>NC_037680.1:32179987-32510012 GCF_003255815.1 Theropithecus gelada
TTGTTGTTGTTGTTGTTGTGTAGCTGTGCCCTGTCCCCAGAGGTGGAGTCTACAGAGACAGGTAGGTTTCCTTGAGCTGCTGTGAGCTCCACCCAGTTGGAGCTTCCCAGCAGCTTTGTTTACCTACTTAAGCCTCAGCAATGGCGGGCGCCCCTCCCCCAGCCTCGCTGCTGCCTTGCCGGTAGATCACAGACTGCTGTGCTAGCAATGAGGGAGGCTCCGTGGGCGTGGGACCCTCCCGGCCAGGTGTGGGATATGATCTCCTGGTGTGCCTGTTTGCTTAAAGTGCAATATTGGGGTGGGAGATACCCGATTTTCCAGGTGTTGTGTGTCTCAGTTCCCCTGGCTAGGAAAAGGGATTCCCTTCCCCCTTGCGCTTCCCAGGTGAGGCGATGCCTCGCCCTGCTTCAGCTCTCCCTGGTCGGGCTGCAGCAGCTGACCAGCACCGATCGTCCGGCACTCCCCAGTGAGATGAACCCAGTACCTCAGTTGAAAATGCAGAAATCACCGGTCTTCTGTGTCGCTCGCGCTGGGAGTTGGAGACTGGAGCTGTTCCTATTCGGCCATCTTGCTCCGCCAGCTCTTACCCCTTTTTCTTTTTGGGGTGGGTAATTCATTTAAGCTGTTTAGGTTGAATGTTTAGTTTTATTGATAAATGTATTTATGCTGTAAATTGTCCTCTGGTAATTGCTTTAGCCCTGTCATAGGTTCAGATGTTGTATATTCATTGATTTTATTATAAAGAAATTCTGTAATTTGGTTTCATATTTCTCCTTTGAGTTGTTTAATAGCAAGCTTTTAATTTTCAGAGATAGGGCTCTTTTTGTGTTAACATTTTGGTCACAGAGTGCTGTATTAGTTCTAATTTTGGTATTGATCTACCATTTCTTGTGACCTAAGATATAGCAATTTTCATAAATGTTTTGTTTACCCTTGAAAAAAGATATATTATCTATTTAAGTTTAGGATTTTATGTATAAGACCTTGTTGAATTGTTATTTAGGTTTTCTATAGTCTTACCATTTTTTTGTCCACTTGATCTTTCTTAGGAGAGACGTGTTAAATTCTTCTAAAATCTTTTAAATATGGTTTTACCTATTCTCTTTGAATATTCTGCAGCTTCCACTTTATGTAATGTTTTGCTGTGTTACTGAGAACAGAAATTTTAATTGTTAATATGTTTTCATTATGAATTATACCTTTAGCATTTTTAATATTCATTTTCTCCTTTAATGCTTTTTGTTTTGAATTCTTCCTTTTCAAATATAAACATTGTGATCATTGCCTTTTATTTATTTGCATTTTCCTTGTCTTCATTGCCTACCCTTAAATTTTCCTGAATCTCTCTCCTTTAAAATTATAGATGTGCTTCTTATATATAGTGTAATGCTGTATTTTGCTCTTTTAGATGATCAGAGATGTTTGGTTTCAATTCTGTAATTTTTTACACATGTATGTATATATAAAATATTTCACTATATGGTGTATACATTTTTACTTTGGTATTTATTGATACATGTCTCCTTTTCTATTTTTTATTTATTTTTTTGTTTTTGTTTTTAATTGTTTTGGTACATAGTAGGTTATATATTTATGGCGTACATGAGATATTTTGATACAGGTATGCAATGTGAAATAAGCACATGATGGAGATCAGGATATCCATTCCCTCAAGCATTTATTCTCTGAGTTACAGACAATACAATTACACTCTTTATGTTATTTTAAATATATAATTAAGCTATTATTGATTCTAGTCACCTTGTTGTGCTTTCAAATTTTAGGTCTTATTCATACTTTCTGGTTTTTTCCTACACATTGACTATCCCCATATCCCCCTTACCCTCCCACTACTCTTCTCAGCTTCTGATAACCATCCTTCCACTCTCTATGTCCACGAGTTCAAAGGTTCTGAGCTTTATATCCCATAAATAAGTGAAAGCATGCAATGTTTGTCTTTCTGTGCTTGACTTATTTTACTTAACCTAGTGATTTCTAGTTTCATCCATGTTGTTGCAAATGACTAGATCTCATTCTTTTTTTGTGGCTGAATAGTACTCCACTATGTACATGTACCACATTTAAAAAAATCCATTCATCTCTTGATAGACACTTAGCTTCCAAATCTTAGGATTGTAAACAGTGCTGAAACAAACATGGGAGTGCAAATATTTCTTTGATATTCTGATTTCCTTTTTATGGGCTATTTGCCAAGCAATGGGATTTGGCTGGATGATATGGTAGCTCAATTTTTAGTTTCTTGAGGAACCTCCAAAGTGTTCTCCATAGTGGTCTTACTAATTTACATTTCCACCAACAGTGTACAAGGCTTCCCTTTTCTCCATATTTTTGCCAGGATTTGTTGTTGCCTGTCTGTTGGATATAAGCAATTTTAACTAGGGCAAGATAATGCCTCATTGTAGTTTTGATTTGCATTTCTCTGATGACCAATGCTGTTGAGCACCATTTCATGTGCCTGTTTGCCATTTGTCTTTTTTGAGAAATGAGTTTTTGGAGAACAGGTGGTTTTTGGTTACATGGATAAGTTCTTAAGTAGTGACTTCTGAGATTTTTGTGCACCCATCACCCGAGCAATGTACACTGTACTCAGTGTGTAGTCTTTTATACCTCACCCCCGTCTCATCCTTTCTTCCAAATCCCCAAAGTCCATTATATCACTCTTATGCCTTTGCGTCTTCATAGCTTGGCTCCCACTTGAAAGGGAGGACATATTTGGTGTTTCATTCCCGAGTTACTTCACTTCGAATAGTATTCTCCAACTCCACCCAGGTTGCTGTGAATGCCATTATTTCATTCCTTTTTGTGGGTGAGTAGTATTCCATGGTGTATACATACCATATTTTCTTCATCCACTGGTTGGTTGATGGGCATTTAGGCTGGTTTTTAACATATATAAAATACATATTTTATTTATTATATATTATATATAATATCATATGTATTATTTATTATTATTATTTTTGAGACACAGTATCACCCTGTCACACAGGCTGGAGTGCAGTGGCACAGTCTCGGCTCACTGCAAACTCCGCCTCCCAGGTTCAAGTGATTCTCCTGCCTCAGCCTCCCAAGTACCTGGGATTACAGGTGCACACCACCATGCCTAGTTAATTTTTGCATTTTTAGTAGAGACGGGGTTTCACCATACTGGCCAGGCTGGTCTCGAACTCCTGACCACTTGATCCGCCCACCTTGGCCTCCCAAAGTGCTGGGATTATGGATGTGGGCCATCACGCCCAGCCAGTTTCATATATTGGCAATTGCAAATTGTGCTCCTTTAAACATGGGTGCCTAAATGTCTGTTTCACATAACTTCTTTTCTTATGGGTAGTTATCTGTAGTGGGATTGCTGAATCAAAAGGTAGTTTTACTTTTAGTTCTTTAAGGAATTTCGTATTGTTTTCCATAGTTGTTGCACTAGTTTACATTTTCGCCAGTAATGTAAAAATGTTCCCTTTTCCCCACATCCACCCCAACATCTATTATTTTTTGATTTTTAAATTATGACCATTCTTGCAGGAGTAAGGTGGTATCACATTGTGGTTTTGATTTGCATTTCCTTGATCATTAATGAATTTGAGCATTTTTTAATATGTTTGTTGGCCATTTGTATAGTTTCTTTTGAGAATTGTCTATTCATGTGCTTTGCCCACTTTTGGTGGTATTATTTGTTTTTTTTCGTGCTGATTTGTTTGAGTTTCTTGTAGATTCTGGATATTAGTCATTTGTCAGATATATGGTTCATGAATATTTTCTCCCACTTTGTGGATTGTCTGTTACTATGCTGATTATTTCTATTGCTGTGCAGAAGCTTTTTAGTTTAATGAAGTCCCATCTATTTGCCTTTGTTGTTGTTGCATTTTCTTTGAGTTCTTGCTCATGAAGTCTTTGCCTAAGCCAAAGTCTTGAAGAGTTTTTCCAATGTTATCCTCTAGAATTTTTATATTTTCAGGTCTTAGATTTAAGTATTTGATTCATCTTGAGTTGGTTTTTGTATAAGGTGAGAGATAAGGATCCAGTTTCATTCTTCTACGTGTGGCTTGCCAATTATCCTGGCACCATTTGTTGAATAGGGTGTTGTTTCTCCACTTTATGTTTTTGTTTGTTTTGTTGAAGATCAGTTGTCTGTAAGAATTTGGCTTTATTTCTGGGTTCTCTATTCTGTGTCATTGGTCTACATGCCTGTTTTTATACCAGTACTATGCTGTTTTGGTAACTATAGTGTTATAGTATAATTTGAAGTTGGATAATGTGATATCTCCAGATTTATTCTTTTGTTTAGTCTTGTTTTGGTTATGTGGACTTTTTTTTTGGTTCCATATGAATTTTAGGAAAGTTTTTTCTAGTTCTATGAAGAATGATAATGGTATTTTTGATGGGAATGGCATTGAATCTGTAGATTGCTTTTGGCAGTTTGGTCATTTTCACAATATTGATTCTACTCATCCATGAGTATGGAACATGTTTCCATTTGTTTGTGTCATCGATGATTTCTTTCAGCAGTGTTTTATAGTTTTCCTGTAGAAATCTTTCACCTCTTTGGTTAGGTATATTCCTGATATGGTTTGGCTGTGTCCCCACCTAAATCTCACCTTAAATTGTAGTAATTTCCACATGTCAAGGGCAGGGCCAGGTGGAGATAATTAAATTATGGGGGCTGTTTCTCCCATATTATTCTTGCAATAGTGAATAAGTATCATGAGATCTGATGGTTTTATAAATGGGAGTTGCCCTGCACAAGCTCTCTTGTCTGCCACCTTGTAAGATGTGATTTGCTCCTCATTTGCCTTCAGCCGTGATTGTGAGGCCTCCCCAGCCATGCTGAACTATGAGTCTATTAAATCTCTTTTCTTTATAAATTACCAAGTCTCAGGTGTGTCTTCATTAACAGCATGAGAACAGACTAGTACAGTAAATTGGTACACAGGTAGTGGGGTGCTGCTGTAAAGATACCCAAAAATGTGGAAGCGACTTTGGAACTAGGTAGAAGTTGGAACAATATGGAGGGCTCCGAAGAAGACAGGAAAATGTGAGAATATTTGGAACTTCCTAGAGACTTGTTGAATGGCTTTGACCAAAATGATGATAGTGACATGGACAATTAAGTCCAGGCTGAAGTGGTCTCAGATGGAGGTGAGGAACTTGTGGGAACTGGAGTAAAGGTCACTCTTTCTATGCAAAGAGACTGGCAGCATTTTTTCCCTGCCCTAGAGTTCTGTGGAACTTTGAACTTGAGAGAGATGATTTTAGGATATCTGGGGGAAGAAAGTTCTAAGTGGCTAAGCACTTAAGATTAAGCAGAGCATAAAAGTTTGGAAAATTTGCAGCCTGACAATGAGACAGAAAAGAAATACCCATTTTCTGAGGAGAAATTCAAGCCTGCTGCAGAAATTTGCATAAGTAACAAGGAGCTGGATGTTAATCCCCAAGACAATGGGGAAAATGTCTCTAGTGCATGTCAGAGACCTTTATGGCAGTTCCTTCCATCACAGGACTGGAGGCCTAGGAGGAAAAGTGGTTTTGTGGGCCAGCCCCTAGGACTGCTGTGTGTAGCGCTAGGACTTGGTGCCCTGCATCCCAGCTGTTCCAGCTGTGGCAAAAAAGCACCAAAGTGTAACTCAGGCTATGGCTCCAGAAGGCACAAACTCCATGTCTTGGCAGCTTCCATGTGGTGTTGAGCCTGTGGGTACACAGACATCAAGAATCTAGGTTTGGGAACCTCCGCCTAGGTTTCAGATAATGTAGTAAGATGCCTGGATATCCAGGCATAAATTTGCTACAGGGGTGGAGCCCTCATGGAGAACCTCTGCCAGGGCAGTACAGAAGAGAAATATGGGGTTGGAGCCCCCACACTGAGTATCCACTGGGGTACTGCCTAATGGAGCTGTGAGAAGAGGGCCACTATTCTCCAGACCCCAGAATGGTAGATTCACTGCCAGCTGGCACTGTGTACCTAGAAAAGCCACAGATACTCAATGCCAGTCTGTGAAAGCAGCCAGGAGGGAGGCTGTGCCCTGCAAAGCCACAGGGGCAGAGCTGCCAAAGCCATGAGAGCCTGCCTCTTGCATCAGCGTGCTCTAAATGTGAGATGTGGAGTCAGAGGAGATCATTTAGGAACTTTAATGTTTAATGACTGCCCTATTGGATTTTGGACTTTCATGGGGTCTGTAGCCCCTTTCTTTTGTCCAATTTCTCCTATTTGGAAGAGGTATATTTATCCAATGCCTGTACCCTATTGTATCTAGGAAGTAGCGAACTTGCTGTTGATTTTACAGGCTCATAGGCAAAAGTGACTTGCCTTGTCTCAGGTGAGACTTTCTACTGTGGACTTTGGAGTTAATGCTGAAATGAGTTAAGACCTTGAGGAACTGTTGGAAAGGCATGATTGGTTTTGAAATGTGAGGACATGAGATTTGGGAAGGGCCAGGAATGAAATGATATGGTTTGGGTGTGTCCCCACCCAAATCTCACCTTGAATTGTAATAATCCCCATGTGTCAAGGGTGGGGCCAGGTGTAGATAATTGAATCTGGGGGCTGTTTTTCCCATACTGTTCTCATGGTGGTGAATGAGTCTCATGAAATCTGATGGTTTCCCTGCACACAGTCTCTTGCCTGCTACCATGTAAGATGTGACTTTGCTCCTCATTTGCCTCAGCCATGATTGTGAGGCCTCCCCAGCCATGCTGAACTGTGAGTCAATTAAACCTCTTTCCTTTATAAATTACCCAGTCTTGTATATGTCTTTACTAGCAGTATGAGAACAGACTAATACTATTCCTAAGTATTTTATTTTATTTTATTTGCAGCTGTTGTTGAGTTCTTGATTTGATTCTTAGCTTCGTCACTGTTGGTGTATAGCAGTGCTACTGACTTGTGTACATTGATTTTGTATCCTGAAAGTTTACAGAATTAATTCATCAGATCTAGGAACTTTTTGGATGAGTCTTCTGGGTTTTCTAGGTATATGATCATACCATCAGTGAACAGTAACAATTTGACTTCCTGTTTACCTATTTGGATGCCCTTTATTTCTTTTTCTTGTCTGATTGCTCTGGCTAGAACTTCTACTACTATGTTGAATAGACTTGGTGAAAGTGGGCATCCGTGTCTTGTTCCGGTTCTCAGGGGAGTTCTTTCAACTTTTCCCTATTCAGTATAATGTTGGCTGTGGGTTTGTCATAGATGGCTTTTATCACCTTGAGGTATGTTTGTTCTATGCCAATATTGCTGAGGTTTTAATCATAAAGTGGTGCTGGATTTTGTCAAATGCTTTTTCTGCTTCTATTGAGATGATCATATGATTTTTGTTTTCAATTCTGTTTATGTGATCTATCATATTTATTTATTTGCATATGTTAAACCATCCCTGCATCCCTCGTATGAAACCCACTTGATCATGGTGGATTATCTTTTTGATATGCTGTTGGCGTCTGTTGTCTAGTGTTTTGTTGATGATTTTTGCATCTGTGTTCATCAGATAATGGTCTGTAGTTTTCTTTTTTTGTTATATCCTTCCCTGGTTTTGGTATTAGAGTGATAATGGCTTCATAGTATGATTTAGGGACAATTTGTTCTTTGTCTGTCTTTTAGAATAGTTTCAGTAAGATTGGTACCAATTCTTTTTTGAATGTCTGATAGAATTCAACTGTGAATCCATCTGGTCCTGGACTTTTTCTATAGGCTATTTTTTATTGCCATTTCAATTAATCATCTATCTGTTCAGTGTTTTTATTCCTTCCTGATTTAACCTAGGAGAATTGTATATTTCCAGGAAGTTATCCATCTCCTGTAGGTTTTCTAGTTTGCATGTACTGGTGTTCACAGTATCCTTGAATGATCTTTTGTATTTCTGTAGTATTAGTTGCAATGTCTCCTGTTTCATGTCTAATTGAACTTATTCGATGTTCTCCCTTCTTTTCTTGGTAATCTCACTAATGATCTATCAATGCTGTGGATCTGTTAAGAGAATCTGGTTTTTGTTTCATTTATGTTTTGTATTTTTTGTACGAATTTCATTTAGTTCTGCTTTGATCTTTGTTATTTCTTTTTTTTCTGCTGGGTTTGGGTTTGGTTTGTTCTTTTTTCTCTAATTTTTTGAGATGTGACCTTAGACTATTTATTTGTGCTCATTCAGACTTTTTGATGTAGGCATTTAATCCTATGAACTTTCTTAGCACTGTTTTTGCTGTATCCCAGAGGTTTTGACAAGTTGTGTTACTATTATCATTCAGTTCAAAGAATTTTTTCTTATTCATCCGCATTTCATTGTTGACCCAAAGATCATTCAAGAGCAGATTATTTAATTTTCATGTATATGTATAGTTTTAGGGTTCCTTTTGGAATTAATTTCCAGTTTAATTCCACTGTGTTCAGAGAGAGTACTTGATATAATTTAGATTTTCTTAAGTTTATTGAGGCCTTTTTTTGTGACCTATTATATGGCCCATCTTGGAGAATGTTCCAGGTGCAGATCAAAAGAATGTATATTCTGCAGTTGTTGGGTAAAATGTTCTGTACATATCTAAGTCTATTTGTTCTAGAGTATAGTTTAAGTCCATTGTTTCTTTGTTGACTTTCTGTCTTGATGACCTGACTAGTGCTGTCAATGGAGTATTGAAGTTCCCCGCTATTATTGTGTTGTCACCTCTTTCATTTATTAGGTCCAGTAGTAATTGTTTTATAAATTTGGGAGCTGCAGTGTTAGATACGTGTATATTTAGAATTGTGATTTTTTGCTGTTTAATCCTTTTATTATTATTATTATTAGTAGTATGTCCCTCCTTTTTACTGTTGCTGCTTTAAAATATATTTAGAATTGTGATTTTTTGCTGTTGAACTAATCCTTTATTATTATTATTAATATGTCCCTCCTTGTCTTTTTACTGTTGCTGCTTTAAAATACATTTAGAATTGTGATGTTTTGCTGTTGAACTAATCCTTTTATTATTATTATTATTATTATTATTATTATTATTATGTGCTTCCTTGTTTTTTACTATTGTTGCTTTAAAATCTGTTTTGTGTGATACAAGAGTAGCTAATCCTGCTTGTAATTGGTTTCCATTTGTGGGGAATATCTTTTACTACCACTTTACCTTATGTTTATGTGAATCTTTATGCAATAGCTAAGTCCCTTGAAGATCTCAGATACCTTGTAGGTGGAATTTTATCCATTCTGTCAGTCTGTATCTTTTTAGTGGAGCATTTAGACCATTTACATTTAAAGTTAGTATTGAGATGTGAGGTACTGTTCTATTCTTTATGCTAGTTGTTGCCTTAATACCTTGGATTTTTTTCCATTGTGTTATTGTTTTATAGGCCATGTGAAATTTATAGTTTAATAAGGTTCTATTTTGGTGCATTTCAAGGTTTTGTTCAATAATTAGAACTCTTTTGAACATTTCTTGTGGCTGGCTTGGTAGTGGTGAATTCTCTCAGCATTTGTTTGTCTGAAAAAGACTTTACCTCTCCTTCACTTAGTTTTTCTGAGTATAAATTCTTGACTAACCATTATTTTGTTTCAGGATTCCAAAGAAGGGATCCAGTCCCTTCTGGCTTGTAATGTTTCTGCTGAAAAATCTGCTGTTAACCTGATATGTTTTTATTTCTAGGTTATCTGATGCTTTTGCCTCATAGCCCTTCAGATTCTTTTCTTTGTCTTGACTTTAGATAACCTGATGACTATGTATGTAGGTGAAGGTCTTTTTATGATGAACTCCCCATGTGTTCTTTGAGCTTCTTGTGTTTGGATGTCTAGATCTCTATCAAGGCCAGGGAAGTTTTCCTCAATCATTCCCTCATATAAATGTTCCTAACTTTCATATTTCTCTTCTTCTTCAGAAACACCGATTATTATTTGGTTTGGTATTTAACATAATCTCAAATTTATTGGAGACTTTTTAAAATTCTCTTTTCTTTGTCTTACTAGGTTAATTCAAAAGGCTCGTCTTCAAGCTCTGAAGCTCTTTCCAGTATATTTCGTATTTCTCTGAGTGTGTTTTTCATTTCTAGAAGTTGTGATTGTTTTTGTCTTTATGATACCTATTTATCTGGAGAATTTTCTTTCTTTTTTTTTAATTATACTTTAAGTTCTATAGTACATGTGCACAATGTGCAGGTTTGTTACATATGTATACATGTGCCATGTTGGTGTGCTGCACCCATTAACTCGTCATTTACATTAGGTATATCTCCTAATGCTATACCTCCCCACTCCCCCCACCCCACGACAGGCCCCAATATCTCCTAATGCTATACCTCCCCACTCCCCCCACCCCATGACAGGCCCCAGTGTGTGATGTTCCCCTTCATGTGTCCAAGTGTTCTCGTTGTTCAATTCCCACCTATGAGTGAGAACATGTGGTGTTTGGTTTTCTGTTCTTGTGATAGTTTGCTGAGAATGATGGTTTCCAGCTGCAGCCATGTTCCTACAAAGGACATGAACTCATCCTTTCTTATGGCTGCATTTACATAGTGTACATGTGCCACATTTTCTTAATCCAGTCTGTCACTGATGGACATTTGGATTGGTTTCAAGTCTTTGCTATTGTGAATAGTGCCGCAATAAACATATGTATGCATGTGTCTTTATAGCAGCATGATTTATAATCCTTTGGGTATATCCCCAGTAATGGGATGGCTGGGTCAAATGGTATTTCTAGTTCAGGATCCTTGAGGAATCACCACACTGTCTTCCACAATGGTTGAACTAGTTTACAGTCCCACCAACAGTGTCAAAGTGTTCCTATTTCTCCACATCCTCTGCAGCACCTGTTGATTCCTGACTTTTTAATGATCGCCATTCTAACTGGTATGAGATGGTGTCTCATTGTGGTTTTGATTTGAATTTCTCCAATGGCGAGTGATGATGAGTATTTTTTCATGTGTCTGTTGTCTGTATGAATGTCTTCTTTTGACAAGTGTCTGTTCATATCCTTTGCCCACTTTTTGATGGGGTTATTTTTTTCTTGTAAATGTGATTGAGTTCTTTATAGGTTCTGGATATTATATCCCTTTGTCAGATGAGTAGATTGCAAAAATTTTCTCCCATTCTGTAGGTTGCCTGTTCACTCTGATGGTAGTTTCTTTTGCTGTGCAGAAGCTCTTCAGTTTAATGAGATCCCATTTGTCAATTTTGGCTTTTGTTACCATTGCTTTTGGTGTTTTAGACATGAAGTCCTTGCCCATGCCTGTGTCCTGAATGGTATTGCCTAGGTTTTCTTCTAGGGTTTTTATGGTTTTAGGTCTAACATTTAAGTCTCTAATCCATCATGAATTAATTTTTGTATAAGATGTAAGGAAGGGATCCAGTTTCAGCTATCTACATGTGGCTAGCCAGTTTTCCCAGCACCATTTATTAAATAGGGAATCCTTTCCCCATTTCTTCTTTTTGTCAGATTTGTCAAAGATAAGATGGTTGTAGATGTGTGGTATTATTTCTGAGGGCTCTGTTCTGTTCCATTGGTCTATATCTCTGTTTTGGTACTAGTACCATGCTGTTTTGGTTACTGTAGCCTTGTAGTATAGTTCGAAATCAGGTAGCGTGATGCCTCCAGCTTTGTTCTTTTGCCTTATGATTGTCTTGGCAGTGCAGGCTCTTTTTTGGTTCCATATGAACTTTCAAGTAGTTTTTTCCAATTCTGTGAAGCAAGTCATTAGTAGCTTAATGGGGATGGCATTGAATCTATAAATTACCTTGGGCAGTATGGTCATTTTCATGATATTGATTCTTTCTATCCAGGAGCATGGAATGTTCTTCCATTTGTTTGTGTCCTCTTTTATTTCATTGAGCAGTGGTGTGTAGTTCTCCTTGAAGAGGTCCTTCACATCCCTTGTAAGTTGGATTCCTAGGTATTCTCTTTGAAGCAATTGTGAATGGGAGTTCACTCATGATTTGGCTCTCTGTTTGTCTGTTACTGGTGTATAAGAATGCTTGTGATTTTTGCCCATTGATTTTGTATCCTGAGAGTTTGCTGAAGTTGCTTATCAGCTTAAACAGATTTTGGACTGAGATGATGGGGTTTTCTAAGTATATAATCATGTCATCTGCAAACAGGGACAATTTGACTTCCTCTTCTCCTAATTGAATACCTTTCATTTCTTTGTCTTGCCTGATTGCCCTGGCCAGAACTTCCAACACTATTTTGAATAAGAGTGGTGAGAGAGGGCATCCCTGCCTTGTGCCAGTTTTCAAAGGGAATTTTTCCAGTTTTTGCCCATTCAGTATGATATTGGCTGTGGGTTTTTCATAAATAGCTCTTATTATTTTGAGATACATTCCATCAATACTGAATTTATTGAGTTTTTAGCGTGAGGGGCTGTTGAATTTTGTCAAAGGCCTTTTCTGCATCTATTGAGATAACCATGTGGTTTTTGTCTTTAGTTCTGTTTATATGCTGGATTATGTTTATTGATTTGTGTATGTTGAACCAACCTTGCATCCCAGGGATGAAGCCCACTTGATCATGGTGGATAAGTTTTTGATGTGCTGCTGGATTTGGTTTGGCAGTATTTTATTGAGGATTTTTGCATCGATGTTCATCAGGGATATTGGTCTAAAATTCTCTTTTTTTTTTGGTTTGTCTCTACCAGGCTTTGGTATCAGGATGATGTTGGCATCACAAAATGGGTTAGGGAGAATTCCCTCTTTTTCTATTGATTGAAATAGTTTCAGAAGGAATGGTACCAGCTCCTCCTTGTACCTCTGGCAAAATTCGGCTGTGAATCCGTCTGGTCCTGAACTTTTTTTTACTTAGTAGGCTATTAATTATCGCCTCAATTTCAGAGCCTGTTATTGCTCTATTCAGGGATTCAACTTCCTGGTTTAGTCTTGGGAGAGTGTATGTGTCCAGGAATTTGTTCGTTTCTTCTAGGTTTTCTAGTTTGTTTGTGTAGAGGTATTTATAGTATTCTCTGATGGTAGTTTGTGTTTCTGTGGGGTCGGTGGTACTATCCCCTTTCTCATTTTTTATTGGATCTATTTGATTCTTCTCTCTTTTCTTCTTTATTAGTCTTGCTAGCGGTCTCTCACTTTTGTTGATCTTTTAAAAAAAACCAGCTCCTGGATTCATTGAGTTTTTGAAGGGTTATTTGTGTCTCTATCTCCTTCAGTTCTGCTCTCATCTTAGTTATTTCTTGCCTTCTGCTAGCTTTTGATTGTGTTTGCTCTTGCTTCTGTAGTTCTTTTAATTGTGATGTTAGGGTGTTGATTTTAAGGTGTCTTTCCTGCTTTCTCTTGTGGGCATTTAGTGCTGTAAATTTCCTTCTACACAGTGCTTTAAATCTGTCCCAGAGATTCGGGTGTGTTGTATCTTTGTTCTCATTGGTTTCAAAGAACATCTTTATTTCTGCCTTCATTTCATTATGTACCCAGTAGTCATTCAGTAGCAGGTTGTTCAGTTTCCATGTAGTTGAGCAGTTTTGAGTGAGTTTCTTAATCCTGAGTTCTAGTTTGATTGCACTGTGGTCTGAGAGACAGTTTGTTATAATTTCTATTCTTTTACATTTCCTGAGGAGTTCTTTACTTCCAGTTATGTGGTCAATTTTGAGTAAGCGTGATGTAGTGCTGAGAAGAATGTATATTCTGTTGATTTGGAATGGAGAGTTCTGTGGTTGTCTGTTAGGTCTGCTTGGTGCAGAGCTGAGTTCAATTCCTGGATATCCTTGTTAACTTTCTGTCTCCTTGATCTGTCTAATGACAGTGGGGTGTTAAAGTCTCCCATTATTATTGTGTGGGAGTCTAAGTCTCTTTGTAATTCTCTTAAGGACTTGCTTTATGAATCTGGGTGCTCCTGTATTGAGTGCATATATATTTAGGATAGTTAGCTCTTCTTGTTGAATTGGTCCCTTTACCATCATGTAATGGTGTTGTCTCTTTTGATCTTTGTTAGTTTAAAGTCTGTTTTATCAGAGACTGGGATTGCAACCCCTGTCTTTTTTTGTTTTCCATTTGCTTGGTAGATCTTCCTCCATCCCTTTATTTTCTTTTCTTTAAGAATGTTGCATATTGGCCCCCACTCTCTTCTGGCTTGTAGAGTTTCTGCTGAGAGATCCACTGTTAGTCTGATGGGCTTCCCTTTGTGGGTAACCCGACCTTTCTCTCTGGTTGCCCTTAACATTTTTTCCTTCATTTGAACTTTGGTGAATCTGACAATTACATGTCTTGGAGTTCCTCTTCTCGAGGAGTATCTTTGTGGCATTCTCTGTATTTCCTGAATTTGAATGTTGGCCTGCCTCTAGATTGGGGAAGTTCTCCTGGATAATATCCTGCAGAGTGTTTTCCAACTTGATTCCATTCTCCCCTTCACTTTCAGATACACCAGTCAGATGTAGATTTGGTCTTTTCACATAGTCCCATATTTCTTGGAGGCTTTGTTCATTTCTTTTCACTCTTTTTTCTGTAAACTTCTCTTCTGACTTCATTTCATTCATTTGCTCTTCAGTCACTGATACCCTTTCTTCCAGTTGATCAAATTGGTTACTGAAACTTGTGCCTTTGTCACGTAGTTCTTGTTCCATGGTTTTCAGCTCTGTTGGGTCATTTAAGGACTTCTCTACATTGGTTATTCTAGTTAGCCATTCATCTAAACTTTTTTCAAGGTTTTTAGCTTCTTTGCGATGGGTTCAAACTTCCTCCTCTTGCTCAGAGAAGTTTTATCGTCTGAAGCCTTCTTCTCTCAACTCGTCAAAGTCATTCTCCGTCCAGCTTTGTTCCATTGCTGGCGAGGAGCTGCGTTCCTTTGGAAAGGGAGAGGCACTCTGATTTTCAGAATTTTCAGCTTTTCTGCTCCGTTTTTTCCCCATCTTTGTGGTTTTATCTACCTTTGGTCTTTGATGATGGTGATGTACAGATGGGGTTTTGGTGTGGATGTCCTTTCTGTTTGTTAGTTTTCCTTCTAACAGTCAGGACCCTCAGCTGCAGGTCTGTTGGAGTTTGCTTGAGGTCCACTCCAAACCCTGTTTGCCTGGGTATCAGCAGCGGAGGCTGCCGAAGAGGGAATATTGCTGAACAGCAAATGTTGCTGCCTGATCATTCCTCTGGAAGTTTCATCTCAGAGGGGTACCCGGCCATGTGAGGTGTCACTATGCCCCTACTGGGCGTTGCCTCCCAGTTAGGCTACTCGGGGGTCGGGGACCCACTTGAGGAGGCAGTCTGTCTGTTCACAGATCTCCAACTCTGTGCTGGGAGAACCACTACTGTCTTCAAAGCTGTCAGACAGGGACATTTAAATCTGCAGAGCTTTCTGCTGTCTTTTGTTTGGCTATGCCCTGTCCCCAGAGGTGAAGTCTACAGAGGCATGCAGGCCTCCTTGAGCTGTGGTGGGCTCCACCCAGTTCGAGCTTCCAGGCTGCTTTGTTTACCCACCCAAGCCTAAGCAATGGCAGGCACCCCTTCCCCAGCCTTGCTGCTGCCTTCCAGTTAGATCTCACACTGCTGTGCTAGCAATGAGGAAGGCCCCGTGGGCATGGGACCCTCCAAGCCAGGCATGGGATATAATCTCCTGGTGTGCCGTTTGCTAAGACCCTTGGTAAAGTGCAGTATTTGGGTGGAGTGACCCGATTTTCTAGGTGCTGTGTGTCACAGTTTCCCTTGCCTAAGAAAGGCAATTCCCTTACCCCTTGTTTTTCCCGGGTGAGGTGATGCCTTGCCCTGCTTTGGCTCTTGCTCAGTGGGCTGCACTCACTGTCCTGCACCCACTGTCCGACATGCCCCAGTGAGAACCTGGTACCTCAGTTGGAAATGCTGAAATCACCCGTCTTCTGTGTTGCTCATGTTGGGAGCTGTAGCCTGGAGCTGTTCCTATTCGGCCATCTTGGAACTGCTGCCCTCTCTCTGGATAATTTTTAATCCATATCCCATATTGCTTTTTGAATTTTTTAAAATTGGTTTTTACCTTTCCCTGCTATCTCCTTGAGTACCTTAGTAATCAACCTTCTCAATTCTTTATCTGGTAATTCAGATATTTCGTCTTGGTTTGGATCCATTTCTGGGGAGTTGGTGTGATCTTTTGGGGGTGTTATAGGACCCTATTTTCATATTACCAGAATTACTTTTCTGGTTTCTTCTAAGTTGGATATATTATGTTAGTGGAAAATTCTGGAACTCAAGGCCTGCTGTTCATTTATCTGATCCCATGGGTTGATCCTTTGACGTGGTGCTCTCCCCCATCCCCTAGGGTGGGGCTTCTTGGGAGCCAGACTGCAGGGATTGTTATTGCTCTCCTGGTTCTAATCACCCAGCGGGGCAAGATGGCTCCAGACTGGTGGTGGGGAATGTCTGCAAAGACTCCTGTGATTTGTCTTCATGTCTCCCCACTGCGGATACCAGCACCTGCTCTGGTGGAGGTGTCAGAGGAAAGAAGTAGATTCTGTCAGAGTCCTTGATTTTACATATGTTTAATGTGCTAGCTTTCTCAGATGCTGGTTATACTAGCAGTGAAGTCGTCATGTATACACACTCAGGTCCTCTGGTTAGCCAGGATGTTTCAAGCAGTGGAAGTAGGTGTTGTCTTCTCCTTCCTGGGATTGGAGTTATTCTGTCACGAATTGCTGTAATGGGCTGCATTGGTTGGCCTCCAGCCAGGGGGTGGTGCTTTCAAGAGAGCACCAGCTGCTTTAGTAGTAGGGGGCTCTAAGCTTGCCCTAAGTTGGATGCATAAATATTTTCATTTTTCAGGCAATGGGAAGGGCCTTAAAGCTCCAAAGAGTTTCTGTATTTTGTGTTTGGTTCCCAGGGCAGGTAGAGAAATGCCATCAAGTGAGGGCAGGGTTAGGCAAGTCTGGGCTTAGGCCCTTCTTGGAGGGACTGCGGGGGCTTGCTGTGGCTACTGTGGGAGAATGGGGAATGGTTCTCAGGCCAATGGGCTTATGTTCCATAGGAGACCTTGGCTGCCTCTGCTGTTTCATATAGTTTGCCAGGGAAGTGAGGCATAGCTGGTAGCAAGAGGCCTCATACAGCTCCCACACAGTTGGTGAGACCAGTTTCACTCCTGCAGTGCCCTGTTGAGAACCTGCCTAAGGGTGTGAGTTTCCCTGCTGAAAAAGCAAGCATGGCTTTCAGACCTTGACCCTCCCTGTCTGCTGACTCCTTTGGCGGTGTCTCCTGTGCTTCTGTACTCATACCTTTAGCACTCCCACTCATCCCCTGGATTCTGCTCAAGAAAATTTGTGCCTAGTCGAAACCACTACCAATTTTAGTTAGAAGATTCCTTCACCCTTCGAACCCCCTTCCTAATTCTGCTGGCTACCTCCCCCAAGAACCCCTGTGATGTATAATCAGAGATTGCTTCCCTGGGCTCAAGCTGAAGACTGAGAGTGTTTGCAAGGCACTTCCTGTTGGTGCTTCTACTTTTATATTTATCATGACTCCTTAAATCAATTTCAGCTCTAGGTAAGGTTAAATCCTTTCTCCCTGATCTGTATTTTCAGATTCCCCAGTGGGGATGTGTGTTCAGAGGCAGGTTTTCTCCATCTCACACTTGGGGAACTCACAGTTTCTTGCTTGTTTCACAGAATTTGCAGTGGTATGCTGCTCCTTTCAAAGGATCTGTGAATTATGTAAATTTTCCTGGTACGTTCCTGTGGTGGTTCTTGGGGCAAATGTGAGTCTCCACATGCTGTTCTGTCTGTCTGAGTGGGAGCTGCATGTTAGCCTTGTCTCCTATCTGCCATCCTCCCAAACTATTACCTCTGTACTATCTAATTTTTTTTTCTTATAGGGTTGTTTGAGCTACTTATGTAGTCTGCTTATTAATCCCTTTTCAGATGGGAAGTTTTCAAATATTTTCTCCCATTTTGTGGGTTATTTCTTCACTTTGTTGATTGTATCTTTTGCTGTACAGAAGCTTGTTTACTTGATGTGATCCTATTTGTCCATTTTTGCTTTGGTTATGTGCACTTGTCGAGTATATTGCTCAAGAATTTTTGCCCAGACCAGTGTCCCAGAGATTATTTCCCAAGGTTTTCTGATAGTAGTTTTATAGTTTGCAGTCTTAGATTTAAGTATTTAATCAATTTTTGTTTGAGTTTTGTATATATGAGAGATAGATGTCTAGTTTCATTCTTCTGCATATGGGTATCTAGTTTTCCCAGAACCACTTATTGAAGAGATTGTCTTTTCCCCAGTGTATGTTTTTGGCACCTTTGTCAAAAATGAGTTCACTGTAGGTGTGCAGATTTGTTTCTGAGTTTTCTCTTCTGTTCCTTTGGTTATGTGTCTGTTGTTATGCCAATACCAGGCTCTTTTGATGACTGTGGCTCTATAGTATAATTTGAAGTCAAGTAATGTGATTTCCTCAATTTTGTTCATTTTGTTTAGGATAGCTTTGACTATTCTGGGTCTTTTGTGGTTTCATATACTTTTTTTTCTATTTCTGTGAAGAATATCATTGGTATTTTGATAGGGGTTACATTGAATCTATAGATTGCTTAGGTTACTATGGACATTTTAACAAGATTAATGCTTCCAATCTAAGAATGTGGAATATTTTTCCATTTTTTGGTGTCCTTGTCAATTTCTTTCATCAGTCTTTTATAGTTTTTATTATAGAGATCTTTTATTTCTTTGGTTAATTCCTAGGTTTTTGATTTTATGTGTGACTATTGTAAATGAGATTAGTTTTTAATTTCTTTCTCCCGTTATTCACTGTTGGCATATAGAAATGCTACTGGTTTTTAGGCCGGGCGCGGTGGCTCACGCCTGTAATCCCAGCACTTTGGGAGGCCGAGGCGGGCGGATCACAAGGTCAGGAGATCGAGACCATGGTGAAACCCCGTCTCTACTAAAAATACAAAAAATTAGCCGGGCGCAGTTGTGGGCGCCTGTAGTCCCAGCTACTCGGGAGGCTGAGGCAGGAGAATGGCGTGAACCCGGGAGGTGGAGCTTGCAGTGAGCCGAGATCACGCCACTGCACTCCAGCCTGGGCGACAGAGCGAGACTCCGTCTCAAATAAAAAAAAAAAAAAAAAAAAAGAAATGCTACTGGTTTTTGTATGTTGATTTTGTATCCTGCAGCTTTACTGAATTTGTTTATCAGTTCTAATACTTTTCTTGTGGAGTCTAGGTTTTTCCAAATATAAGATCATATCATCTGCAAACAAAGATAATTTAACTTCATTCTTTCCAATTTGAATTTCCTCTCTTTCATTTTTCTATTGTTTCCATGGTACTAGAAGTCCAACATAGCACAGGAATTTCAGTACCATGTTGAATTAACAGTGGTGGCAGTGGGCATCCTTTTCATGTTCCAGATCTTAGAGGAAAGGCTTTCAGTTTTTTCCCATTCAATATATTAGCTGTTGCTCTGTCATATACAGTTTTTATTATGTTGAGGTACATGCCTTCTATCCTCAGTTTTTGAGGTTTTTTTTTTCATCATGAAGGGATCTTGAATTTTATCAAATGCTTTTTCAACATCAATAGAATCTATCACCTGATTTTTATCCTTCATTCTCTTGATGTAGTGAACCACATTGATTGACTTGCATGTGTTGAGCCATCCTTGCATTCCAGGGATAAATCTCACTTGGTCATGATGGAGGATCTTTCTAATGTGTTGTTGAATTCAGTTTGCTAGTATTTTGTTGAGGATTTTTGTATCAATATTCATCAGTAACATTGGCCAGTAGTTTTCTTTTTTTGGTGTGTTTGTCTGGTTTTAGTTTCAGGGTAATATTGGCCTCACAGGATGAGTTTGGAAGTATTCACTCCTCCTCTGTTTTTTGGAATAGTTTGAGTAGGATTGATATTAGTTCTTCTTTAAATGCTTGATAGAATTCAGTAGTGAAGAACCAGGTCCTGGGCCTTTCTTTACTGGGAGACTTTTTATTACAACTTCAATCTCATTACTTGTTATTTGTCTGTGCAGGTTTTGGATTTCTTCCTGGTTCAATCTTGCTAAGTTGTGTGTATCTAGGAATTTGTCCTTTTCTTCTAGATTTTCTAATTTATTAGCATATAGTTGCTCACAGTGACCACTAATGATCCTTTGAATTTCTTCAGTATCAATTGTAATGTCTCCTTTTTCATTTTTTATTTTATTTATTTGGATCTTCTTTCTCTTTTTTTCTTAGTCTGGCTAAAGTTTGTCCATTTTGTTAAACTTTTAGAAAAACAACTTTTTGTTTCATTGATATTTCGTATTGTTCATTACAATTTTATTTGTTCTCTGACTACTTTTTCCCTACTAAATTTGGGTTTGGTTTTCCCTTTTTCATTCCTTAAGATGCATTGTTGGATTATTTATTTGAGGTTTTTCCCTCTTTTGATGTAGGCACTTATAGCTATAACTTCCCTCTTTATACTGCTTTTTTTTATATCTGATGTTTTGGTATGTTGTGTTTCCATTATAATTTGTTTCAAGAAATTTTTCAGTTTTCTTCTTAATTTCTTCATTGGCCCACTGGTCTTTCAGGAACATATTGTTTAATTTCCATGTATTTGTATAATTTCCAAAATTATTCTTGTTATTATAGTCTTATTCCACTGTGGTTAGAGAAGATACTTGATATTATTTCAGTTTTTTTTGAATGTTTTAAGATTTGTTTTGTGACCTAACATATCGCCTGTCCTTGAGAATGATCCATGTACTGAGGAACAGAATGTGTATTCTGCAGCCATTGGATGAAATGTTTTATAAATATCTATTAGATTCCTTTGGTCTATAATGCAGATTAACCCTGATATTTCTTTGATTTTTTGTTTTGAAGATCTGTCCAATGCTGAAACTGGCATGTTGAAGTCTCCAGGTATTATCGTATTGGAGCCTATTTCTCTCTTTAGCTCTAATAATATTTGTTTTATATATCTGGCTTCCCCAGTGTTGGTGGTATATTTAAAATTTTGAATTGTTATATCCACTTGTTGAATTGAGCCCTTTATTTTACGTAGTGACCTCCTTTGTCTCTTGTTATGGTTTTGGCCTTGGAATCTATTTTGTCTAATATAAGTATAGTGACTCCTGTTCTGTTTTGGTTTTCATTGGTGTGAAATATCTTTTTCCATCCCTTTATTTTCAATCTGTGTATGTCTTTATAGGTGAAGTGTGTTTCTGATAGCCAACAGATTAATGGGTCTTGTTTTTTCATCCATTCATCCAGTGTATGTCTTTTGATTGAAAAGTTTAGTTCATTTACATTCAATGTTATTATTGACAAGTAAGGACTTACTCCTGCCAATTTGTCATTTGCTTTCTGTTCATTTTGTGGTCTTCTTTTCCTCTTTCATTTCTTCCTGTCTTCTTTTTACTGAAGGTAATTTTCTCTGGTGATATGATTTAATTTTTTGCTTTTTATTTTTTGTGTGTTCATTATATGTTTTTTGGTTTGATGTTACCATGATGCTTGCTAATACTATCTTATAACCTATTATTTTAAACTTATAACAACACTGTTTGCATAAACAACAAGCAAAAGGAAAACTAATAAAAACTCTATGCTTTAACTTTGTCCCCTTGCTTTGTAACTTATATTGTTTCTGTTTATATTTTATTGTACTGAATGTCTTGAAAAATTGTTGTAATTATTATTTTTGATCAGTTCATCATTTATTTTTTCTACCTAGGATAAGAGTAGTTTACACAGCACAGTTACAGTATTATAATATTCTGTGTTTTTCTGTGTACTTACTATTACCAGTAAGTTTTGCACCTTCAGGTGATTATTTATTGCTCATTAATGGGATGATTGATGGAGCTTTCTATTGTGCCATCTTGTTCCATCTCACTCTCTCCTTTTCTATTTTTGGTTTTATAGAGAAAGGTTTAAATTTTTGTTCAGATGCTTAGATGTGTACCAGTAACTTCATAATAACCTAATACATATTTCTTAAAGTGGACTATCTATTGGTAACTTACTATAAACAACATCAAGATCAGCAAGTAACTTTGATCTCTTTTGTCTGTCACAGCCTCTAATTTGAAGTAAAATCCTTTTATTCAGAGTTAATTTTTATCAGATGTCGAGTTTATTCTATTTTTCACCTAATCTCACCATTATTTCCTAATTTTTGGTATTTGTACTCTCTATTGTCAGATCATTCAGGCGTTACATAACATACAGTTTCCAGCCCAGCACAGTGGCTCATGCCTGTAAGCACTTTGGGAGGCCAAGGCAGGCAGATCACCTAAGGTCGGGAATTTGAGACCAGCCTGGCCAACACTACGAAACCTCCTCTCTACTAGAAATACCAAAATTGGCTGTGCGTGGTTGTGGGCACCTGTAGTCCCAGCTGCTTGGGAAGCTGAGGCAAGGGAATTGCTTGAACCCAGGAGGTGGAGGTTGCAGCGAGCCGAGATTGCGCCACTGCACTCCAGCCTGGGCGACAGAGTGAGACTCTGTCTCAAAACAAAACAAACAAACAAAATGTAATAATGTAGTTTCCTTATAGCCATCCTTTAGTTGTAGTCTTTAGTTTTTCAGATGAATATGTATTTAACGCTTGCTACCGATCTTTAGATCAGTGTTTTCTGGTTATATTCGTTGTCTCAAGTTTAATCTTTAATAGCCTTCTTCATGAAGGGCTCTTAGGAATAGTATTCCCTGAAGTCTTGCTTGTTCATAACTGTTTGTGAACTTTATACCCGAGGACCAATTTATCTGGATATAAAATCCTTGGTTCCCAGCTTATTTAATTTCTATAAAGTGAAAAGCTACATTCCCTGTCGCAACCTCTCTTTTCCTAATAAAATTAATCACTATCGTGTGAGTATAACTACCTTTTCCTGACTTATCTTTATAGTTTTGCCACCTAAGTATGCATTCGTATACTAATATTTTAGTTTTGCTTTTCAAAAACTTTATAGAAATGAAACCATGTAGTGTGTATTTTTTGTGACTTAAAAAAATTTAAAATCAAATTCAAAATCACATTTGTGAGATTCATCCATATTGTTGCATATGGCTGTATTTAATCTTAATTGCTATATAGTATTCCATTGAATAGATATGCAATAATTTATCTATTGTATTGTTGATGAATATTTAGATATTATAAATTATGCTATTTAAAATATCCTGAACATGTTTCTCAGGGTGGAATTGACTGGAGTGGATTTCTTGAGTCAACTTCCTAAGTCAAAGAGTCATAGAATATGTGTAATTTCAACTTGACCAGACAAAATAAAAAGTTTTCCATAGTGATTGTAGCAATTCATATTTTCACTAGTAGCCTGTGAGAGATAGCCTCTTAGAGTTGGAAGAACACTTGGAAAGCATCTATTTTAACTATTTTAAATATGATAAAATTAGTTTATCATATTTAAAATATGAGTAGCTGTAGTCCCAGCTACTTGGGAGGCTGAGGCAAGGGAATTGCTTGAACCCAGGAGGCAGAGGTTGCAGTGAGTCGAGATCGCACCACTGCACTCCAGCCTGGGCAACAGAGTGAGACTCCGTCTCAAAACAAAACAAAACAAAACAAAACAAACAAACAAAAAGTAACAACATAGTTTCCCTTATAGTGTGCATCACACATCATCATTTTAAATATGATAAAATGAGTTTTCCGTAGGTCGCAAGTGACTGATTTGAAATTCCATTGTGGTCAGTGATCACTTTGGGTGTAAATTCCTGATCTGGCTTTTCACTTCAGCATTGTTTCTGTGACATTTTGATGGTAAAGGAATGGATTAAAAAGGATCAAAATGAGTGCAAAATCTCAAGAAATTTTTGGGCCATACAGGAGCTTGAGCTACATACACATAACTCAAATGTACACAAGACTCTCACTGTTATGGAAAAGTACAATATTGACATGTTGATAAACTCACATCATATTAATAAAAGGTTGATTTGTTATACTTTCTGCTTATAAAGGTAGGCAAATACATAATGCATTTAGAAAGATTTTATTAAAATACTTAGTGGAAGTAATTATGCTTAAAGGAGAATTATTTAAATGGCTTATTTATTTATTTATGTAAAATACTGTACTATGCAAAGATATGGGTAAATTATAGGTGTAACTCTAATATTAATGTTTTTCATTGTTCTCTGCTTATTTCATGGTATTTCTCTAAGTTACAGTTCTTGCAGCTATGTTATATCTCTTATTTTCCTTTTATCCTTTTGCATAATACATGTTGTGCAGTAGGCAATTAATATTTATTGAACGTGTGATTCTCCTAATATCTTCTCACACAGTACACAGCAAGTCTAGAGTCAAAATTGTAGAATTGACTGGGGCTAGGGTTGAGCTTCATAAATATTTCTGAGGACCATCGAAAGGAGTACAGAAGGTTTCTCAGAAATTATGACTGTAAGTTGAGGAAACATGTTTTTGTAACCTAATGGCTTTTGGTATGAAATCAGATTGGTAAAACGAAAAAGCTAAAATTCTTTTATGATCCTCATTTAGTGCAAGCATAATTAACAATGTAAACAATAAGTTGAAAATTCACAAGAGATTATTTTGAAAGGATCAGATGGTTTCTCAAAGTAAGTCCTTATGGCTTCAAATCAATGTCCAATGAACCTGAAAAGAGTAGATGAGTTAAACTAACTAAATAAAAACCAAAACAAAAACCAAAACTTCCAGACTCTAACTGCCATCTCCACAAAAGATGGCAGAACTTGGCATGTGGATTTCCCAGCTAATGAGCACATGCCATAAATTGCTATGGCTCTTGTACACAGAAGCTGCAGTGAATGGTGAGGAAAGCGTTCCTTTCTTATCAGCACCGGGACAATAGCAGATGTAATTACAGCTTTCTGTCAGCTGTGCTTGAAAATAAATCTCTACTTAGAGCTGTATGGAGGAGGCTATTGTGACTATTTGGGGCCTTCTAAACATTTGTACTTGGAGAAAATTGTTTTGGAAGAAATAAGGAATTACTCCCTTAAATGTGACCTGTAGGGTTTATGGCTCTTGTAGGATTATCAGTCTCATTATTTTATGCTCCATGGGAAATAAGGGTCTCTTCTTTGCTCACCTTTATTCTGTTTGACCTTAAATATTTACGTAAGTATATAAATGTCTTTCTTCATTAACAAAATTGAAAGACAGGCATACACATAGACTGATCATTTCAACTGGCTTGTAATAATATGTACTATCTAGGCCAGGCATCATGGCAACACACCTGTAATCCCAGCATTTTGGGGGGCTGAGGCGGGCAGATCTCTTGAGGCCAGGAGTTTGAGACCAGCCTGTCCAACATGGTGAAACCCCACCTCTACTAAAAATACAAAACTAGCCAGGTGTGGTGGTGCATGCCTGTAATCCCACCTACTCTGGAGGCTGAGGCAGAAAAATCTCTGGAACCCAAGAGGCAGAGGTTGCAGTAAGCCAAAATTGTGCCACTGCACTCCAGCCTGGGTGACAGAGCGAGACTCTGTCTCAAAAAAAAAATAACAAAAAACAAAAACCTAATATATATGTATATTTATGATTGTGTTATGATGTACATAATTTATAACTTATGTATGCTTATGTAAAGTATATAATGCAAATGCTGTATTATAGGTTCATTAAAATATCGCTCCAGGAACACAATTGCTTTGTTTGTGTGAATCTTATATTGGTGAATTATTTTAATGAGATAGAGGGTAATATTATTTAATTTTGTGCTTAAAAATTCTGAAGTGTACCTAGATTCTTCCAGGCCATGGCATGAGTCTACTTGCAGTTGAAAAACACACTGTGTTTTGAATCCATTGGGTCAGAGATTCCTTTTTTATGATCTTGGCAGAAGTAGAAAGGAAACTTTCAAGGTTGACCAACTCCAGGAATGTCAGGCATACACTGTTTGTTATCATCTGTTGTGGTTTTACTGTTGAAGCAGGGATCTTTTTTTTTGCACTTTTGAGATAGTATTCTTCCCCTTATTCACCATTATCTCAAATGTAATGCACTGCATTCTAGTAGTTTTTTATTATTTATTTATTTATTTTTTATTATTTATTATAATTTATTAATTTTATTTATTTATTTATTTTAGTCTACAGGCATTTTGGTCTCAGCAATTAAAAGGACGTTTGTGAAATTTAACAATTGGTTTTGTGTCACATCATAAAAAGTTCTTCAAAATTGACCTACCTGGCTATCGGTCTTTTTGTCTTTTGAGATATTAAAAAACAGGCAAACACAAGGAAGACTGCAACAGAAATTTAATAGCTTCATATAGACACATGCGCATGTACATGCATGGACATGTCCATGCATTGGACATGTTCATTGGACATCAAATCCCTGATAACTATTATCAGGAATTTGAATACTTTTCCATTTTTATACTCTTACATACATTTATGTATCTATAATATTTCAACATATACATAATGCATAGACATAAGTGCTATAATATATACATAAACAGTATCATTTATTTTTATGCATTTTGTGTTTTTTGTTATTTATGGAAGTGGATATTAGATTTAATTCTTTCTTGCTCTTTCCCTCTTTTGGAGTCTGTCTTGCTCTGTAAGGGTGTCCTGTGTCTGTCTCTTGGGAACTCTGTGTCTGTCTGTCTCTGTCTCTGTCTTGCTCTGTCTCCCTCTTTCTCTCTGTCTCCCTCTATCTGTCTTTGTCTCTTTGCTTCTCTGTCGCTCTTTGCTTCTGTCTCTAGATACAGAGTGTATCTAACCCCAGAAAAATCATTCATTCCTTTTTTTCAAATGTATTGGCTTTAATTTTTACTGTCTTATGATTTTTTTAAAAAAAAATCTGAGGAATATCTTTGTAATCATTTCAGTGGCTACATTGGAAGGTAAATTATTCTGTTAAATAATCATTATTCACTGGGGAAGGAACATTTACTCTAATGGTTCCCCAATTTTCAGTTTAAAAAATTAAACTGTTTGTGCAGATATACTTCCTTGGAGGAAAATGTAATCACCATTACAAAGAACATAGTAAATATCTGGCTACATTATGATGTGAATTGCTATCATTTTAGGCAATATTATTTAAATGAATGAAGAAGAAACTCAAACATGTTCATAGCAACGTTTGAGGTAGCAAATAATACTTTCTCAATTTCTTGTTCTTTCCCTGAACCATTCCCCGAACAGCTGTTACGTATCTTCTTCAAGTTTACCTCTTCAAGTTAAGTCAGTCCTTTAACTTGGTTATCAGCTGGTGTGCCATGTCAAATAGTATACTAAAACCCCTTCACAGGCACGCCAACAGGTGCTATGTAAGATGAAAATGTATTTTTACCAATATTGTCGTGGCAGTGTCTACCAGAGGGATCACTGTACTCTCTTGGTCATGTGATAAGGGTGGAGCTAACTACAACCTCCTTTACATAACCAGTAAGAAGCATAGCATGTTGGCAAGAGGAATGGCATGTTTACTGAAGCACAGTGCAGGGTATTAATGCTGAAACGACCTCCCAACTGGTCCCCCTGCCTTCACACTTGCTACTCCCTCCCCACCCTTCATCTTTCAAAGGCCAACTGGACTGATCTCCTTAAGGCCTAAATCAGATCATGTTGATTTCCTGTTCTAAATCCTTCAGTGACTTTTTCCCTGAAACCAGAAGAAAATTAAACTTTTTACCATGGCCTGAAATACTTGCCACTGTGTACCTCCCTGACCTCAACCTTTCTGTGTTGCATCTTGTTCCCTGTTCCCACCACACTGTCCTTCTTTCTGTTCTTGAAGTATGTCCAGCTCATTCCCTTCTTGGCCTAGTTCTTGTTGTTCCTCTTGCATAGAACACTCTTCAAAACTACTCATGTCTGGTTTCCTAATTAAATGTGATGCCTCCAGAGACATCTTTCCTGCCCACTCTACATAGGCCCCCAGCTCTGTATCTCATTACCATATGTGTGATGAAAAGATAACAATGGATAGTTTGAGAGGGTACATTTTTCTCTAGTGGTGAAGAATATGGAATTCTAAGAAGATTAGCCCAACCTGTTTTCAGATGTAGATTTGGCCTTTCAGGTCCCTGGGATGTACAGAGTGAATGATGCTACCGCTATAAATGGATGAGGGAGGTCTGTCCCTGGACCCTGGATGATTTTATTTTTAGCAGTTTTCAATATTTGAAAGTCTTTTTT
The DNA here is from genome assembly GCF_003255815.1 of Theropithecus gelada. Taxonomy (NCBI): domain Eukaryota; kingdom Metazoa; phylum Chordata; class Mammalia; order Primates; family Cercopithecidae; genus Theropithecus; species Theropithecus gelada. The sequence continues at coordinate 32,208,011 of NC_037680.1, forward strand.
GGTTTGCTTTTCTATACGTTGTCTGTCTCTCCACAATAAAATGTCAGCTTCTTGAGAGCAGGGTCTCCTGTGCCTTATTCATGACTGCATCCCACATACCTAGACTGTGTCTGGGAGGTGTTCAGCAGAAATTAATCTGCTGCTTGGCGGAGAAATCTGGTTTCTGCTGCCCAGTTCACTCACTCTTTGAGAAAACTTTTTTGTGGTTTTAATGAAAATATAAGTTCTTCCTTCTCTGAACCTTATACAAACCCTCTAATGATACATCATATTCTTCCTGTATTCTCAGTGTTTCTATTTCCTACCTTCTGAAAGAGTAATCTTTTTGAGGGCAAGGCTAGTGTCACACTCATCTTTATATCCCCTATAACACTTAGCTCAATGCCTTCACAACTTTACTATTAGTGCATATTTACTGAATTAAAGCACTATTAATTTTGCATTTAGGCTCTCACAGTTTGAATCACAAAATTTTGAGTTATATGCTTTTTACATTAAAAGGAAGCAATACTTTTTCCTTCTAAAAATGTAATTATTTTTTATCTGGCATCATTTCTTGTGTTTTCTTTGCCCAGATGTGCTCCACTTAGGGATTGCAAACTGACAGTTCACAGTCTAAATGCAGCCGTCAAATAGGTATTATTGGACTCTCCCAATGTTTAAAAATGTTTAAATTAGATGCTACCACTTAAAAATTAGAATTTGTAAAAAATTTTTGGACTTCTGACTTTACTAAGAAAAGTAGGACAATCTGGTAGCCCTGGGCACACATACCCTCATGACAACAAACAATGAAAAGGTTCGTGTTTCTGGTTTACTCTGGTGTCCACTGGTCTTGCCTCATTCATTTGTTGTACATGTTTGGACTCTTTACATTTTGGAGTTTGAGGCCCCTGCTTTATCCCATTTTTACATCTATGTAGTTTCAGTTAGTGGCAATCAAATGGTAAGTTAGATTTACTATTATTCCAAAGTCTGAAGTCTTTCCATTATCTACGATGTTTGACTGGATATATAAACATGTAAGGCAGTGAAAGAAAAAATATTCTATAACTTGTGGAAGCTTCCATTTGCTTTTCATTTGCAATGAGAAGAGGTAGATTTTATATAGAAGTTACAATGCTTCAGTTCTATTATCTCTTTTTCACAGACCTATTTTGTAATCATTTTACCACTTTAAACTGCAGTTCCTTTTCTAAACAGTAGGAATTATATATGTGGATTCCTAACATTTAGTTTAACTTTTACCATCTATGCTTTCTTTTTCTGAATGATTTTTGAATGTTTGCTTTATATGTTGCTTTCAGCAATTAACCTTGACATCATAGAGCTGTCAAGTCTCTGTTGACATGACATTTTTTTCAGAGGGCAGTGTCTTTTCTGTGTTGTGCACACCTGAGTGATGCTTTCTAGGCACCCCACAGACACCCAGAAGGGTTAATTAAATAAAATGCTATTATTTAAACAACTCCCTCAAGATTACTTTTGACAGTTGAGCTCTATGATTCCATTTCCCTTGACAACACTTAGATTTCAAAATGAAAGGGGAAAGTTCATGGCAAAATATATTCTAGCTTTCCAAAAAAATTATGATGAATTATGCATTGCTCCCTCCCTGTGTAGTTGGCGTATCTCTGAACATAGATCACTTGGCCTGCATTCAGGGGGATTGTGGCCTTTTGCTGAACTTAACCTGTCTGAACTCCTTCTTGAAGCATTTGTCAAGTCCACTGTCTCTCATGTGAATCTGAGTCAGGTATGAATGAGTAGCATGCTTTCCATCATGACTCTACAGAACCAGAGAGTAGTGGCTAAGTCACAATACAGCAAGCCCATCCCTTCTTGCTTCTTAGGCAAGTGTTTTCTTAGCAGGAATAAAAATGAGGCACTCCGTACTGAGTGTGAAAGAAACCCAAGACAACTTCACACTCTTTAATTGATGAGTTGGTCCAGAGATATTGTTTTTAGCTGGTGTCAGTGTGAGGTGATGTATGCCCAAATATTTGACACCAAAAAAATGTAGGTCTGAGCCTATAGGATTAGGAGTGAGGATGACGGATATTCTTTATGACTTGTAAATGAATGCTAGAAGAAATATTTTTTCCACGGATGTGAGGTGTGGAAATTAGTGCTCACCTACTATTTACAGAAAACTCTTTTGTTAAAAGCTCTGGGACTTGTTTTCACTGAGAGATATTTGTAGCTATAATTAAGAAATCTGTTTAAATTGTACTTATAATTATCCTAATTGGTACGAAAATCTGATTGAAGACTTAGAGGAGTAAATTGCCCCAGCTGCATTTTGTAAGCAACACACTTTTCCAAAAGGAAAGTGAAAGTAGGTAAATAGGTTTTCAAAAATAAAACCTCTGATCCCTGTAAGTAGGTTACATTTAAAAGTGCTCTTTGTGTGTCTGTTTATCTTAATTTGGGCAACTTGATGGGTTTGCAATATTTATATCCAGGATTAAAATAAGGTTCCAAATGAAGAAAGCACAGCTGAATTATTTGAGCTTTGTGATGTAAGGTCCTCACTGTCAGGATTCAGACACTGAAAGCTCTCAGAAGAGCCATAGGGCTAAGACAATGTCCAGTTGAACAATCAGACGTAGAGATTCAAATGGGGTCCCATCCAGATCTGTATGAGATCAGTGGTTTTCCAAATGGGCTAAAGGAACACCCATGATGTGTGTTAAAATATGTGTTTCCAGGCTTTTCTCTAGATTTGATGATTAGCGCACTTAGAAGAAAGGCCTGAGAATCTCTATTTTTAAAAAACATGTTCCTTAGGTGACTCTTTTTAATTCATTTTAAATTTGAGATTATCACTGCATTAATCTGACCAAGCTGAGTGCATATTTCAAGCAGCAGAAGAGAAGGTAAACTAAAGGAAAATACATCTGAACCAAAACAATAAAGTAGATTATTTTTCCTGGAGAGGAGTAGAGAAGTAGGTAAAAAATGGATGGCCTCATATCATTTGTATTTGCCTTTGGAAGATGTCCTGACTATGTTTTGGCAGCAGATTTACTGTCATAACTTAGTTTTGCTTAGGATAATAATAAATAGGTTTTCATTTCCAAAATATACACTTGAGGATGTGTGTGGGTGGAGAGAAATAGCTCCACATTGTAGGGAAATGACAAAGGAAAGCCAGTTTGGGATTTAAGGTTTGGCACAGAAAATCCACAAAGTGAACAATAAAAATACATATATATAATTAACAGGTAATTGTTTATAAGTTAAACACCTCTACAACACATACCATTTCCAAAAGAGCACACTGTCTTACCTCTGCCTTGTGGGTTCAAGCAATTCTTGTGTCTCAGCCTCCCAAGTAGCTGGGATTACAGACATGTACCACCACACCTGGCTAATTTTTGTATTTTTAGTAGAGACAGAGTTTCACCATGTTGCCCAGGCTGATCTCGAATTCCTGGCCTCAAGTGATCCACCTGCCTTGGCCTCCCAAAGTGCTGGGATTATAGGCGTGAGCCACCGTGCCTGGCCAAGAGCATACTGTCTTATAGGTGGTTTGTAGTAGTGTGCCATTTCGTGCTATTGCAATAAAATAAATGGAATATAATAAATTCAAAAAGAACAAGTATTTTTTTTCCTGTGGTAGTCACTTTGAAACAATAAATGCTGAATTGTATGCTGTGTGTATTGCAGTTGGGGAGGGGTGCTGTGAATATGATGGGCAACTTGAATTTTTTGTGACAATTTTTTTTAACTCTTTATCTGTCTTTCCACTTCAAACATTACAATTACCTAAACTATACCCATTTCTCAAAGCAAAACAAACATTCAGGAACTTGGGAATGGAAAGGATAAATACATTGGTTTGATTTTCATTCTATTATTACTTTTAATTTCGTATAGAACATTACAATATACGTTTACACAGACTACCTCATGTTAGTGATGTGAGCCCAACTCTGCGAGGTGGGCAGGGATTTCACCACCTGGAGATACTCTCTATTCCTATGAACGGATGAGAAACTTGAGCCTCTGAGAGATAATAACTCCCAAAGGTTAAAAAAAAAATAGTTGGAGGACCAAAAGACTTCCAATCCTAAAAACAGTGATCTCTGTAACCCTAAAAAGTCAAGTTTTATTAACTTACTAATTAGGCAAGGGGAGGTCATATATTTCCCTTCCGTTTCATTTATGGATGCTCTAGGTTGGAATATAATTTCTAACCATGTGCTGATACAAAAACATTTCATTCAATAAGTAGTATATGTGGGAATTGCAATTTGGAGTCAATTATAAATGTGTTTACAGAGATATGGAAAACATATCTGGAGCCTCAACTGAAGCCGGTATTGTTTAGAAGGTTCTGATAAAGGCAAGAGATAATATGGTTGTAGCCTTTGGGTTTCAAGAGATGTCCAAGAGATACTAGAGATGTCTACATTGACTTGCTGTGGAACTACTTCTTAATATATCTCTTGTTCTGTCTTGGTACCCTACATATCATGGGATTTTGGTAATTCACGTATGTTACAGACTGGGAGACTTCATTCTAAAGATGAAAAAAACTGAAACTCAAAAAGCAGACATCGACCTGGCTAAGAAAACAGTCAAGCCAAAGATTGAAACAAGTCTCTCTGACTCTCTTGCCCAGAAACTCTAAGATGACATGTAATCATTCTCATTCCCATTGGCAGGCATTTTGTGGGCTCCAAGCATTTGCTGGACATGTTGAAAGCAAAGCTTTCAACATACACCTGGCTCTGATCTGAAGGCATGTACATGCTGATACGGAAAACAGAACAAACCCTTTCCGAGAGAGTTCAATTGGTTCTATTAACATTCAGAGAAAGAGACTTTTGTATCCACTCTTGAAGAAAGGTCTTCTGAAATTCTACTACTAGTAGAAAAGAACTTAGTGTCTCTTGCTGCAACAGAGCTTGTGTAAAGTAGCTGGAAATTCTCAGATTAAGTTGTAACATACTTTCATGACCGATCTCTCTAAGCTACTGCTTAGGAAGGTCATTGGCCCTTATGCCAATTCTATTCTTCTTCTGTGGACCCTTCTGTTCACTGTCATCTTAGGACAATAATCTGACATTTCCAGTAAGCCCAAATCAATTTTAATTCTTTTAAAGTGTTAAAAATAAAGGTTCAGTGGTGATGTGAATGTGCAGAAGGCAGGGTGGCTTCGAGCTGTATCGGGTTTGAACGCTAAACAGTTTTATTTACAGACTTTTGTTCTGCTTGAAATATTAAACTATAAAAGCACAAGGTAAACAGATTTATTTTTCATTTGTGTATATGACATCCTAGACATCTTATCAAGCTTTAGAATAGGCTGAGCGATTCTGAGGTTTGGGGTTAAATGTACGTCTGTTTTATCTCTGTGTTGAGAAGACAACCCATAAAAATTCATTTTCAACAGATGGTTTTAAATGAAGACAGACTACCTTATTCAGATTAATACACATTCATGAAGAATATGTTACTTTTTGATGAAACCAAATCATTCCATAAATTCTATCAATAAACAAGTCTGGAATTTCTTTAAAATGTACCAAAACATAACTAATAAGTGGTTGGAATGTAGTCCTCCATCTCCTGTTCCTAGGCCCCCCCATTTTCCACATTTTATCACTGATAGCTTAATAGTGGATATAAGATTTTATCCTAAGAGATCTAAGTATAGATCTATTTTCATGAGGCTGGACAAAAAGAGTTTTACTACTGACATTTTGAGGTAACCAACAGCTACCATCCAAATGTAAATTCTAAATCTTTGGTAAAGGATTCTTTTTAGTAGGCTTAAGAAGTAAAACTTGGATGATTTTTTTCCCTTGTTCTAATGGTTAAACCTCAGTTCATGCCCTAGGTCTAGTAAAGGAAAGACCTTTGGACTTGGATCAGGAGCTTTTGTTCCTAGCTCTGCCTTTGCCTTTCACAGGAAGTGTGATCTTAGGCAGGAGACTAATGTCTTGGAACCTGTTTTCACATCTTTCAAATGAAGGACTAGACTGGTCTCTGAGATTACAGCTTTCATGTTCTAGGACTGTGTATGAGATTATAGCTGAGGGGGTAGGGCAAGATGCTTTATTGTGTTAATACTCTCTTTGTGTTGCTGTAATATATTGCTTTCTTTCTAACTTAGAGCTATTTTTAGTAGGAAGGCGGTGAGACTATCACACACACTGAATCTTGCCTATGATCAGTTGGAGTTTTAGAAGAAATCATTTTTCGTTCTATTTCCTAAACAAGGTTCTTTCAAGGAATATGAGGGAAGAAGAACCTGGTTAAATGACTTAAGTGTGCAAATGACTTTGAGATTGAAATGCCCCCCCATAGAAGCTTATATCTTTTTGTCATCTTCTCTACCTCCTTCCATAATTAGTCACTGATAGCAGGGAGACATAGATTAATGTGAATCTGCTTTGTAAATGGCACAAACTATTTACTTGTCCCAATTCAATAGGGGTTTCCAAAAGTGTATTTCTCATTGTTAAAAGTGTGCATATTTTATTGTTGATTTAAACGGATCTATCCTTTAGGAGATCATTATCTTGTGTTTCTTATTAAATCCATTGAGAGATATTAAAGAATGATACCTTAGAAATTCCTTTGATAACAAAAAACAAATCTGAAATCCTAGGATAACAGTAAAAACAGAATCTGTTTTCATTTTAAAAATAGCACCTGCCATAATGATGCTTGATTCTAATCTCTTGATTGGAGATTCCATATGATCTTATTCTGGATAAGGTATTGTAGGCCAGTTTTTTTTTTCACTGCATTTACAAGTAGAAATAGGGATGTGTCTAAGTTAAGCCTAAAAGATTTAAAAACAAAGAAATTCACCCATTGTGAGAGGAGCAATTTGGTGAGCTAACAAGATGGAAAAATGTGATTTTAAAGCAACATTACTAGGCGAGGAAATAGTTTGCTACCCAGATTGCCAACATGAATAATTCTCAGCTCAATTTGGGTACAGTCTAGGTAAACTTTCTCACAATTCACATGGATATCATGAGTAAATAATTACTCTCTAAACGTAAGTAATTTTAGTAGGCTTTCCTAAAACCTTCTTTAACATAATAGACCATGCTAATACTATCCTTTCCCCAAAATTTGACCTGTCCCTCCTTGTCTTCGCTCCTAAATATAAGGACTCTTGCTATAACAGACAGTTTTACAAATGTAAATGTTGCTGTGTTAGCTATTTCTGAAAGTTGACAATTGCATTGCAAGAAATAAGTACTTATGACTTACTATTTTAATTGGTACTTTACATAGGCCATTATTCTAATACTTATTTAAAGGACTATCCTAGGCAATGGGGATATGAATTTGCCCCCTCTTCCAATCCTCACCCCCTAACCCCAAATCAAGTGACTGCCTGGATTACAGTACTGTTAGGAAGTGACACTTCTTCCCCATTCCTAAGTTTCCTTCCATATGGTGGGGACAAGAGTGTGACATTTCTAGGCTCTGTCTGCCTCTTTACTCATCCATTCCCAGGGGAACTGAACTCTTATCTCATTTGTGAATTTGAGTAGAATGAAGTGAACATACTTGGATCTACTCCTTCCTTTTTTTCTCTTGAAAAACAACTGCCTATAGGCAGTAAAGTGCTCTACTCATCCTAATGAAGGTTCTACCCTTCATTAGCTGGGGATGGAGTGGGAGCCTTTTCTTGTCCATCAGTGCCTATGACTGGGTGTGTTAGTCTGTCTAATCTAGGTTCAGCATTAGGCATTCTCTCTCCCACTGATATAAGCCACATCCACCTACTCAGCTATTTTAGTAGTAACTGACATTTTAGTCCCCCATCTGCTTACTCTTTTGTTTTATTTCACAATTCCATATTCAAGTGGGGAAGAGGGGCATTTTAACTAGTCCCTCTCAAATACCAGAATGGTGTACGTAGATTCTGACCATGTTAATCTTCTGTTCCCAGGCTAATGTTTTGTTTAGGCTTATATTTATGTTCTTAATTAGAAAAACACATTTTAACCGCCTCATTTGAAGTATTAACTTCCCCTTTTAAAGACAAACAATTAATTAGTTCAACTTAGTTGTAAACAGAATAGTTCTCACCACCAAGTTTTAAATGTGCTGTTCATTGTTATATGTTTGTGACTGCGGTTTAGTTTTAATCTATATAAGAAGGCATGGGAAAAATAGAGAACAAGTTGTCAAAATCTAACAGCTTTTTTCTCATAGATTCCAATCAGATGATCTGCAATTGAAAATTGCAGACAGGAATGAGATATTTCACAAAAATTTAGGTTCTTCCAGATGAAAATCCATTTAAGGAATTCTAGAGTAGAAAGGAAGAGAGATGTTTGACAATCATGTTGGTATGTATGTCCTCACTTTGATTCATTCCAGTTATTGATTTTTAAAAATATTTTTACATAAGTACGTCAAGAGATTGTTTTTGTTGAGGAGGTTAATGTGCTGTTCTGTTCTGGCAAGACTTTCGAATGTCTTATTTTTACTCCCCCTATCCCCTTTATTACCTGAGTGTGCAGGGTGGAGATTCAGAATTCTTCTGTCCATCTAGTCAGGAGGACAGTTTTTAACTCTCCGTACTCTGGAAGTATTTCCTTTGATGTTTCAGTCCTTTCATGCTGGATTCCATGTTGAAAGCATCAACAGGATTGCAAAACGTCAGCAAAACCATCTAGATTCTTTGTTTTTCTGTTAGTGAATTGTTAAAATTTTACAGCTCTAGTGCAGTTAAATAAGAGTATTCCTTAATCTTGTACTCCAGGTTTCTCACAACCTGGAGTTTCATATGTGCTTAGGAAAGCACATATGAAATATCCAGCAGAATTGAATCCTGGGAAAATCAGAGTACTTATAATACTTCATGAATACCTATGGTATTTTGAAGTTAGATTGTTGTAGTCTTTATAAGTCAGCTAACAACACCATTCCTGGGTAATTAATCTTCTAAAAGATATATAATTACATGCTAAGAAATGTATTTATTGTTGTAATATATGTTGTATACGTCTAGCCTCATTTACCATTGAAAGCAAAGCAGAAGACTACAAAATTTGAAAGAATCTACAAGATCATTGAGTTAGACACCTAATTTCTTATTTGGGGAAAAAAAATCTGATAAATAGGCTATATGACTTGCCCAAATTTGTTGGTGGCCAATTTGGCATTAGAAACTTAGAATTCTAATTCAATTCTGTGTGCTTTTCATTACATCACATTTAATAGAAAGGGAAGGCTTACTAATTATACATTGTTTGGGCCCATGATAAGAAGTTCTTCCCAATGTTTTCATTTGTTGCCAGTATCAGCCATTTAGTTGCCCAACCCCATTTTAGCTAGGCTTTCCCTAGGGCTACACTGCTTATTCTGTCTCCTTTCCTCAGCATCAAACTACCATGTGGGTTAATGCTATGGACAGGACCTGATGGCTACGTTGCCCAATCCAAACTTGGAGATAATGCTTGACTTGCCTCACCAGAAATGCCAAGATGTGCTCAAAATAGATTATAGTCCCATGATCTTGTTTGAACTTAAGTTTAGTTGGTCAGCTCCTCTCTGGAACTGTGACTTCTTCGCTTTTTCTCTTCCTGAGGCAGCTCTCTTTCTATCATGTTGAACAACCAGCTCCGTGGTTTCACTCCCTTGACCCTGACTCTTGCACTGTGGCTATATGCTTTTGCTAGAGAAGATGTCAGTCAATTCTCCTTGTTGTCAGCAGTCTGATGAAAAGGTTGAAGAGTTAGGAGTAGAAACTATTGACTAAAAGAGTTAGTGTTAGTCTTCTTTTGCTGCCATAACAGAATACCTGAGGCTTGATGATTTATAAAGAACAGAAATTTATTTCTCACAGTAGTAGAGGTTGAAAATCCCAAGATTAAGAGGCTGGCATCTGGCCAGGGATTTTTGCAGTAAAAGGGCAGAGAGAAGGCAAGAGAGAGAAAGAAAAATAGGGACTGAACGTATTATTTTATAAGGAATGCACACTCATTATAATAGCATTAATCCGTTCATGAGGGCATGGCCCTTGCAGGCTAATCACCTCTCATTATGCCCCATCTCCCAAAACTTGAATTGCAGGTTAAGTTATCATCACAGGCTTTTTAGAGAACACATTAACCATAGCACTGCCTTTTATACTTACCTCTACTCCAGACAGCAGTGGGCAAGCCTGAATAGTGACATAGATAGTAGGTTTATTTTGTGGGGAAGGAAAAAATATTTATCCTTAGTTATTACTAGATGCATGGCTGAAGCCTCTACAAGAGACAGTAATATAAAGAAATCATCAAATTTATTTGAAAGAGGTTACTATACACAGGAGCCTACATAAAGAAAGAAAAACGCAAAGAAACAGGTAAACTTTGTATATTTTTATGCGGGGTTTGATGAAGTGGGTAGTCATGGAAAAGTATGATTGGACAAATCAGGTATAATCCAATGGTAATAAATAAATGGGAAGAACTTAGCAAGGCATGTTTGATCTTCTTGGCATCTGCCTTTGGCTTCTGTCCTCTGGATATAGGCAGGGCACCTCTGGAATGAGGGTCTCGTTACCTACTTCACTGAGAAGGGATGAGGAGAAAAGGTGAGAGTGACCTTCCTGCTTCTGCTGTTTTATTAAATGCCTAGATGCTATATTTTGAAGTAGCATGTCCTGAACTCCATTATTCTACTGAAACAATTGAAACAGAATACATTGTCTTGTCACTTCTCTTACCTTTGTGTCCCTTCCTAACACTTAGCCATATATGCATCATTTTGTGGATAGGATTTCAGTGCATAAGCAAGCAAAATAATGGTACAGACTCTCTGGATTATTATCTTGGCTTTGCCGCTGATTAGTCATGCAAGCCAGGGTAAGTGTCTTAACCTCCCAACCTCAATCTTCTCATTTAATAAATGAAATGACCATTGTAGCACTGTCAAAATTAAATGAATGAACTCACAGTGGTCTGTCAAAGGGGATACTATTGGAATTTTGAGTTCATCAATTCTTCATTTTGTGGAACTGTTTAGTATCCCTGGCCTCTACTTCCTAAACGCCAATAGTGACTCCAGCCATTGTTCAAAATGCTCCTCTATGCTTCCAAAATGGAATTTTTCAAACTAATATATATAAATTTCTTAGCATAATATTTGGTACATTTAAAATAACTGCTTCTAAATAACATCTTCATCTTCATTATTTCAGAATTTTTTTCAGGAGAAAATGTTTGGAGTCTTTCAGAGCCTTGGCATCAAGTTTATACATATGCGATGGACTTCTGTGAGCTTCTCTTGTGCTTTGAGGGCTGTTTCAAGGTACTAGGATTGGCCTAGATCAGATGTGAGGGCCCATTTAAGCTTGCTACCCAAAAAGTCTGGTTTGTTAGGGACTGGATCTGATGGTCTAGCTTACTGACTTTAGGTCCACCCATTGGCCACCATGGGATACCCGCCACCATGGGATACCATAAGTACTCTATACTTCCTGGAGAGATCTTCTTGGGATACCCTGGTCCAAGAGTATTCTCGTCTTGTTTGTTTGTTTTAAACCAATCTCTGTCATCTACAGCAGCCCAGTCCTTTATATTGGCCATTTAGTTGCCCAACCCCATTTTAGCTAGGCTTTCCCTAGGGCTACACTGCTTGTTCTGTCTCCTTTCCTCAGCATCAAACTATTATGTGGGTTAATGCTATGGACAGGACCTGATGGCTACATTGCCCAATCCAAACTTGGAGATAATGCTTGACCTGCCTCACCAGAAATGCCAAGATGTGCTCAAAATAGATTATAGTCCCATGATCTTGTTTGAACTTAAGTTTAGTTGGTCAGCTCCTCTCTGGAGCTGTGACTTCTTCGCTTTTTCTCTTCCTGAGGCAGCTCTCTTTCTATCATGTTGAACAACCAGCTCCTTGGTTTCACTCCCTTGACCCTGGCTCTTGCACTGTGGCTATATGCTTTTGCTAGAGAAGATGTCAGTCAATTCTCCTTGTTGTCAGCAGTCTGATGAAAAGGTTGAAGAGTTAGGAGTAGAAACTATTGACTAAAATAGTTTAAGTTATCCTGCTCATCCTTAATTGATTTGAAGTCTACTTCAAAGAGAGTTAATGAGCTTTGGATGTCAGTGTGTAGAAAAATGTGAACACATCTGAGAGCTGACACCAGTGAAGTTTTGATATTAAGATTGCTTTTGACAACGCAATATGGGAAGGAGATAACAATTGAAATGACAGGCTAATGGGAACCCAAAACCTACCTGGGCATGGAAAGTTGTAGCAAACAGAGATAATTCTTTCTTCCTACTCTTTTTTTTTTTCTTGCTATAATTGATTTGTCAATGAGCTTAAACAAAGTGGTAAAAACTGATTTTACCAATGAATTTCAACAGTAATCACTACTAACACTTATTTTTCTTTTTTCTCTTCCCTATTCCCCTCCATTATAGAGCAGTATAGCATAGTGGTTAAACATTGGGCTTTAGAGTTGGATAGACCTGAGTTTAAATGGAATTTCAGACAAATACAAACCATGTGACTTTGGGCAAATTACTTCATCTCTCTGAGCCTTAGTTTCTTTGTAAGATAGGGACAATATACCTCATGGGCTTCTTGTGATATCTAAATGAAATAATGTATGCAGGTGCTAAGCAGAATGTTTTCTTCATAATGAGTACTAAAAGTAAAGGAAGATAATCATGACTGTCCAGGTAAAGGCTTGGCCTCTCCAAATAGCTTTTCAAACACTATAAAAAGTGAAGTGGTGGTCCTTATACCTTTGGATATTCCTGGGTCATCACTGTCTTCCTTGGTCTGCTCCATATTCCAAATGAACTTGGAAATTTTCCATAGCCAAGTTATCCAGGAAGCACTGGGTAAGTCAGCAAAAGTAATGGGGAAATACAAGATTGGGAACGTATGTTTATGATCCCAAGTGCAATAAAACAATGACATTCAGAAGAAATGTGTTGATAAGATACATTAGAAAGTGTTATCATCAAACCAGCACATGATTTTATTATGTGAAGACCAGTAAAGCTTTTTCTCATGTTTTCACTTGATTTTGGTAATCATACTCAAAGCTCTCATCAAAATAAAATATATGTGACATTTGATCATTGTCAGTATTTCCTTTAATGCACAAGGGAGTATGGAAAATGTATATATAGAATCAGAAGTCATTCATAATGTGTTTGAAGAGTTCTGAGGGTAAGGATTTTGTCTGTGTCTGTCTTGTTTTCTGCTGTGTTTTTACTATCTAGCATTGGTCCTTGCATACAGTGGTACTGAAAAATAAAATAATTAATTTAATTGCCTATTTTGTATATAATTATTAATATAATTGAACATTGGTCTTATGCATTTATAAAGTAGTTGGTAAAAAATCTAAAGATGACATTCAGCTAAAGGTTACTGTCAGATTTGTCTAATAAGACTCCTTTTCTGTGAACCAATTAAACTTAGGTCATTGCTCTGCCTTAAGGGAGCAGTATTCAGTCATGATCAATTTGTGTGACTCTTTTCCAAGGAGTATTTTATTTTTAATGAAAAATTGGCCAGTGGTATTTTTTTAGACTTATTCATTAACATTTCAGCTGTGTTGTCTAAAACATTGATGTATGGTTAAATTAAGAGTGTGATTTTAGGGGATAAACTAAAAAATACCAGAATGTTACATTATATATAAAGACAAGGAGATATAAATTAGTAATAAACCAATCTAAATTGGGTTTTCTTGATATCCTTAATTATTGTACAAAGGACTAATGGTGAGTGTATATGTATTTTTAAAGCTTCAGCATCTATTAAAATTTGTGTAAAATTAACTTATTTGTGGTGTCTTGTTAAATGTTTTATTAAAAATATAAAACGCTAGTGAAATATGAAGACTTTATAACAAAGTAAATGAGACTGATTTTTTTCTTTTAATGAACAGACTGGAACATATAATATATATTTAATGAACTGACTAGAACACTGAATACATATTTACTTCAAATTGGTCATTTATTCTAAGTATCCAGTCATGTTCAGACTTTGTGTTTGGGATTTTCATATAGAAATAGGAAAATAGAGGGATAGCATTAGGAGATATACGTAATGTAAATGACGAGTTAATGGGTGCAGCACACCAACATGGCACATGTATACATATGTAACAAACCTGCACGTTGTGCACATGTACCCTAGAACTTAAAGTATAAAAAAAAAAAGATATAGGAAAATAGAATATAACCATCACAATTATTTTATGATTATGCTTCACTCTTGAACTTAGTTATATACCTTGATCACTTACATTATGTGTCACACTTGGCTGCAAATGATATTTAGAGCATAAATCAAATCTAGCTTTAAATGATTAGAATTTGCTGTCATTTCATACATTAAAATAGGAATGCCAGGCTTTGATTATTCTTAAGGAATGCTAATGTTTGGAAAGATGGCAGTATCATTGGGAAAAATGTGTGCAGCCTCATAGAAATGACCACTACATTGAGGATGCAAACAGAGATAGGTGTGTTTTCTTCTTTTTAAGAAAAACCAACCTCATTATTTTAAAGTTCTAGCAGAGGAGCATGGTTAAAGCTACAATCTTTGCTTGAAACACAGGCTTCTTTGATCTAGGAAAGTCTTCGTCAGCAGTACAATCTTGGGATATATACTTATAAAGTAAAAAAGGAGAAAGCAAACTTTCTTAATAAACTACTCTCTGAAATCAGTATGGGCAGTCAAGTGGTCATTGACAGATGAACTTCTGAGCAACTGCATAGTTATCAAGGCTCATATAGTCCCGATATGACTTTTCCTGTCAAATATAGAGTGAGTATGTTGGAGTCAGCATCCCAAAATGGAATGATCACCAAACTTTATTAGAAACATGAAAGAGAAAATGTTTTGGTTATATGGTTATGTGGTTATTTCCATATAAAACTTATTCATGGAAAAACTGGGAATGGGAGATGTTATTCAACTTGATGGATATACCCATCTTGTATTTATTTTGGTGCAGTTGAGGTAGCATGGTATCATCTAATTTTATTCAAAATAGAGTATAACTTCTGGGTGAGTTCATTTACTCACACACTTACATGTTGATGTCTCCTAAATCCAAAGATGCTCACACAGGCACCTTTGCTTGAATTTCCTGTAGGCACCTCACACTTCACTTACTCTGTTATTATCTAAAGTCATCATGGTCTTCCCCCTCCCTTCCACTAATTTGGTTGTCTTCTGTATTCCTTATGCTTGTTATTGTCATGACCAGTTAAGTCCGAAGAGCTGGAAATCAGTTTCTTTCTTAAGCAGTCCCTCTGCCCTGACTAATTTGTCACCAACTCCAAAAGTTTCCTAGAACTGTCATTTGTTCTTAGTCCCTAATGCCTCTGCCTTGGTTTGCCTTATTATCTATTATCTTTTCCTTGAACTGTGGACACAGCAGGTTTTTGGCTTTCTTGATTCCAGTCAATCCTTAACACTGATAACTGAATTATCTTTCTAAGAAACAAATCTATAATGTCACTACATACCAACACACACATGCACACACACCATATAAATCTACCTCTGACTTCTTTCTTTACAAAAGAAAAGTCAATAGTCTTTACCTGGTACACAAAGGCATTTTCTCCCTAGCTGCCACCTAAAACTTCTTCAAACACAACACCTGAAATTTCAGTTGCCCTTAATTTCCTGCAATGCACTGTGCTAGTTCACAAGTCCTCTTCCTCAGACAGGCTATCCTTCCTTCCCAGGGCAACCATCACCCCTTTCTATCTCACAGTACCTACTTTCCCTCTAACACCAACTCCAATGGCAAACTTTGCTGGCTTCATACAAGCAGGTGGTTACTCCCTGTTCTGTGCTCTTTTGGACCTTCCCACGTTGTGGCACAATTATCTAATTAGTTATAAGTGGTCCACCCACTATTATCATTAGCCTTTTTTTACTAGACTGTGGATACTAGAGGTCTGTCACATATCTTACTGATCTGTGTAGCTGTAGGGTCAAGAACAGCCCCTAGCATAAAAGCTCAATAAATAATTGTTGAATTATAAAAGAAGAAATATTGATAATAGCTAATACTTTTATAGTTCATTATGAGCCATGCATTATTCTAGGTTATTAACTCATGTAAATTTTACCACAGTGCTATCAAGTAGATAAAATTATTATCTTCATATTATAGGTGAGAGGACATTGAAGTACAGAGAGGTTAAATAACTTTGAGGTTGATATGGTTTGACTGTGTCCCCACCCAAATCTCATCTTGAACTTTAGTTCCCATAATCCCCATGTGTTGTGGGAGGAACCTAGTAGGAGGCAATTGAATCATGGGGGTGGTTACCTCTATGTTGTTCTCATGATAGTGAGTGAGTTTTCATGAAATCTGATAGTTTTATAAGGGACCTTCCCCACTATTTGCTTTACACTTCTTGCTGCTGCCATGTGAAGAAGGGCATGTTTGCTTCCCCTTCTGCTATGATTGTAAGTTTCCTTAGGTCTCCCCAGTCAGGCTGAATTGTGAGTCAATTAAACCTCTTTCCTTTATAAATGACCCAGTCTTGCGTATGTCTGTATGAGCAGTGTGAGAACGAACTAATACATAAGTGCACAGCTAGTAAGCATCTGAGCTCTTTATTAAACCCATGCAGTTTGGCTTTAGACACAAGGCTTATTAACAACTATACCTTACCACTTCTCAGTGCAGCCCAATACTAGAACCCTAAATTAATAAGTTTTTCTAAAATTCTTGCCTTTAGGGGAAAGAAAGGGCCATTAGAGTAAAATTAAAGTATCAGAGATTTATTTACTGAAAAGTAGTTTCTAGCTTATATTGGAGAGTAGGAAACAAAATTATTTGTCCACCATGACCACAATATATAGTGTTAAATAAGTTATACATAAAATAAGATAAAAATGGCACTGTCAGTGCCCCAGATTTGTATTTTATACACCTTAATATGTGCTTCAGCTGACTTCTGCTGACAGGCTCTGCACTTGTTTGTAAGACTCCTTGAATTTTCTGAAACTGTGACAAGCCATGTTGCCTATGTACATGCCAGGCTAGAAGAGCCAAGGCATTAGTACCCTTTGGGAGCTGCCTTCCCAGAGAATACCTTCTCTGAAGGTATTCCCCTTCAGAGAATACCCCAGCTCTCTTGCACCTTGAATGAGATTATTCTGAGCTGTGAGTTTTGTATAATTTCCAGAGTTTCTCTGAGGGATTAAACTTCAGTTGTGAACTGTGGTAGATGTCTTAACATGTATTCTACATTTTCTGGCTGTCCTTCCCTACATCATGTTTTCCTATATTTTAAAATATTGCCTTTATATGCCCTACATATCTACTATCTATCATAAATAGTGATTTTTCTTGGAATGCTTCTCTCAGGATTTGCTTCTGGGAGAACTCAACTAAGACAGTGATGTTTATAATTATTACCTTGGTGGCAAAATGTTGAATAAACAAAGTTTTGAGTGTGTTAATATATTAAGAAGAAAGTTATAGTACCTTGAGGAATACTTTTTATAGTCATTGATTGTAAACCCACCTCAAAATTCTGCTCTGGGTCTCTGGTAATCTGCCCAGTTTACTGTTTCAATTCTACTTTGAGAAAACAACTACCTCAACACACACAAGGACTCCACCCAACTCTTCTCTTCACGTGGTAGATTCTTTTCAGTATAAAGGAAAATAAGTCTTCTCCTCAAATATGCAAGATTTAGAAATGAAAATTGACTATTATCTACCAAGGGTTGAAGTGATATATCTATCACAACTATAAAAAAAATTTTTTAATTGTATCTTTTAAGTTTCTCTTTGAGTGGACCATAGGATCTTGACTGTGATTTGTCTTTAGGCCAATTTTTTTCTACTTATGACCCTCAGACATCTGAGGACAAAGTAATGGGAATGCAGCAGCTACTTTTAATACTGTTGGATTCCTAATGGAAATCAGCATTTATCCATAAAAATAATTGTCCTAGAAAACTATGATCAAATATACTTGCCTTTAGTTGGAATTATACTGCCTCATGTGTGTCTAAAGCTCTATCTGGAAGTTAGTTTTTATCTTTAATATAAAGTTTTTTTTTTTTAAAGTAAGTAAGTAATTTTGTAAGTAAGCATCTTAGGAGCTTGGAGTTAGAGCCAGAGGATGAGTGAGAGGGTCCTTGTTGGTCAGAAAGTTGGGAGTAGAACCCCTCCTTCTGTTTGCCAGGCTCACAGCTGGAGGGGCCAGAGAGAAAGCTTTCTGTTAATGAGAGTGAAGCCAAATGTGATGTATCTAGGAAAAATAACTTAAACTCTAGTTATTGTGTGATCTGCTCCAAAGTGTTAGTTATGATTAGGAAAATGAATCTGAGGCATTTGGAGCATTTCAATTTGATCCTATAGTCATAATCTTAGTGCCTGTTGTTAAAGTGCTGCTCCAGTTAGAAAGACCACCAAAATGCTGGACCTCATCAGGAGGATACTGGGGTAGAAGAGAAAAACATGATAGCATTCTTGGATTCAAGCCCAGTGCATCTAGCATTAGAAGAGTTTCATCTGGGCTGTGTGCTGCCAGATAGACCTTCCAAAGCTGAAGACCACTAAATTCCCCTGACATTTGTAGATTATTTGCCAGGCACTGTAACCAGTTAATTTACAAATAATTTTAAAACACAATTATTCTAATTTCAAAAGCAATCTATTCCTTCTGTGGAAATTAGTTTTGAAAATCTAAAATAGATGAAAAACCTAATGCTTTCATTCAGCAGTAACTGTTAACTTATACTCTATTTTTTCTGATTTCAAATTTACAGTAATTCTTGAATATATAAAACAGAAAGTAGAAGTCCCTATTAATCCCATTCTCCTCAATTAACTACTGTTAATGAGCTGGTACAGATGAATAATTTTCCTATTGCTAGATATTTGTTATTTCACTTATTTAGTTAATGTTGGCATGAATAGTTTTGATTAAAAATGATTTTAGATTTCTTAAATTATAGTTCCTCTAGAATGAGGTATAAACTTTACCTGTTTTTCACTGTAGCGCCCCTTGTACCAAGTACAATGTCTGCTATATGGTGTGCACTTCATAAATTTTTGTTAAATGAACAAATGATGAAGAATTATTGGCTTAAATGGCATGAACAAAATTTTGTTGCTATTTTTTATCCCCAAAAGTGTAGTATTTTGAACTGGCTAGATACTTTTACAAATGTTAATTCTAAGAAAAACTTAGTGAGACAGTTGAAGAAATGGAGGTGCAGAGTCGATTTACAGTCATGCAGCTGATGTGGAACCAGTGTTCAGATTTACATCCTTTGATGTGTTAACTTTAATGTTCTATTCACTTTGCCACACCTACATTTTGTCTCTCACCTACATTTTCTGATTAAGAGGATGCAGAAGACAAAGCCCTAGAGGCTTGTTGTTAGTGGACAAGGATAGTTGGTTGGCTTGAGCGGAGCTTGCCAAATTGTGGTGTGGGCACCACTCTCATAGAGCACCCCTGCAGAGCTGGTCCAACCAGCAGAAACCTAATCCCTTCCAAGACTTGTAAATATCAGTTTCCAGGGGATGGAAAGTTCTTATGGGACTGGAATCTGCATCTTTACCAAGCACCCTGTTGTATGTTGAATTATACCCCCCTCACCCCAAAAATATATTAAGTCCTAACCCCATAGCTGTGGATGTGACTTATTTGAAAATAGGTTCATTGCAGATATAATTGAGTTAAAATAATGCTATGCTAGATTAGAGTGGGCCCTAATCTAATGACTGGTGTTCTTATAAGATGAAGGAACTGGAGATACAAAGGAGACACAGAGGAGAATGCCATGTGAAGATACAGAAGACACAGGGGAGAATCCCATGTGAAGATACAGAAGACACAGGGGAGAATCCCATGTGAAGATACAGAAGACACAGGGATGAATGCCATACGGAGATACAGAAGACACAGGGATGAATGCCATACGGAGATACAGAAGACACAGGGATGAATGCCATATGAAGATACAGAAGACACAGGGATGAATGCCATACGAAGACAGAGGCAGAGACAGCAGAGATGCATCTACAAGCCAGGAAACACCAAGGATTGCTAGCAACCACTAGATGCTAGGAAGAGGCAAGAAAGGATTTTCCCTTAGAGCCCTTAAGAGACTGCGGACCTATTGACACCTTAACTTTAAACTTCCAGCCTCCAAAAGAGCCACTTGGTTTGTGGTACTTTTAGTAGGGCAGCACCAGAAACCTGACACATGTCCAAGACCTTAAATTTGACTAAATTTAAATCCAGAGTTGACTGTTTACTAACCTAAAATAGTAGTTGAGACCCAGAAACAAGTAAAGGACAAGATGAAGGGTGTTAGAACATCAATGAAATAAGAACTAATAAATATGGAAAGTTTGAATCAATAAAGTTACATTTCAGCACACCTGAGTTGTGACTCCAACTTTTGAGACAGGAATAAACCAAACCTGCATGCTTCTTATGGCAAAGAAGCAGATCTATCAGAGATCTTGGAGGAATGCTAACTACATAGGATATAATGATAATAATGATTAAATTTCATTTCGATCCAAAGCCTAATGTCTTTAATGTTAGCCATTAATTTTTAAGGGCCAAATACAGAGCCTTCATATTAATTGATAAAATTACGCTTAACTCAGAAAAAAATTGCTCAAAGTATAGTAAGCAGTGTCTAAAATTGTTCTTAATGATTCCCACCTCTTGATATTCACATTTTGTATAACCCCTTCCCTAGATTGTGGGCTGGACCTACTGACTTGCTTCTGACAACTAGCATATGGGAAACATAATGATATATCAATGCTAAGGTGAGGTTATAAAAGACTGTGACTTCTATCTTACTCGCTCTCTAGCTCTTCTTGCTTGCTCTGATAAATCAAGCTGCTGTGTTGTGAGCTGCCTTATAGAGAGGCCCACATAGCAAGGAACTGAGGGTAGCCAGCAGCCAGCCAGAAACTGAGGCCCATTAGTCCAACAAATTGCAAGGTACTAACCCTGTTAGAATTTAGTGTAACATGTGTTAAGTTTAGAAGTGAGTTGTCCATTTGACCTTTGAAATAATAACTATAGCCTTAGTCAAAATCTTCACTGTATTCTTATGAGATCCTGAGCCAGAGAACTCAAACTGTGCATGGATTTCTAACTCACAGAAACTGTGATATAATAAATGTTGTTTTAAGCCACTAAGTTTTGAAGTGATTTATTATGCAGCCATAGATAGCAAATATAAAAGCTCTTTAAATGCTTGAGCTTTTTCTCCAAGTTTGGAAATTTACAGAGATACTATATCCATCTTCATCATTAAGCAAACAGGTTAGCTCGCTTTGTTTTGTTTATTTGATTTTTTTAAGACGGAGTCTCGCTCTGTCACCAGGCTGGAGTGCAGTGGCGCGATCTTGGCTCACTGCAACCTTTGCCTCCTGGATTCAAGTAACTCTCCTGCCTCAGCCTCCTGAGTAGCTGGGACTACAGGCACATGCCGCCATGCCCAGCTAGTTTTTGTGGTTTTGGTGGAGACGGGTTTCACCATGTTGGCCAGATGGTCTCGATCTCTTGACCTCATGATCTGCCCACCTTGGCCTCCCAAAGTGCTGGGATTACAGGCAGAGCCACCACGCCCAACCAGCTTGCTTTGTTTTAAATGTGTGTAATTTTCATGAATCACTGCTTAAAAATTAGGGCAAACAAATATGGCAAGTTTTGCTCCTTGCTTAATCTATGAACCCAATAGTTTTATGGTGTCTTACTTAGAGGTCATTCTGTCTAACCCCTGTACTTCTTAAATGATGAAGCTATCATTGTATTAATAGCTTGCCCAAGTAAGATTGCCAGATTTAGCAAATAAAAATACAGGATGTCCAATTAGATTTGAATTTCAGATAATCAGTGAATCATTAAAAAATATAAGTATATACCATATAATATTTGGGACATACTTACCCTAAAACATAATTTGATGTTGATTTGAAATTCAAATTTAATTGATATCCTGTATTTTATATGGCAATCCTATGCCCAAGGTCAGGCAACCAATTAGTAACAGAACCTGCATTAGCAGCCAGGTGTCTGGTTTCCAGGCCACTATTCTTCCTCCCACATGACACTGTGATGCTGATGAAAGTCTTGCTTTAGAAACTCATCTTGTGGTTGTGCATGTTTGAAGTTTTAATGTAGTAACCATTACTGAACTGCTTTTGAAAGGAGCTCATGGGTCATTAAAGGACAAAACTGATGTCTTTTATACAATCAATGGGACTCATTCTGCAAATGAAAGTCCAGTCTGAGCGCATTAATGGAAGGCAGCTGTGGACCCTGATGTTCCTATAATAGTGAGCAAGACTAAATGTTGTTAGTTTCTGACTTGACTGCATTAATATAGTGATTTTAAGTATGCAGGCATATTATGAAAAGGGGCAATTTGTGGGAAGAAAATTGAATCAATTTAAAGGAGCTTTTATATTTATATATTTAACATACGCAGATCCATAAGCATTAACGTAATTACGTGAAATATATAAAAGTATACAGTAAGCAT
Source organism: Theropithecus gelada (assembly GCF_003255815.1). Lineage (NCBI taxonomy): Eukaryota > Metazoa > Chordata > Mammalia > Primates > Cercopithecidae > Theropithecus > Theropithecus gelada. The sequence goes on from NC_037680.1 coordinate 32,230,541, forward strand.
TAAGAAGCCCTCTGCTAACGTGTACTAAGATACTTTAAGCCTATGTGTGATTGCTCTCTAATTAGAGTTAGTGTTTCTTTGCTGACATTATTGAACTTAGAATATCTTTAATTGTTTAAGTACATTTACATAGATAATTTACATAATCTGTTCTTGTTGACAATGGGTTTATGTAGAGTATAGTCATTTGGGGATAACAAGTGTGATGATAACATAGAGACTGCTGGAGAAAAAAGAAAAAAATTAAAAGCATCCAGGGATTATGAAGTTTGAATGAATGCAACTCAGATTTTGGGCCTTTGGTCATTCTAGTTCATTTATTCCAATGCATCAAAAGACCTATAACTGCTTTATCTTTATGAACACTGATTGTTGTTTTCCTGATATTCCACCAAAAAATCTTTAATAATTTTGTTCTCTTGAGGGAAAAATAGCCAAGTAAGGCATGAACAGTAACATGGAACTCAACTAAATGTTAGGAATCTATTTTATGATGAAGAATTGCATTTATACTCTTTTTTTTGTAATTAAATGCTAGGCTAAGCTCACAGTATTGATTTTGTACATATATATATGTATATATGAGCTTAAGGAAAATTCACAGATGTTAAAATGATTTTCTTTTATTTAATAATAAAGAATGAATAAATAATGCTCTACTTTTAACAAAATGTTTTCACTTATCTCCACAAATCTCCAAAACAACCCTAAAAATAGGCTTAAATTAAAAATAATGTGCCTAAGGTCACAGTGATAGAGTGTAGCCCAGCCTGATTTCAACGTATTTTTTTTTGACTCCAAGCCCACGTCTTTCCATTATGCCACATTGCCTCTAGATTTTGGATACTGTTTCATTGAAAATTGATTGTATTTACCTTGCAAAAGTAGAGCCAATCTTGTAATGAAACCAGGATTTAATTGTCAGGTCCTCTAGAGACTTGTTTTCTGAAATTTAGCATTTAGAACCTCTTGAAGTTTGAAAATGACTTATTTAGAAACAATAAAGGAGGAGGAATGGAAATTCACTTTTTCCATTTAGAATTCTCATGGCTAATCTCATCTTCATTCAGAGTGGCACATCTCTCTGAATATTTTATCAGAGTTCTCTTGCAGCTGAGTTAAAGTTGTGCCTACGCTACCGCCCTAAGCCAGTCCATAGGATACGCCCCATGATTTTTCATTGACTGGCTGGCTGACCTAAGGCTTTCAGGGCAGATGTGAGGAGTGCTAAGGCGGCTGAGAGAAGGTGCAGAATATCCTAGGGGCCAAGAAATGAACCAGAAATTAAAAGGATATGCAATCTAATCTTTGAAGAAAATACAAGCTACAAAAAAATCTTGAATTATCTGTGTTAGTGGTTGATAGTGTTGGCATGGAAAATGGAGTATTGAGTGCATTTTTTTTTTGTCTTTACTGGTAATGCAATACATTATAAATAATAATCCTATGAGTTTATTCTGCACTCTAAAATCATCATTAGGCTTACCAGAGGTCCTGAACCTTAGTAATTGATTTCACCCTTTGGCATACTGAGCTGAGGAATTCTAGGCATTTGGGCATCAGATTTTTAAAAAATCAAATGTTTTACAAGTCATGTGGCCTCTCATATCCATGTACCTCTGATGAGTGCAAATCCCTATATAAAATGGAAGTCACAGAAGAAGATGACTCCAGTTTTTCTTTTGTAATTCATTTTATCAATTCTTCCCCTCTCCACTTCTCCCTCCCACCACGTGCAAACATTCATGAACATCTTGATACCAGTACCTGTTACTCTTCCAAGGAACTTGGGGACCATAATCTTAGTGATATCCAAACACCAGTTTTATCAGTCTTTTTGATTCATCTTTTTACTTGCAATTTTTATCATCTTCTAGTTATGTTTAACTCCTGGATTCACAATACAGCCCTGATGTATCTCTTGTGGACTATTTTTGCATCATTATTTTATTTTGAGCTTGCTGTACTTAACTTTGCCACTTCTTCATCTATGCTCTTTATGTTATGGCAAACTTTTCCCTAGGCTTTGGTAGTTTTGTATAACAGATACTTTTTGAATGTAGTCTAAAATATTTCCACCTGATCAAACAACTGATGAGGACCTTAAAGTTCCTTTGACCATTTGAATAATAACATTTGCTGAGTGCTTACTATGTGCGAATGCCATACTGTGTTCAATACTCATCTAGTGATTACAATAGCCATAAGAGTTAAGTATGCATATTATCACTCACAGATGAGGGGAGTAAAGTTTTTGTAGACACAAAATGACTTGCCCAAGGTCAACAGAAAGGTACAAGGTAGAGAAAGATTTGATTCCATGACCTTGGCTCCAAAGATCATGATCTCTACTGCTGCATTTCAACACCTGTTCTTTGTCATATTGTCTCTTACTGAGTTTTGAATTCCTTTTCAGGTAGTGTATTAGTCCATTTTCATGATGCTGATAAAGACATACCCAAGACTGGGCAATTTACAAACGAAAGAGGTTTAATGGACTTACAGTTCCACATGGTTGGGGAGGCCTCACAATCATGGTGGAAGGCAGGGAGGAGCAAGTCATGTCTTACATGGATGGCAGCGGGCAAAGACAGAGCTTGTGCAGGTAAACTCTGATTTTTTAAAACCATCATCTCTTGTGAGACTTATTCACTGTCATGAGAACAGCATGAGAAAGACCCACCCCATGATTCAATTATCTCCCAAGGGGTGCCTCCCACAACATGTGGGAATTACAAGAGCTACAAGATGAGATTTGGGTGGGAACACAGAGCCAAACCATATCAGGTAGGGGCTTTGCTTTCAAACAATACAAAGAATATGTCCTTGGTATAATTCGAAATAGCACTCTAGTTATATGTAAAAGAAAGTTATTTCAATCCATATTTTTCTGTGTGAATGTGCATGCAGAAAGAGCACACATTAATCTGTTTTCATGCTGCTGATAAAGACATACCCAAGTCTGGGCAATTTACAAAAGGAAGAGGTTTAATTGGATTTACAGTTCCACATGTCTGGGGAAGCCTCACAGTCATGGTGGAAGGTAAGGAGGAACTCTTACATGGATGGCAGCAAGCAAAGAGAGAGCTTGTGCAAGAAAGCTTCCCCTTATAAAAACCATCGGATCTCATGAGATTTACTCACTATCACGAGAACAGCAGGGGAAAGACCTGCCCCCATGATTTGATTATCTCCCACCAGGTCCCTCCCACAACATTTGGGAATTCAAGATGAAATTTGGTTGGAACACAGCCAAACCATATCAGATAGTGTCCATAGGAATTTTTTAGATGAGAGTGTGCCCCGAGCACACATGTTGGAAATCCACCAATACTGGCTTTGATTCCCTCTGGACACTGTTTAGCCTGCATAGTCATTTCTCGCATCTTCAGTTCACTGGGGTGCAGGCCAAATGTTCAAATAGCAGTTTTACTTATATGTATGTACAGGAAATGCAATCTGGTTTTGCTCGAGGGTTTCATTTGAGGAAGAAAGACTACAAGAGGCTAATCAAGGTCCTCTTACTCAAAATTTTCCAGTAGCTGTTGTGCAAGGTGCTTTCTCTGGCAAAACCAAAGTCCCAACCCAAGGCAAGCTAGATGATTTCTAGAAACAATTTATTACTTTTCACAGATTCAGGCCTGAAATGCTTACCAATAGGCAAAAGGAGGTGAATCAGATTGGAGGTAAGGGTGGAGAATAACCATTTAATAAGAACCAATTAGGCCGGGCGTGGTGGCTGACACCTGTAATCCCAGCACTTTGGGAGGTCAAGGCAGGCAGATCACGAGGTCAAGAGATGGCAACCATTCTGGCTAACATAGTGAAACCCTGTCTGTACTAAAAATACAAAAATTAGCTGAGCGTGGCGGCATGCACCTGTAGTCCCAGCTACTCAGGAGGCTGAGGCAAAAGAATCGATTGAACTCAGGAGGCAGAGGTTGCAGTGAGCCGAGATCATGCCACTGCATTCCAGCCTGGTGAGACTCTATCTCAAAAAAAAAAAAAAAAAAAAAAAAAAAAAAAGGAACCAATTGGCAATAGGTTTGAATAGCAACTAAAAACATACCCCTTCAAAGCAGAAACTCTAGGTCTGCTATTCGGAGGACTTGCTCTATAGAATAAAGCAATACATCCAATTAGGATTAGAATAAGTCTTTATGACATTTAAAAGACACTGCTCTTTAAAATGTGCAGAGAGGAAAGAGGCATCAAAAGGTGGCTGTGAGGATGGCCGGCCCTTCCTGAGGAAAGCACGTACTTGGGACCACAGCCTTTGAGACCTCCTTAACTTCTGTTTTCCTCCCCGACCTAATACGAAGTGCATCAGTGAATCCTGCTAACTCTGTCTGCAAGTATGCCCAGAATCTAACAACTATTCCCACCACCACAGCTCCTGCCCTGGACAAGGCACCATCATCTCTTGTTGCAGAAGCATTATGAAACTGACTTCCTGCTTCTGCCCTTCACATTCTATTCTATTCTTAGCGCAGTAGCAGCCAAAGGGGCCCTTGAAAACCTAGGCGAGATCAGCCACTCCTGTGCTCAAAACCTCGTTTGAGTGGTTTCCAATTTCACTCAAAGTCAGAGTCAAGTTACCTATGAGAGAGTCTCCACCCTGGCTCCCATTATGTACAATCTAGTGAGCTTTAAAGAAGTATTGATGTTGGGGTCTGATCCTAGAAACATTAACTTCTTTGGTTTTATAGTTAAGCTCATTGCTATTTGCTGAAAGCTCTCTAAGTGATTCGAATGGGATTCCAGGGTTGAGAATCACCATCCATCACAATCTGCTTGCCCTCCCCTTCTTATCCTTTTATCCATCTTCTCATCCTTCAACTCACCCCAGACACACAGGCCACCTGGCATCCCAGGTACTCTCCCACCTCAGTCTTTGTGCTGGCTGATGCTCCCTCTACTATTCACATGGAGCATGGTGAGCCTCCTTCCAGTCTTTAAAATGTCAAATACCCTGCACAAGGATCCCTAGAAAATTATGAGCAGAAGAATATTGATTAGTGTCTTGTAATATTTCCTACTGAATTAAACTCCTCAAGCTAGATTAGATTGCATTTCCTTCACATATGAGTAGATCTGCCATATGATAATTTAGCCTTCACCCTGGTGAGCTGAGGCTGCAAAATAAATAGTTGTATAGTCCAAACTACTGTCAATAGGAATTGGAATTAGCATCGATGGATTTTCTGCATACATGCTCAGAGCACCTTCTTATCTAATAAGTCTTCCACAAACGTATGCCTGTAACCTTACATACACAGGAGAGAGATGTACTGGGAGACCCTGACCAGATAGCTTCTAAGGTCTCTTATGGTATAGGTATTCTATGATTCTATTGTTAAATGTTAATAGTAACACAGAATTATAAATACTAATGGTGTAAAAAAAGACACCAGGACTAGATTGGGGGTTTGAGCCCCTCCATTCTCCACAATTCATTAGCTACCTTCAAATTATCATAAATAACCACACAGTTTAAGTAGGCCCCTTGGAAAAGTACCCTTTGGACAAAATACATTTTAAGCCTGATTACTCATTTATATTTTAGTATATATCAATTTTCAAGCATGTTTTGTACCAAATGGAAGCTCAACAAGCATTTGGAGTACGAGTCAGTTGATGGGTGACTTCATGAGTATTTTCTATGGGAAAGATGGTGGCCCTACACTCTGAGAGTGAGTTAAGTTATATTCAAGAAGACATCTAGAAGAGTGACCTGACCTTAGAGAGTAACCTGGAGGATGGCCACATGCCCAAAGATGAGGAAGGAGCCTTATTCAATGATATAGAGACTTCGTTCTCTCCTGTGTCAAGGACGCAGCAGCTGAGACTGCCAACTTTGTGTATGTGGATGAATTCATGTATGGGTGATTTCAGAAGAACCCACAAAAGAAATTGCCTTTAAATATCTGGCAAACCTGCAGAGGACCAATACCAGCTCAGAAGAGTATCAGTCAAACATAGTCTTTTTGGAACCTCCTATTTTCTTTCTAGGTTTTCCAATTTAAGCTGGTGAGGGAGAAGTAGAAGCACAAAGAGCAAAAGAGAAAAATCCAGTTGCTGTTCTCCGACTATATGTTTCCCTCCTACTCCAGGTCTCAGCTGTGGGGAGGGAGAAGCTTTAATTCAAGTTGGAACTTTTGATTTATTATGGAAATAAAATGCTTTGTGATTTAAAGTGACCCTAGGACTTTTTATTATCTAAGAGTATGCAGAAAAGGTAATAGAGACTGCCCATATTTTCATTTGAAGGCAATGGAAATACTAGCCCAACAGAATAAATTTCAAGAGATAGTGGGAGAGAAAATGAAGTTGTTTATAATTCTGTCCCATGAGTCATGCTTGTTACGTATGTCTACTTCACAATTCTGCTCTGATTAGTATGATATCGATTCTCATGTCAGCCTGAAAATATTTATGTAGCAAACCAAGCACATTTTTAGTTGGTGAAGACGTTTCTCACAATGTTATATTTTAATCAGCATGGAATTATTAAACTGAGTTAATTTTTTAAAGACAAGGTCTCACTCCCTCACCCAGGCTGGAGTGCAGTGGTGTGAACATGGCTTACTGTATCTTCGACCTCCCCAGGCTCATGTGATCCTCTTACCTCAGACTCCCTAATAGCAGGGACTATAGGTACATACCACCATACTCAACTATGTTTTTGGTATTTTTTATAGAGACAGAATTTCGCCATGTTACCCAGGCTGGTCTTGAACTCCCGGATTCAAGGAGTCTACCTGCCATGGCCTCCCAAAGTGCTGGGATTACAGGCATGGGCCACTGTGCCAGGGCTAAACTGTGTTAATTTTTTTGTTGTTGTTTGTTTTTGAAATGAGAGCCTGTCAAGGAAGTCTTTGCTTTGGAATCATTGAAGGATTGGAGTAAATCCACTTCTTGTTGTAAGACAGTTTCATCAGTACCAGACTCAAAGCTCCCTTTCTGAAATCTCAGTCACACAATGCATACCTCATGCTGATTTGACCTGTGGAGATTACCAGTTGTAAAGGCACTAACGAGCTGTTTTTAATGGAACATGTTTTTTCTTGACAGTGCTCTGAGACAGCCAAATAAAAAGGGCTCCCCAGAGAACCTCCAACAGGCCTATGCACTGGGAGGATGGGGTGGGGCTTCAGGAAGTTTGCATCCTTTGCAGTGTGGGGGAGCCTGACCTCTCCTGTTCCTGGGTGGTATCTGGAATTCAGTCAGTGAGAAGGGGGCCTGTTAACAGGAACCCCTCTTGCTTTGCTGTTTTTTTTTCCTGTTTCACCCAATAAATTCAATTTTTCTCACCCTTCTATGTATCCCCAAGTCTAATCTTTCCTGGTTGTGTGACAAGAACCTGTTGTTTATGTGAACTGAGGAGAAAGTCCTACAACAGCTCCACCATGTAATAGACAAAATTGAGACTATCTAATGAAAAGTGAGAGTTGCAGTCTCCTGAAGTTTATTGTTCTCTGTAATTTAGGGCAACACAACTTTCCATTTGTCTATAACAGAGATACAATTTCAGTCCCTAACAATTGTCATCAAGTCTGACAAAATGGCCTCTTCTTGATGACATGGCTTCCGTCTTCCCAAAGAATCTTGGTATATTGAGACCTGCAGCCTTGTAACTAGAAGATAAGAGCTGTCTTGTGTTTCTTTTCTTTCTTCAGACAGCAGCCAGACATGGTGCTCGGCACACAATAGGTGTCAAAGAATGCTATTGATGGAATGTCTGGGTGTTTCAGTCATTTGGAATGCATATCACTACCTACTGTTCATATTTGAAGCACAAACAGCATTAATACTAACGGCCTGTGGCTTCTGAATTCCTTTCACAGCTCTCTCTTCATTTAGTCTAATTACTGTAATGGGCAGAGCACCCCTTCTGTTTTGACAGTTAAGATGAAGGAAATTGAAAATTCGAAAAGACCATAAAGGACAGACTCTCAAGAAAAGAATCCATTAAAGTCAGTTAAAAGTTATCTCAAATCCTCAGCATCCAATGTCTCTTACTTAAAATTTCCCATTTTGTTAAAGCATAAATGAAGTGGCTCCTTTTTTTCTCCTGCCTGAAGATCACAAAAACCATTTCGCTTTGGAAATGATTCCTCTACTTTTGTGTGTAAGTGTACTTAAAATTTTATATAGGTATGAATAAGAATAGCCAGTCCTACCCTTTGTCATTTCTGGAAGTGAATTTTCTCCTTGCACCCTCTGAAAGGATGAATAGAGAAAGGGCAGATGAAGAGCTGGTAAGTGGGGCTGTTTATCTGTCTGCTGTAAGATTAATAACACGCTACACAATTCTCAGTTATTGTATTTATGAGCAAAAATAGCCTTAGGCAAAACTGAGAAAGTTCCCTTTGCTATCAACAAACTTTTATTTTCTTTATCTCCTCTGCCAATCTCCTTCTCAAACTTCTAGAACTTAGTGCCCAATCTTTCTGCTGCCCCTTAGAAGCCCAAGCCCAAACCCACCCCTAGGCCTATGCTTCAGTATTCCCTCCAGGGAAGCTTTGTGCCAGACTCTTCTGACTCCTTTCTCTTTTTTCTTTTCTTTTTTTTCTTTTCTTTTTTTTTTTTTTGAGACGGAGTCTCGCTCTGTCGCCCAGGCTGGAGTGCAGTGGCACGATCTCGGCTCACTGCAAGCTCCGCCTCCCGGGTTCACGCCATTCTCCTGCCTCAGCCTCCCGAGTAGCTGGGACTACAGGCGCCCGCCACCACGCCCAGCTAGTTGTTTGTATTTTTTTTAGTAGAGACGGGGTTTCACTGTGTTAGCCAGGATAGTCTCGATTTCCTGACCTCGTGATCCGCTGGTCTCGGCCTCCCAAAGTGCTGGGATTACAGGCTTGAGCCACCGTACCCAGCCCCTTTCTCTTTTTTCTAACTTGCTCTCCTCCCAGGCTTTGCTTGATATTTGGCCAACAAATGTGATCAACTCCTCCGTTTAAAGTAGCAATGACCAATTATTATTTAATGTGTTACAGAAATGTTGCATCATATGCACGTTTAACTTAAATAAATCAAGCATGAACACAGGGTTTGGGGGCTGAGAAAGATGACAGGAAAAAAAGGAGTTAAATAATGAGAGAGTCACGGGTTTTCCATTGCATTAGTCAACCCAGGCTGTAAGAAAATATTTTAGATTCTGTGGCTTAAGCAACAGAAATTCATTTTCCTGCTGTTCTGGAGACTGAAAGGCTGAGATTAGGTTGGCCACCATGGTTGGGTTCTGGTGAGGGCTCCCTTCCTAGCTTGCAGACAGCTGCCTTCTCACTGTCTCCTCACATGGCAGAAAGAGAGAGCTCTATCTCTTCTTCTTTCTTATAAGGCTACCAATCTTATCGTATTAGGGCTCTGCCCTTATGACCTCATTTAGCTTTAATTTCCTCCTAAGAAAATATCTCCAAAAACAGAGCTTCCACATCAATCTGGGTGTCAGGGTGCCACAATTCAGTCCATAGCGCTTATTCTACTCCATCTGCAAATGACCAGGAATAACAAGATGGCAGATAGAAATCTGCTTTTCCTTGGTCTGTCTTAGTTTCTGCTTTCATTGTATAAGTGTTTTGTTGAGCTGAATTCGATAAAATTTAAACCTGTGTAAATTTTCTACAGTATGGCTAACTACTTTATCTGATGATTAGATGAAGAAATAATTCTCTGTTCCAATAATGCTAGGGAAGAAAAAACCCTGATTTGTTGAGAAATGGCATGTGTGGGTGTTTTTCTTCATGGGTGACTTAAGGAATTTTCAAAAGTAATTTCATGTGTGTGTGATTTTTTCACCTTAGGAATTACTTTTAGAACTGAATAGGACTTCATTATACTTCTGGATTTTAATACGTTTGAATAGTATAATCCAAGTTCATGAGTAGCTCAGGGGTTAGGGGGCACTTATTAGGGTATATTTGGGGTAAGGAGACCAGGGGATACTTTAAAAGTATGCATAGGTGATGTTCTACTCTGACCATGTATAATAATAATAAAGGATTAATTTTCATATATGACTCTGTGATGGTTATAAAATAACCCTCACAAAAAAAATAGCATGAAGTACAAAACTCCAGATGGCTTGTTTATTAATTCAGGGGAATATTTATCAATATGATGCAGGAATGGTTGGTCAATGAGTTCTATACAGTGGGAGAGACATTTTCAGATGTGCTTCCCTAGAAACTTGCTCTCTTCTTATTGAAATCTGAGTTTACAAAGAAATAATTCCCGGATAGAGGGCAGTTGCAGAACAACTTATTTAACATTTACTTATTCAGGAGATATTTGAGTGCTGGCTACATGCCAACAACAAAAAGCTCATTATATTCATATATTTACCTTGTTTTAGAGATAATACCCCTTTACTCTTTTACAAACATCATTTCACATAGGCAGGAATCATAAGCTTCATTTTGAATTTGGGGACTTGGTGGTGCAAAAGGGCTTATTTTCAAAGATGAAAATACCAACAGAGTACCCTCTGCATGTCTCGTTTTAAAATCCTGAGAGAATCTGCTTGGCCAATGAATATACTGCCTTGTGTCTGATCATACTCCAGGTTTGGTCAGCTATGACTGGGAGGCAGGAGAGGAGTAGAAATATGATTGAGGATGTGGACTGCAGCTATTCCTAGAAGGAGGAAGGCACAGTTAGTACAAAACATAACCGATATACTCACCACCAAGGCGAAGTAGAGAAATATTTTTCAGCCACTCAGCTAGAAGAAATAAAACCTGTACTTCAAAAAGTAGGTTTCTGACAGTGCCAAGATAATTTTTAATTAACATCAGAGTTATTTAACATTTTCATAACTAAAACTACCCTTGACCATTTTTTGTCCTCTTTTGCATGGAGAGACTGAGACGTAACTACGTGTGTTCTTGGCTATTTCAAATCCATTAAGAACAGGTCTCCAAAATAGGAAGAATGTGTGGGTTATTTTATTGTTGTTACTGTTTTACCGCTTGTTTACACTATGGTGTTCACACCGCACACACACACACACTTACATCTGTGTTCTAGAACAGTGAGGAATGAGCAGTGGCCTCCCCAAACAGAGCTCCATCTGCCTGTCATGAGGATATTGCTGTCAGGTAAGACCCTCTCCCAAGGTGAATAATTATCTCATTGCTAATGTGTTAGGAGAAGGAAAAGTCCTAAAAAATACTGGTCAAGGAAATTTCCAAGAAAAGAATCTAAAATGGGTCTGGATGTGTTTATTTTATTCCCAGTCATACTAGCAAAATAATAGCAGGGATGGAAGAAAAAGATGAAAAAGGTAGATAAAGTTCAAAATGTTAGGCTACAAATTGGGCCACATTTTTGAAGAGGAATTATTGGTAAAGAGCAAAGAGAAAGTAGGGAGCAATAGAATAATTCACTTTGATCTTAAGTTTCCAAAAAGCAACTCGATATTTCTTATATGCCCAGCTATGGGTTTGACAGATGGCTTTATGAAAGCACCCCAGGAAGGCAAGTATATCTGGAAAGCTAATGGCAATGTGGTCAACCTTTGGGCTTTAAGGATCTATCTTGATTAATTCATTACTCCAGGTCTGTCCTCAGGTGAACCTGAACCTGAACCTGGTACGTGAAACCACTCCTTTCTAGAGGAGCTATGTTATAATTACTTGTCAAAACAAAACATTAAAAACCATAGACTTGGAATTCAATTGGATTTGGGATCCATCTCTGATCATACCTCCTAAAGCCTATTGTCCCTGGATAAATTATTTTTCTAGTCCTGAAATTCATTTTCTAAACAGTGAAAATTACCTTATTCAGTAAGAGTTGTTGAGATTATTAAATGAGATAATATATGTTATGTACTGACTGGTATATGAGGGAGGCTCAAAAAAAAAAAGAGTTTCTATTACTGTAACCTTGTCTTTTTCTAGGGTAACCAACCATCCAGGTTTGTACTAAAAGCCCTGGACTCTCTAGGGTGTAACACTGAAAGTCCCATGTCCTGGGAACCTCTCAGTCCTGGTCAAACTGGGATGGTGGTTGCCCTAATCTTACACCTTTTGGGAAACAGCCTCTTCAGCCAAACCTCCTTGATTCCAATGTGCACTTCATGTGCTCCTTTTTCTCTGTGGTGCTTCCTACCATGTTAATTTAAGAGACCCTCACACAGTGCTTAGTATGTGCCAGACTCTGTTTTCAGCTTTTTCAAATATTTACTTATCTAATCTTCATAAAAACTCTCTAGGGAGGTACATTTATTATCCCTATTTACCGATGAGGAAACTGAGGGAGAGAGTGGTTAAGTAAATTGCAGAAGGTCCCACAGCTATAGAGGGGAGGAGCTGGAATTCAAACTTTCAGATTCTGATTCTGGAGTCCATGCTGTTAACCACTAGCCTTATGCTGACTGTGAAGAATGTATCTATTCTAATCTGTAGTATCTGGAATCAACATGAGAATTCTATTTTTAGCTCTTTCACTGATTTAAAACTTCACTTTATACCTCTGAGTTTGGAGAGACATAACCTGAGGCAAATACTTCAACTGAGGATGTTCAGGGCTTGCAGCACTGAGGGGGAAAGGACACTATGAAAGGCAGGACAGTAATACTGTCAGATGATATGCAAGACCAAGTTTTCCACTGTCTTTCAGATCCCTGGTTTTTACTTTTATTCTCTTACACAATATCATAGATGTTTTTATTTAGAATGACCTGGTTCCTTTGAAAGAGGGTAAAAGAGAGATTTGATAGAGGAAAACACCAAAAACATCTAATCAAGTCAACTATTTTGACTGTGAATTTGGGTAGCCATATAAAAATCGTTAGCATCATCTAGATTTTAAATGTTATCTACATTGTATTTTGAATTAAGTACTCATTTTTACATTGAAATATCTTTTTCTCTTCCTTTCCATCCTGACACTTCCCACCCCAAGCACACATTCACACAGCTATCAGTTTCTTGACTACTGGCAAGTGGTTCTGCTAAAATCTTGATTAACAGTTAAATGATTTTGCCACAATAGCCTGAGGCTCTTTAATATGAATAGTGGTGCAGGTGGGTTGAGTGTGTGCTCAGAGGTCCCTCAGTCTTCTCTTTGCATATCCAATTTACCACTTTTCCTGGAAATATGTGAGGATATGGAAATTTTCTGCCCGTCCCCTTTCACTGATGTATTTAGAATTCATAAATGCTTTATTCTAAGACTTTTTTCCTTAAGTCACAAATTTAAATTTAACAGAAGGCATGCGACATCATTTCATGTTATTTCATATGTTTTGATGGCAGTCAACATGAGATTTCTGAAGGGTAAGGTACTATTTTGGGTACTTTCTGAAATTAAATGGTGGTGCTCAAGATTATTCTAGAGCTGTTTCACACAGTACATTCTGTCTGTTAGCCCCTAGAATATAAACCAGAACTTGCCTCTCACAGACATGCTACCAAAGAATGTCTTCATGATTGGCTTTTAAATCCATTTTAGGAGTCTTTGAGCTCCTGATGTATGCAAGACATGGTGCTCAAATGTCCTTTTTTGAATGTGAAGTTTCAGAAGATGAGGTCCCTGACTTTAGGAAGTCATGTCCAGAGGGATACAAAGTAGAGCATGATGAGATTTATAATGGAAGTGCAAGGAGCTCTGGAAAGGCAGAAAAAGAAGAGATCGCTTACGATGAGGGGAGGGAGAGGGTAAAGATTGGCTGAGGCATCTTAGAAGAGGTGGCATTTGAGCATACCCTTGAGGGATAACTAAGATATGAACAGATGGAGATGGGTAAGAAGGACAGTTCAAGCTCAGAGGACAACAAAAGCAAAGGCATATTAGGCAAAAGACAAAGTAAGAAATGGCAAGGCTTCTCAGGAGAATGACAGGTCATGCCACATGTCTGGCACAGAGGGATATCAGTGTTGTACTGACAGAGAGAGGGGGGATACTCAGGTATAATGTCAGGAGGTCTTGGCATGCTTTTAGTGTGGATTTGTTTTATGGGTGATGTGAGTAATTGCTTGAGTAATGTATTTGAGATTATTGAATATAATAATGGACACAGAACAGTTGCTCAATAGTTAACCATAATGGCTATCATCTTTATTTTTGGAAGCTCTCGTAAATAGGAGTGACTAGATCATGTTTAGAAGAGGTTCTTAGCTATTTATTTTCCTCCAGTTACGAACTTCTTTATTCTCCCACCAGCTGTTAAAAGCAATAGGGGGGGAAAGTGAGCAGAGAGGACATCAGGTCTGGCATTTGATGATGTGGCAATCTTACTATCCATTCCTTAAGAAGATTTGTTATGCCAGATTTGAAGTAAATAATACAACCAACAACTATTTATCATGGAAGGAAACGATAATAGTCATTAACATTACAGCTAATATTTTTTGAGCACATAGTGTATGCCAAGCATTATTCCAGGTCCTTCACAATGTTATTTAATTTCCCGTTCCCACGAGAACCCGATAAGGTAACTGGCCTGGAAGGTGGAATTGGCAGAGACTTCACAGAGGAGTCAGGTCTTGAGATGACCTTGGAGAAAGGAAGGATTGCAAAGGTTGTATACAACAAAGGGCAGGGTGTCTTTATAGAGAAAATGTGAGCAAATGAATGCCTATAAATGTATTTTCATAAAAAGTAAAGAAACTGAAACTGGGAAAGGTTAATAATTTACCTAAGGTCCAGGATTCAAATCCAGGAAGACTAACTCTGAGATTTGAATCTTTAATCCTATGGCTTGAGACTAGGTTGTAGGACCCCAGAACCTATGTCTGTTAATCCCTGTCTTATAGTGCTCTCCAAGTTGGAAAACTCAGTGTTACAAATATTAATATAATAAGTGCCTTTTATGTAAAACATATGTTAACTACCACAAGGAACTTTGCCCTCAAGTAACTTTTCTCCTACCAAGGGAAACTGAATACCCAAGTAAGATGCACTTCTTCATTTTTGCATTCTCATTGAATTCACTAAAAGAAAACAGAAAGGGCATAGCATTCATTGAATACGGATATGAATTAATGCTTCATATACATAATTGTTTAAAATGGCCTGAAATATAGTTTACCAATTTAAAAGGTTCAATTCAACACCTTTCAGTATTTTTACAGAGTTGTGCAATCATCCCCACAATCTGATTTTGGAAAATTTCATCAGCTCCCCCAAAAATCCATACTCATAAGCAGTCGCTGTCCATTCTACCACCCCGTCCATCCCCTGCTGAAGAGAACAATTTATCTTTCTGTATTTGTAGATTTGCTTATTCTGGACATTTCATATGTAAAATCAGGAAATATGTGGTCTTTTGTGACTGGCTTTTTCCACCTGGAAGAGCATAATGTTTTCTAGATTCATCCCTGTTGTAGCAGATAACAGTCTTTCATTTTTAAAAAATTGCTGAATAATATTCCATAGTATGGATATATGGTCACTTGCATTGGAGTGACATCTGGGTTCCACAAGCAGGATGCTGGGCTGGGGCACCTGCCACTAGCCTTCTCAATGTGTCTCTCCTTGTGTGGAACCTCTGCCCTACGAATGAGCGGAGATAAGGGTGGGCTAGGCCTAGGATTAAAGGCCTATAAGCTTAGGTAGAGCTTCCACCCCATGCTTTGGGGCAGGGTAGAGGAAGAGACCTCCAGACTTCTCAGTTGTTTTTGTCTAATATTAAAACCTCCGCAATACAGATGGTGGATAGTGGGGTGGGGAGATGCTGCAGTTCTCAACTGGGAGCTGGAAGAAGACAGAGCCCTGTGTTCTTGGTTCTACCTACCTGGAGTGGAGCTTCCATCATGCAGAGCTGTGTGTGGTGAGGAAGAGACTTTTGCTGCCACAGGCTCTTGCTGTTTGTTAGGTTGAAGGTGTGTTTTTTTTTTTTTCTTCCCACTAGTTACAATTGTTTTGCTGGGAGAGGGTCTCAGAGCTCTCCATACCATCATTATAGAAGTCTTCTAGCTATGCATTTAATCTTTATAATTTTTAAGCCTATTTTCTCTGTTAATCATTAGAACAATCTAAGAGTAAGGTGGTAAACATCAGAGCCAGGGTTTGAATAAGATATTTGAATAGTATCTTACTGTGGTACATGCTTAGTAATATTTCCTGAATAAATTAATGAACCAAAAATATCAAGCAATACAATTTAGGAATGAATAAGCTTCCAGATGATGGATAGTGATAATAAAGGCTACTGTGGTTGGGTTGAGAGAGACCTCATAAAACATTATTTTTGCTATGATGGGAAAAGTGTAATTTCTGTCAAACTGCTGAATTCTTTGTACCTAAACTATTGGTCTTTATGACCAAAATACACTGTAGAGCCAGTTCACCAATTCTGCTATAGTAGTGGTGCTTAATTCATTGTGAGAGATGGTGCATTTGGTGACTTCACATACAGAGCAAAACCCCTGGAGGGGAAGTGGCTACTTAGTGCTGGAATTCTGGCACCTTGGGGCATGTTTGGGAAAGCCACAGGGAATTTTATTTGCCCAGTGCCCAGTGGGATTGCTGGAAGTAATTGAAGATGATAAACACATGGAGGAAGGTAGAGAAAAAGAGCAATTTCTGAACATATCAGTTAATGTCCTAATGAGCAGAGAGCTTACCTTGGAATGATAAAAGGTTTAAATGATCAGGCTCAGTTTAGGAAAACAGGCTGATGATTTAGGATATTCTACTGTGGTATTACGAATATTATCTTTTAGGCCAATACCTGGCAAGAATATGTCCCAATTTTAGAAAAATGAGAGAATGAGAGTGAGAGAGAGAAAGCAAGACTGAGAGCAAGAGTGAGGGCACGTGAGACAGAGACTGATAAATGAAATGAAGCTTTGTAGGCCTAGGGATATTGTAAGCTTTCCTTGCCTTTATTGTGGTGTTATGTATGGAAATGGGAAGATTGACAAGAAGTCCTATGAGAAATTAGTGAAGTTAGCCTGACAAGGGCCAGTTCCCAAAGCTTTGTCTTGTTGAGCTCATGTCAGGAGATATGAAATCAAAAGCAGAAAATGGTAGGTGGGAGGTATTCTAGAGGCCCACTTGGAACTGGAAGGAATGATGTTAACATGGTGGCTCCTTGTACTTACGCAGTTTTGCAGGCTGTGGAGCAGTAGCTCAGACAGGGGTGCAACTTCCCAAGGAGAACATGCTGCCAGTTGGTGAAAAGGAGAAGAGATAATAGGCAATGAAGAGAATTTTCAAAGGTGTGAATAGAGAGGTAATCCCGGCAATGATAAAGGAAATCTTTAGTGCCTGAAAAAGTATGCAAGTGATCCCAGAACCACACCAACAAGGAAGGTACCTGGACAGCTGGCATTTTTAGACTGCTTCTGGTGCCGGCTCCCAGCCCAAGACTCTTGCTATACATCACTCCATTCATTAATGGTGTATCAAGCATAGGGCAGGTCGAATGTACATATCTCTAATGGTAATATCTCTTTTGCAAAATGACTAAAATGGGGAAACTTTTTTTGAAAAGGAAAAAATATATACCTTAATTTCTGTGCTTTTGTTTATGCCTCCTTCTATCCTTTCTTTTGCGAGAACTCTCTGACTCATGACCATTAACACCTGATGCCAGATCCCAGAGTCCATGATTGTAATTTCATCCTGTCTGTTTCCTTCCAGAGCAGTTAATCTTTCTCTTTGAGCTATAGTAACTGTGGTGCTGTAGTCTCAGAGCAGTGAAACCAAGTTAGCCCAGGACATGAAAATGCTGCCTGCATTGAATTGAAACCTTGAAAAGTAGCCATAGTTCTTTCAGCTTCATTCATCTTGCAAAGCAAGTAGCAGAGTCTGCCAGATGGAAATAGTTTAATTTGGTAGATGGAAACATTTCTAAGACTTGTGGACTATATTACAAATGTTGCTAGTTGAAGTCTCTTGCACAACTTAGAATTGTTTTCTCCTGTGCTGTATCATTTAGAAAGCCCAAAAGATCACTTTAAAAAATGGAGTGAAACAGAAAATCTGCCCCAGACAACTCTTGCAAAGTTTGTTGCTATTATTTAGACATCAAACACTTTGTTATCAACTCTACTGACTTAAAAGCTTTTCAACTATTTTTTTTTCTGCCCTCAGCATATCTTTAAATGACAGGCACAGATATTTGCCTTCATTTCTTAGCATCTTCACCCTAGGCATTCATTGTCTAAGCACTGGAGTTTCGGTCATCACATGAATGCGTACAAAATACGCAGCCAAGTCCACTGTCCTTTGCCACCTCTAGCTCTCGTGGGTCATTGGATGATTAGATATTTGAAAAGCACCTTGAAATAAGGGCTATAAATAATTCCTTTCTCCATTTTTAGAAAGCTCCATGGAAAGAAGGGTCATTGGAAAAATCCTTGGATCACCCTCCATAAAAGACTGGTGTTTATTTGCCTTGAAGTAATTCAGAGAGAAGGGAATATGGTGCAATGAAGTAGGTCCTGAAGGAGAGGAGTGGGCATCTAGTCTTGGTTCTGCTACTAATTAGCTGTGTAAGCTCAGGAATTTCCCTTCACCTTAGGAGCCTGGATATGTAGAATAAGAAAGTTGAACTTGATGATCTCTAAGATGCTTTTTGAATGTTCTGTAAACACTTTACTCCTATGCAACCTTCTTAAGTCTCCTTGTGCTCTAAATAATGTTTCCTAATTTGTCATTAGGTAAGTGGCTCCTCTGATTCTGTAGAGAACTCCAGAAGTATATTTCAGCACTGGAACACTCAAGGTTCCAAGTTTATCCATAATAGGAGACAAGTAAGTCTGGTATGCCAAGATAGGAGGAAGAAAGAAGAATTGGTTCTCAGGAAGTGACTGGCACAATCATTATACACAATTTAAGATACAAACTCATGGATACAAAACAATCCTCTCCTACAAAGCCTACTGACAATAGAAGACTAGAAGAGGAAAATGTTCATGTCTAGGGAAAAACAGTAATTCAGGCAATGGGCTCTGAAGTCTGACAGATCTGAGTGTGGGACTCAAAGTTACCATTTTCTTGCCTTACATCTTCGGGAAGTTTTCTTGACCTCGCTGATCTTCACTTGCTTAGAAGAGGGGTTATATTAGAAATTATATGCATGGTTTTTCTAATACAATTATCAAAAAATGATATAAAGTATGCTTATCACAATGTCTGACAAATACTGCATAATAGGTACTAGCCATTATTCTTATAATTAATGATAGAGTCACTAGATGATAAAACTAACATTTGCTTTAAAATTAATAAATACTTGTTATATGTTTAGCACACTATAGCTATAAAGAAGTGAAAGGCATGGTTTTATTCCTCAAAACTTAAAATCCTATCCATGAAAAAATGTGTCATCTGTTATGGTGCTGAGCATATTCATAAGTGTATGGAATGGTGATTTTCAGTTTCTTACATAGCAATTTAAAAGGTAGGATGCAATAGTTCATGTATTTGGTCATTAGAACAAAATAGAATAAGGCAAAATTTCCCAATTATCTACTAATTTTAGCCAAACATCTATGAATACTATAATGTGGAAAAAGAAGTTTAAAATTGTATTAATTCTGAAAACATCTATAGCTATGTACATTTTAATCACATTAACAAACTTGTCAAGAAATGGTCTAGTTTAAAAAATATATCTAGTTGGATTTCATTTCAAAGATTGCTAATTATATAATAATAATCCTGAAAGTTGAAGCCTTGAAAAATTAAACTGAATTCTAAAAATGCTTCTTAATTGGATCATTTTGGAACCCCAGGTCTTTGATTCACATATAATTTTGGCATTGGGTTTTCAGAGTGTGTGACTATCAGGCACCTGGCAGAGATGGATTAGGTCCAAGTCCAACCAGATGCTTGGTAGCAGATGGCTCCCAGTGCAGTTACTCTAAACTTGGAATGTGTAAAAAGTTAAATGCTCAGAGGCTGAAACCTAATCCATTATGGGCATATGTGCTCTGAGTTTGGGGAAATCTGTGGCCACGAAGAATAGTATTGTATACATAATACTGAATGAGGATCCATGGACTAGCATGACCTCGAACTATTAAAATCTGTCTCTCTAGGTGATTCCCAAGATCAGATTTCTGGAACCCAATGTCATGAACATAGCAGGAAGGAACCACATTCATCATGTTCCAACTATTTTTTACGGCCCAGAGGAGAATGTGGGATGTATTTAGCTGCATGTCTTGGGAAACTCACTGGGCTTCTGAGATGAAGGGAATTTCCTGAGCTTATAGAGCAAGTTAGTTGCAGAGCCAATATTAGTAGCAGAGCCAATATTAGATCTCCCTTATTTTCTCCATCAGGACTTATGTCCATTGCACCATGCTTCCTCTCCCTGAATTTACTCCAAGGCAAACAAGCACCAGTCTTTTATGGAGGGTTTTTTTTTTTTTTTTTTTTTTTGCCAATGACCCTTCTTTCCAAGGAGTTTCCTGAAAATGGAGCATAGAATCAGATCCTGGGACCTAAGCTTCTAGGTGATTTCCCAAAACAACACAGCATTATTCTTGGGTTGTCTGAAGACATAATTCAGTCAATTCCTATTCAGTTTATTTGCCAAGTTCCTTATATCCAACTTTAATCTAACTATTTCTTCCCAGTCCAATGAGCCAGATTTCCCATTTATTCTGGGTTGGAGAAAATCTTGTCCTAAGAGTCCCAAAAGTCATGGAGGAAAACACTATCTCTCAAAATAAAGAAACTCTAACTGACTGTAATTATAGCTGCCATTGCACTCAATGATAGGCACATGTTCCCAGACATTCCTCATGACTGCAGGGCACATCACAGACACGTGCTCACTGACCAGGATGCCTGACTCAAGCATCTGTTCTTTCTGTCCCCTGAGATTCAAGTCAGCCAGTCTCTTTAATCAGAGAGGCTTGTATCAGGGTTTCCTTCAGCTAGATGTTTCAAATGCACAAAGATTCTGGTAGAAAAGACACTACTAAAGCTAGAGAAAGATGCTTGAGCCTAGATGGCCAGTCCACAGATTTTCATAGAATATTTATTGTGTAGTAGGAATAGTGCCATGTGCTGGTCATGTAACTATTTGCTCATGGGATTTATACTTCGGTGGGCAGGTCCTCTCCCAGAGTTTTTCCTGTGCACCTTTATCTGATTGTCTCCATCTTATATCCTCGATCAACTCTCCTTTCTTATTTATATTCCTTACTATTGTCACTGTATTCCAGAAGCCAGGTAGCAGAATATAGTAGAAAACCATTAATTAATGCATGAGCTACTCTGAAGAATACGTTAGTAGTGTCTCATTTTATAGGCGTGGAACTGAGCTTCACAGAGGAGAAATGAGTTTCCCAAGACGTGCAGCTAAATAGACTCCCATTCCCCTTTGGGCAAAAAGGAAAAAAAAATAGTTGATACATGATATGGGTAGCTTCTTCCTGCTGTGCTTATTTTCTTAGGTTCAGGCTCTGATCCTGCTGGAGCCCTATTTACAGGTAAATGACAAGGATGGTGAGAATGTGGCTAGAATTGTCTAGAAACTTTTGTGCTCAAAGTGGTCAGGGGCAGCCAGCACAAAATCTGTTCAAGATTCAAATTCAAAGTGTTTTCTTTTTTTTTGTTTTTCAGATTTTTATGATTTTTAGTACCTCTGCTGATAACTTTTTTCTCTCTCTCTTTTGGTTTCTGAAAAGTGAAAAAAAATTTTTTTTTTATTATACTTTAAGTTCTAGGGTACATGTGCACAACATGCAGGTTTGTTACATATGTATACATGTGCCATGTTGGTGTGCTGCACCCACTAACTTGTCATTTACTTTAGGTATATCTCCTAATGCTATCCCTAACCCCTCCCCGCTCCCCACAATAGGACCCAGTGTGTGATGTTCCCCACCCTGTGTCGAAGTGTTCTCATTGTTCAATTCCCACCTATGAGTGAAAACATGTGGTGTTTGGTTTTCTGTTCTTGTGATAGTTTGCTGAGAATGATGGTTTCCAGCTGCATCCATGTCCCTACAAAGGACACGAACTCATCCTTTCTTATGGCTGCATAGTATTCCATGGTGTATATGTGCCACATTTTCTTAATCCAGTCTGTCACTGATGGACATTTGGGTTGATTCCAAGTCTTTGCTATTGTGAATAGTGCCACAATAAACATACGTGTGCATGTGTCTTTATAGCAGCATGATTTATAATCCTTTGGGTATATCCCCAGTAATGGGATGGCTGGGTCAAATGGTATTTCTAGTTCTAGATCCTTGAGGAATCGCCACACTGCTTTCCACAATGGTTGAACTAGTTTACAGTCCCACCAAGAGTGTAAAAGTGTTCCTATTTCTCCACATCCTCTGCAGCACCTATTGTTTCCTGATTTTTTAATGATTGCCATTCTAACTGGTGTGAGATGATATCTGACTGTGGTTTTGATTTGCATTTCTCTGATGGTGAGTGGTGATGATGAGTATTTTTTCATGTGTCTGTTGGCTGTATGAATTGTATGAATGTCTTCTTTTGACAAGTGTCTGTTCATATCCTTTGCCCACTTTTTGATGGGGTTGTTTTTTTCTTGTAAATGTGATTGAGTTCTTTATAGGTTCTGGATATTAGCCCTTTGTCAGATGAGTAGATTGCAAAAATTTTCTCCCATTTTGTAGGTTGCCTGTTCACTCTGATGGCAGATTCTTTTGCTGTGCAGAAGCTCTTTAGTTTAATTAGATCCCATTTGTCAATTTTGGCTTTTGTTGCCATTGCTTTTGGTGTTTTAGACATGAAGTCCTTGCCCATGCCTATGTCCTGAATGGTACTACCTAGGTTTTCTTCTAGGGTTTTTATGGTTTTAGGTGCGTGGTTTCTTAGCAACTAACACATAGCAAAGTTAAAGGATTCCTGTTTTACCTTGTTTCTCTCTTGTTTGGATGAGTATAAGGATGCTATAAAGGAGGCAAACAGTAGCGAGGAGTATTGACGATTTCTGGCAATTTGTCACCTCACATTCTCTTCAGGAGTTCAGGAACCATGAGACTTTTTTTTTGCCACTTCCCTAGAAGTTTTGAAATCAGTTACAGTAATTAGAACCAACTCCTAGAGATGGTTACAGTGATCCAGCAGAGTCACCTTATATAATGCAAAATTTAAATATGGGATGGTTTTAGAAATTTGGGAAACTAAAGACAATGGATTTATAGGAAAATGTGGCTACAATTTGATTGCCCTTGTTTGGTTGAAAACCGGGTCCTTGGGTCATCTTATAATGGCTCAACTACCCTGGAGCATTGGGCGTTCATTAGCTGGTCTGCAAAATGTTTTGGAGTTTTCTTCCTAGTTGAGGGTGTAAAAGGGAGAAGGATGATCACAGTAACAGTAGCTGGGAGCTCAATGCTGTAAGTACTAGAGGATCCGAGATCCATTGTAGAACCTGGACATGCTTAAGTCGGAATTGTCTCTGAGTTATGGAAAAACCAGAGTAACTAAACTTATAGGAACTACATCTAGTGGATAGATTCCTGTTTCCTAAGATGATATTTCAACAGTTTTGTCTTGACTAAGGTTGATATATGCACAAGCACATTTTGGGGAACTTTAATAAAAGAAAAGTTGCTACTTTCTTTTAAAAATTCATTAAGAAATACAGTAGACATAATCCAGAAACAGTCCGAATGCTTCATATTTCATCTTTAAATTACTCTTTTGTGGGTGTTGAGTGCTTCTTTGGAATACCTCTGGTACCACCAGAAGTGATTTGTAACAAAGCACCTGAGAGAAAGCATCCATCTTGAGTTAGTCCAAGCTTGCAGGAGGACATACACTCCAGGAATAATATGAGTTTCTCAGTTAGGCAGCAGCTGCTGTCTCTCTTGCCTCCTGAATGATTGTGTTCCTGGATCTTTGTAGTGTGAATCAAATCTTAGAGGCATAATGAGAAAAAAACAACACCATGGCTGTCATCCACTTTTTCTTTCTTTCTTTCTTCTTTTTTTTTTGCTAAGACTCTTATTTAGTTGTTTTAAATAGGGATTTGGAAGATAGAACTGAAGACTTTCTGCATCTGGATCCACCAATGCTTAGTGTGTAAGATATATTCATTTACTTGTGTTAAATTGAGCTCTTTAGTGAGGAAAGGCAAAATCAGGGAAAAAATAAAAGTGCTATCACTTAGATTCCATTGCTTATTAAGACACTCAGGGGGTTCTAGTTTCTGAAAATATAGTTAACCATTAGAAAGGAAAAAGTATTTGATCAACAGAATGTTATTTCTAATGGCTTTCAATCAATTGCTTCAAAATACAAAGAGAAAAAGACATCAACAAAGGAATATAAAAGCAAACATCAAAACTGAGGAGGTTAACAATCAATTTAAACACCTCGGGAATTTTGTTACTGAAACAGTCATTAGAAAGCAGAGAAGACAGGACTGTGGCAAGTTAAAGATGATGTTTGTGTTTGAAGAGTTTGATATGGGGAAGGAAGCTTGAACACACACAAGCTCTGATCCATACAGGGTAATTTTAAAGGCCAGGACAGTCTTATGATCTAATCATGTTGGACATGAAATCTTCATTAGTCTTAGGACCAGTTAAAAAATAACACCACCACCCTGCGCTATTTAAATGTATTTATAAGTTAGTGTATGTTGAACATTAAATTTGATCCAGATAATCTAGGCAGATAATTGATTTAATCATCACATCAGCCCAGCGAGGTGTTTTGTTCTCATTTTGCAGATGAAGGAGCTCAGGTTAGAAGAGGTTAGGCAACTTGTCCAAAGTCCCACAGAAATCAGCGCCTCATCTATTTGACTCCAAAGCCCATGCCTCTTGTGGCAGAGACAATGCTTTGTGTCTGCTTGCTTTTTTTCTGGGCATCAGGAAGACTGCATTTCTTAGCATCACTACCATCAGACTGAGTTCTGGACAATGCAATGGGAGCAGAAGTCACTTGTGTGACTTCCTGGCCAAAGAAATTAAGAGATAACATTCCTTGTCCTGGTTCTCACTTCTCCTTCTATTGGGACTGCAGATTTTGCTCATTTTAAAAATGTCAGTGTCTCAAGATAGAAGAACTCTGGGTCACGATTTAGGAAAGTCACCATGGAGATCCTTTCAACACTCATTTTTCTGCAGTGTGGGTTACAAATAAACCTTTACTCTTTTAAGCCACTCAGTTTTTAGGGTGTATTTATTACCACAGCATAGCCTACTCTGTCCTGACAAATACATTTTATGCCCTGCTCTTTACCTTATATCCTTTAAATTTTAGCTGTTAATACAGTATATCTCATGTTTTGTTTTCATACACAAAGAGTTGGTAGATAACAAAATAATTAAATTGTACCTGAAGAAAACATTCTCTCTAGCAGTGTCATCTAGAATAAGAGGATACTTTATTTTAAAATTAAGAATGGCAGGGTTTTTTTTTTTGTTTTTTGTTTTTTGTTTTTTGCCTGAAAATAATGTCTTTGAGGCTATAGACAACTTTCAGTGATTCAGGGGCCTGCCTGCTCATCTAATTTATGAAGGATTCATGGAGTAAAATCTCCTTTGTCTCTGTATCATCCATGATCTCTTGTTGGCTTCACTCTAATCAGCATGTCTATGGAAGAAAAACCAAACTGTATTGAATTAGTTCTCTTTTTCTTCAAATAACTTTAAAGGAAATTCCTGATGTACTATATTATTTGACTTATTTGATTCCTCAACACCTTTGATGTCAGGGATAGCCTTAATGGAAGAAGAAATTTATGATACATTAGTTCCATTAAAATGCACCTATAAAATGTTGGCCAACTCTGGTAGTCTGAATGGAGCGGGTCTAGCTTATTTCTATTCAGGAGGTCAAATCTGATTTCTGGGGAGAGCTAGTATTGAACCCTGATATTTGACATCTTGTTCTTTGCTAGGTATTCTGAAGTCTGTAACATGGAGCTCTCCATTATTTTCCTTATTAAAATAACTTTTGATATCCCTGTAATTGGACCATTATCCTCTTGATTAAAACTGCTGGTTTAGCAAATGACTCATGAAGGAAACCAACTTCTTCCCAGGGAAATATCATAAATGGGATATGGCCGTGGTAGTGGTAGTGCACTTGGAGATGGCCAGGTAAAATACTGAACTCAACTGATAATATTAGGGTTCTATTGGGAAATCTTAATTAAGGAAGATCTTTATTCCACACACTTTCTTTTTTGTTCAGTTCTTTCTTTTTAAGTTCAGGGTACATGTGTAGATTTGTGACATAGGTTAACTTGTGTCATGGGTATTTGTTGTACAGATTATTTCATTGCTGAGGTGATAATCCTAGTACCCATTAGTATCCTGATCCTCTCTCTTTTCCCATCGTCTATCCTCCAAAAGTGTGTGCCTCTACGTGTCCATGTGTTCTCATCATTTAGCTCTCCCTGATAAGTGAGGACAGGTAGTATTAGGTTTCTTGTTCCTGTGCTAGTTTGCTAAGGATAATGGCTTCCAGCTCCGTCCATGTTCCTGCAAAGGATATGATCTCCTTCCTTTTTATGGCTGCATAGTATTCCATGGTGTATATGTACCACATTTTCTTTATCCAGTCTATCATTGATGGACGTTTAGGTTGATACCATGTCTTTGCTATTGTGAATGAAGCTGCAATGAACATACACATGCATGTGTCTTTATAATAAAAAGATTTATATTCCTTTAGGTATATACCCCGTAATGGGATTGCTGAGTCAAATGGCATTTCTACCTTTAGGTTTTTGAGGAATCACCACGCTTCCTTCCACAATGGTTGAACTAATTTACACTCCTACCAACAGTATATAAGAGTTCATTTTTCTCTATAACCTTGCTAGCATCTGTTGTTGACTTTCTTATAATAGCCATTCAGATTGGTATGAGATGGTATCTCATTGTGGTTTTGATTTGCGTTTCTCTAATGAACAGTAATGTTGAGCTTTTTTTCATATGATTTTTGGCTACATGCATATCTCCTTTTGAAAAGTGTTCATGTCCTTTGCCTGCTTTTTAATAAGGTTGTTTGTTTTGTTCCTGTAAATTTGTTTAAGTTCCTTATAGATGCTGGATATTAGACTTTGTTGGGTGCCATAGTTTGCAAAAATATTTTCCCATTTTTATAGGTTGTTTTTTCTATTGATAGTTTATTTTTCTGTACAGAAGTCTTTAGTTTAATTAGATCCCATTTGTCAATTTTTTACTTTTGTTCCAATTGCTTTTGGCATCCTATTCGTGAAATCTTTACCTGTGCCTGTGTCCTGAATAGTATTACCTAGATTGTCTTCCAGAGTTTTTATAGTTTTGGGTTCTACATTTAAGTCTTTAATCCATCTTGAGTTAATTTTCATATATGGTATAAGGAAGGGGTCCAGTATCAATCTTCTCCATATGGGTAGCCAATTATCCCAGCAGCATTTATTGAGTAGGAAGTCCTTTCCCCATTGCTTTTTTTTTGGTCAGATTTGTCAAATATCAGATAGCTGTAGGTATGTGGTCTTATTTCTGGTTTCTCCATTCTGTTTCATTGGTTTTTATGTCTGTTTTTGTACCTGTACCATGCTGTTTTGGTTACTGTAGCCCTGTAGTATAATTTGAAATTGGGTAGCATGATGCCTCTAGCTTTGTTCTTTTGCTTAGGATTATATTGGCTATTCTGACTTTTTTTGTTTCCTTATGAATTTTAAAATAATCTTTTCTAATTCTGTGAAGAATATCAATGTTAGTTTAATAGGAATGGCTTTGAATCTATACATTGCTTTGAGCAGTATGGCCATTTCATGATACTGATTTTTCCTATCCATGAGCATGGAATGTTTTCCCATTGGTCTCTGTTATCTCTGATTTCTTTAAGCAGTATTTTGTGGTTCTCCCTGTAGAGATCTTTTACCTCCTGATATGGTTTGGCTGTGTCCCCACCCAAATCTCATTTGAATTGTAGCTCCCATAATTCCCATGCATCATAGGAGGGACCTGGTGGGAGGTGACTGACGGGGGCAGGTTTCTCCCATGCTGTTCTTCTGATAGTGAATAAGTCGTATGATATCTGATGGTTTTATAAAGGGCAATTCTCCTGCACATGCTGTCTTGCCTGCCACCACGTAAGATGTGCCTTTGCTTTCCTTTGCCTTCTGCCATGATTGTAAGGCCTCACCAGCCATGTGGAACTGTGAGTCCATTAAATCTCTTTTTCTTTGTAAATTACTCAGTCTCGGGTATTTCTTCATAGCAGTATGAAAATGTACTAATACATCTCCCTAGTTAGCTATATTCCTAGGTATTTTTTTCTTTTTGTGGCAATTGTGAATGGAAGTTTGTTCCTGATTTGACTCTTGGCTTCACTATTGTTGGTAGGTAAGAATGCTAGTGATTTTTCCACATTGACTTTGTACCCTGAGACTTTGCTGAATCAGTTTAAGAAGCTTTGGGCTGAGAATGGGGTTTTCTAGATATAGGATCACATTATCTGCAAACAGTTTGGCATCCTGTCTTTCCATTTGGATGCCCTTTATCTCTCTCTCTTGCCTGATTGCCGTGGCCAGAACTTCCAATTCTATGTTGAATAGGAGTGGTGAGAGAGGGCATCCTTGTGCCAGTTTTCAAGGGGAATGCTTCCAGCTTTTGCCCATTCAGTGTGATGTTGGTTGTGGGTTTGTCATATATGTCTCTTATTGTTTTGAGGTATGTTCCTCAGTACCTAGTTTATTGAGAGTTTTTAACATAAATGGATGTTGAATTTTATTGAAAGCCTTTTTTGCATCTATTGAGAAAATCATGTGGTTTTTGTCTTGAGTTCTGTTTATGCGATGAATCACATTTATTAATTTGCATATATTGAACCAACGTTGCATCCTGTGGATGAAGCCAACTTGATTGTGGTGGATAAGGTTTTTGATGCATTACTGGGTTCAGTTTGCCAGCATTTTGTTGAAGAGTTTTGCATTAGTGTTCATCAAGGATATTGGCCTGAAGTTTTCTGTTTTTGTATGTCTCTGCAAGGTTTTTGTATCAGGATGATGCTGGCCTCATAGAATGAGTTAGGGAGGAGTCCCTCCGCAATTCTTTGGAATAGTTTCAGTAGGAATGGTACCAGTTCTTCCTCATACTTCTGGTAGAATTCGGCTGTGAATCTTTTTGGTCCTGGGCTTTTTCCATTTGGCAGGCTATTCACTACTGCCTCAATTTCAGAACTTGTTATTGTTCTGTTCAGGGATTCAATTTCTTCCTGGTTCTTCCTTGAGAGGGTGTTTGTATCCAGGAATTTATCTATTTCTTCTAGATTTTCTAGTTTATGTACATAGAGGTGTTCATAATATTATCTGATGGTTATTTGTATTTCTGTGGGGTCAGTGGTAATATCTCTCTTGTCATTTCGAATTATGTTTATTTGAATCTTCTCTCTTTTATTCATTAGTCTAGCTAGTGGTCTATCTTATTAATTTTTTCAAATAACAAACTCCTGGCTTATTTGATCTTTTGATTGGTTTTTGTGTTGCTGTCTCCTTCAGTTCAACTCTGATTCTGGTTATTTCTTGTCTTCTGCTAGCTTTGGGATTTGTTTGCTCTTTGTTCTCTAGTTCTTTTAGTGGTGAAACATCAAAACTAAAAGAGGTTGAAAAATTTGATGTTTTTCTAACTTTTTGATGTGGGCATTTAGTGCTATAAATTTCACCCTTAACACTGCATTAGCTATGTCCCAGAGATTCTGGTATGTTGTCTCTTTGTTCTCGCTGCTTTTCAAGAACTTCTTGATTTCTGCCTTAATTTTATTATTTACCCAAAAGTCATTCAGGAGTAGGTTATTCAATTTCCATGTAATTTTATGATTTTGAGTGAATTCCTTAGTACTGATTTCTAATTTGATCGCTCTGTGGACCAAGAGGCTGTTTGTTGTGATTTCAGTTCTTTTGCATTTGCCAAGGGGTGTTTTACTTCTGATTATATGATCGATTGTAGAGTAAGGGCCATGTGGCCATGAGAAGAATGTATATTTTGTTGTTTTGGGATAGAGAGTTCAATAGGTATTTATAAGGTTCAGTTGATGCAGCCACAACACTTTCTTCTCACAATTCTGTCATTTAATTACTTCAAATCAGAAACACACATTTCGAACTTTGTTTTGACATACATTCTATTACAGGTTTTTCTCTAATACAGTCATTTATATATTTTAAACACATCTATCCTCAGTACATATGTCTCTGACAAAGGTAAGCTTTGATTACATCTTCCTTTAATAGTGGAGTAAGTTGGATAAAGACATATTCAAGATTGAATTAGGAGAAAGAGAAACTGGTGTTTCTGGGAGGGCGATGAACGTGCTTGATCATTTTCACTATTCCCCTACCTGATTATTGCCATCAGACACTTCTAGTAGATTTGATATATGTCATGTTTTCTTTCTTTTAGATTTATACCGATAACTCAGTGTTAAAATATCAATGCAAACCTAGCATCATTGTGCAACTCCCTGCTCAAACATTTATTTATTTAAACATTCCCAGTCCTGATGGTATTACTGTTTTAGAAACAAACCCTGGGCTAGGAGTTCAGGGCATGATGCAGCTCTACTACAGAATGAGGATTTAAAGAGCTTTTTGTTTTCTTTCTTATTGCATGGAGGTAAAGACTTTTCTGCTATTGATAGAAAGTAAAAGTTGTGCCACGTTGACAGTACAGATGAGACAAGGCACGGCATTAACTGTTCCATCTGGTGTTTCTTAAATAGGACAAACTATTCTTAGAGCTCTGTGAAGTGTCTGCTTCATCTCACAAGAGTTGGAAATGACTGGGCCTCTTAGTGAACTCAATAGGTAGAAGATGTGACTTTTAAAGCTAGATGAGAAAAAAGTGGAGACATAAGGCATATGGAGAAGAAATGTCTAGCAAGGGATTCTGTTTCTATGAAAACTCAGCAAATAGGAGTTTTTGTTTTGTTTTATTTTTAGCAATAATCACAATTCTGTTCCCATTCCCAAAACCTTATTTGTAATAAAAAGCCAGGTTTGTCCTCTTAAATAATCCTTTTGAGATTATCATTATAATTTATTATTTGCAATGATAAACTCAGCAGTCCACAGGTGTTTAGCTGAAATGTCAAAGTCACTATCTCTGCATGTGGCTCATAACATTTTTGGCAGCTATTGTTGCAATAAAGATTCCGTTCTATCCTCTAGTCTGGGCACTGAAAGAGGTGGTACATTGCAATAGGCCCTGTGAAATTGGATGGCCGTGAAGTTATCTCAGATTATTCTCGTTTTTCTGTTTTACAATTTTCTTTTGTCTTATTAATTGCTTTTTTCAAGCTAAATGTTAGATAGCACAGGTTTTTGATCAGAAAGTGTTTGGAAATTTTCTTGGGAATCACCATCTTACAACATAAAGGTTAAAAAGCAAGCTTCAAAAGACCAATCCTGGATTGTGATTAACCTGATGAGTCATATTGGCAATCAGGTCCAAGAACAGTAGAGTTCAAGTGTAATTTACTTGGTTTCTTATGTCTCCATGTGTTTATGGAAAGGGCTCATTCACTATAGTACCAAAACTTTAAAATAACTAGGAATTACATATTTTCAAAAGAATATAAACCTACACTAGAAGATAGAGAAGATATTGAAAAACAGAAATATAACAAGTTTCTGGTATAGAAGATTCATGTGGTAAATATATCTTTTCCTGAGTGAATCTATAAATTCAATGTAATAATTGTAATAAAAACCCCAGAGGGACTGTAATGTAACTTGACTCTAGAGTTCCCCTGGAACAGAAAATTCATAAAAATAGTTAAGAAAGTATTGAGAAAAAAATAAATATGAAAAATGCCAATTGTTCTTTTTACATGATTATTGATATTGGTGATTATTTTCTGGACAGTTCAGTTTGCTTTATGAACAACCCATAGGTCTTTTTAAAATCAGTCCAAAAGGTCTATTTTTTTCTAGTTCGAGAGATTTATGTCACATTTCACCAGTGCCTTTCTGGTTGAATTAATTTTGTACAAGTCAACTCCCCTTAAGGTTTTATTAGTATGATTTCATGAAAAGAAGACTGTAGTATGTTTGTCACAAAATAATGCTTTAAAGATTTTGTTATTTTTTGTTATTTTACACAAAAATCTCTAAGGCTATGAAGTAATATCAATTAGTTTCAATAGTAAACTAAATAGTGAAATTGAAGTTAAAATTATTTTTTTCTAATTTTAAGTAGTCTCTGAATGAACCCATGACCGGGATAAATATTTCATCATTACAAAAAATAATAAATCAATTTAGAAATGATCATCTGTATATGGTCATGCTTCACTGTAAAACAAATTAGTCTATTCCTGGACTCTTAACTCTGTGTCAATAACATCTTACAAGAGGATTCAAGCCGAGAAACAGCTGCAAATTTGTTGTCTAATTTACACTTAATGAGATGATAGGAGTTGAAATGAGACTATGAACTGCTTTTCTTCTTTCATGACCCATGAAAGGTATTCTAAGGAAAGCTGGTGGTTTCAGAACATGATATATTTTGAAAAGATTCTATTGTATGGGATCTTGAATTTTATCCTAGACTGCTTCAATGAACTATCTACAGACAGTCCAAGGTAGCATTTGAAATGTATATTTTCCCAAAGATTCTATGTCAAAGCAAAGTTAAATCGAGCTGAGACAGAATGATGTTCTTCTACATTAACTGAGTTTCTGGTGATCACTATTTTGCATTTAGTAGTCTTGGGCTTCTAAAAGATTCTTTGGCTTGGGCTCTCAGTGTTGTCGCAGGGGGTACTTTCTTCTGCTACTACAGCAGCCTTTTCTCTGAAGAAGGCAGCCCTTCCCAGTCCAGGGGTATTGCAGGCAACAAGGAGCTTTCACACAGGGCAGCCATGTCTTGCTCCTCTACCACCTCTTCCTGAATATGGAGGAGAAGTTCATCTTGGACTTATCCCTGAGGAATTCTTCCATTTTCTTTATCCTAAAACTGGTATAACAGGACCTTATATGTTTCAAACTGGACTTATGTTGTATACTCTTTGCAAAGAAATATATGTGATTACCCCAGAGATCTTCTCTACCGTATCAGTGGTAGGGTTACTTATCTTTGTAATTAAAAAATATGGTGCCTCTGTTGGAGAATTTGCTGATAAACTGAATGAGCAAAAAAATTGCCCAACTAGAAGAGGTGAAGGATGCTTCCATCAAACAAATCCAGAATACCATTGATTTGGAGAAGTCACAGCAGGCTGTGGGTCGTAAGTGCCATTACCTTTTTGACGCCAAGAGGAATAACATTGCTATGACTGGAGAATACTCTTCAGGAATGACTGCATCGAGTATATAAGGAGGTAAAGAATCACCTGTACTATCATATCTCTGTGCAGGTTATGATGTGTTGAAAGGAACAAGAACACATGATAAACTGTGTGGAAAAGCATGTGGTAGCGAAGCAAATGGTACAGAGCACAGCTGGAAAAGAAGACAATTGCCAAGTGCATTGCTGATCAAAAGTTGTTCACAAAGAAGGCTGAAGCATGGGCAGTCCTGTACATTTATCTATCCCAATTGAGACAGCTAAAAACCCTTGACCCACTAAATGGAAACTAGTCTATGTGATGAAATCTTTCTGTATTGCTGTCTCCTGAAGTTACAGTTTACCTTTCCTAAACATGAAAAGTTTGAGATTCATATACTGAGAAAACTAAATCTATTGGCCAGTCAGATGTTTCTCATCCTCTTACTCTGCATTTTGAGTTGTTTTATGATCACTTTTAAATAAGTAGTTTGCCTTTATTAAAACTGCCTGGTTAAAGATTATCAAGCTATAGTTTAAATTTTTAATGAACTCCACCATATTGTAATAAAGTAACAATTGGGGAAAAAAAAGGAAGCAATCTTGGGATGTAGAAAGAATGTTTCAACCATCTTGTAAGGCTCCGTCTTGTGAGTAAAGTACAATTAATGAGACTGGACATAGAATTGGGATTTGGGCCAGATTTACAGATAAGAGGAATTGCAATGACTGTATTTAATAATTTATTCAAAATGATTTATTGAGTGCCTCTGATGGGCCATGCATCTTGTTGGATGTAAGGATACAGTGATGAACAAGATCAGCAGGGCCACATATTCAAGGAGCTTATAATTCAGTTGATGGGGAAAGGTATGCTCTATTTCATGTGAAAATTCTTTGTAATGTTGAAATAGGGTAATATCTGTAAAGAGTGTAACAACATGTATTTGCTCATTTTTTTTCCCTTCTGCTTTGCGCCTTTGCATACTGGATACCTATTTGTGATCAGTTGCCAAGAAGATTTAGCATTCATTCAACATTCTTTTTGATTGCTGATTGAATGTAGGTCATGAACTTATCAGTGATGCAGAGAAAAGATGACAACACAAATGTACTCTGTAACTCATGAGCACATACAAGGGAAAAGCATGCATCCATAGTGGGAAAGCAGCCATTTCAAAGGTAGACATCCAGATAAGTCACGGGATAAGTCAGAGAGATTAGAAGAAAGTGGCTCAGAATCTCTCCCCACTCAATCAATTGTAAGTGATATAGATCCCCTTGCTAATATCATAGTGGTGTCTTTGGAAACTCATAGCTCTGATGAGAATGATAGGAGCCAAATTTCAAGTTATTGGGTTATTTAGATTCACCTCCAGGGTCTTCCATCCTTTCTGAGAAAGCCTCCCTTTAAGGAGAAATGGAAAATGAGAGATTATTGTCAGAGAATGACTGCAGGCTCTTTAAGCCAGAGACGATGTCTGTGCAAGGTAGGGTTGGTTAGGCTAGCAGGTAGATTCAAGATATACTGGATTAAAAATCAGTAAAATCTTTCAAGCAGCCATTTGAACCACACTGTTCTAGACTTATTCCAACGATTGCTGTTAAAGACTTAGCAAGTTCTGCTACATTAACTCTTTGACCTGGTTCACTTCTGCTATGCAGTACACCCCTTATGAACTACTTGATAGCTCTGGGCCAAAGGCTGTGCCTCCCTGACCTGGGCTTATTGTTACGTTGCACAGTGAAAGAACTGATTTGTCTTACAGTGTCAATGTCTTCATTCCTTATTCACTTAACAACATTGGCTTTATTGAGTATTAACCACATGTCAGATACTCTTCTAGACAACAAGGATACAGCAGTGAAAGAAACAGATGAAAACACCTGCCTTTGTGGATATGATTTTGTATTTTGTGTGGTTTGGGATAGGAAGAAATATATAAACATAAAAGTTAAATTATATAATATTTAAAATGTATAACACATAGATCAAAGTAAGGGGATCAGGAGTGATGAGGGAGAAGAAATCTTAAATAGGATGGTGACATTAAGGTAAGAGTTCAGCCAGACTTAAGAGAGAGTATGTCAGGAAGATATCTGGAAAGAATATTCCAAGCAGAAAAAAAAACAAATGAAGATGCCTAAGACAGGAATGTGTCTGGTGTGAGAGAAAAATCATGAAGAAAGTGACTGTGGCTGGAACAGAGCAAGAGGGAAGAAATGAAGGAAGGAGGTTAGAGAAGGACCGGGTTCAGGTTTTGCAGTCTTGTAAGCCATAATAAGACATGCCAGTTTCCACTTTTGCCTTATTGCATATGACTCTGTTACTTGGCAACCATCAATCGTTTGCACTTGTTTCAACACCTAACAAGGGTCAGTTTATGATACTTGATTATCTAAGCATAGTATTCTGGGGGAAGGCAGAAAGAGAAGGGTTCATAGTCTCCACAAATTGCTGATTGGTTAGACAAATGCTAAGATTGATTGTTGGAAATTGATGAGTGATTTGTGGTTGGTTTTTGCTATCTGAAGGTATGAATGCACCTCACTAGCTGTAGGCATGAACCTTTGGCATGAGATAAGGATGATGACTGCAGAAGTTCCTAACTCAGGAGCTGCCAGAGACTCCAGCTTCTGTCAATTGAGGTGTTCTACATCCACAATGCTGACAAATGTCAGTCACATTTTAGCCATTTAAGTATGTTCAAAGAGCCGTTTCTTGGTCTGGGGTTATTTTATACTTGTTTGACTATATGTAGTTTTAATTTTAGCGGTTATTTTTCACATTTTTCATCCATTTTTTTTGGAATGTTACCTTTTGGTCTACTTTTATTTGAAAAAATCATAACGACATTTTAATCCTTTGCTTTTAAAATGAAGAACAGGAAGCACCATCATAAAGGGAGAGTTCTAAGGATCCTATTCAAACACTGAAAATGTGGGACACCCCTTTTTCTCCTCCCCAAAGCTCCATAGGGCTTTTGATGATTGGACAAACATTTCAAATCCCAGCCTCAGATGAGGAAAGGCAATTTCAAGAAGTCAATCCCCCAGGAAGAGTCACACCTCCACTACACCTAAATGAAATAGAGCAAATAGCTGAACACTTGGAAGAATCAGCTCTTCATTTTTCTAGTAACATATACTACCTAGATCCCCATAGATTATTTTTATTTATATGACGATGCCATTGTTCCAGGAGCAATATTCAGACACTGTAGCTTATACTACCACTAAATTCAGAAAATGTCTCATCTAGTGAGATGAATATAAGTTGATCAGTTCTGAACATGAGATTCAAATTCTACCTAGGGATGTTAGGTAATTCAGAAAATGAGGTAATGTTATGTGTCTAGTGACGTAGAGTATGCCTAGGTGACATCAACCCACAGAAACACAAATTAGAGCCAATGAATCAGTTACAGCTGAGAGAGGCTGGGGCCTATGGCACTCAGTCAATTGAAAGTTGTGACCTTTGAAAGGGGAGTGAGGCCAGAAGAAAAGGCATTTGCAAAGCAGGGAAACATTTAAAAACATTTTATCTAAAACATAAAATGTCTCACCAATCATTCTCTTCTCCATTTCAGCCTCCACTCGTACTGCCATGCTAGATATTTTTTCATGGCCTGATAGCAAATTGGATTATATTTGCCATTTCTGGGAAGTTTGTCTTCATAATAAAATAAGGCCCCACTTGTTTGAATCCAAGTGCACAGTGAGACAGAAAGGAATGTCTCTTCTAGGCAACCACCAGGGGGTAGTCTGGATCTGATTTAAGAGTAAGTGAAGAGACCAAACTGAGGTGGGCATGAGAATTCAGGGGTTTTTGGTTTTTTGGGGTTTTTTGGCCCATTCTTGGTCTTTAAACCTTGAGAATCCAGTTTCAGGACTGCGTTATGCTTTGGGCATAAAGAAACTTCCCAAAAGCAATTTGTCTAATCATATTTTGAGAGGCTTATTGACTTCTTCCTCAACAAATGGCTTTTTAACATCTGCCCTGGTAAATCTAGGCCTGGGGTCCCAACTAAGCTCTCAACCCTCAGAACCTCAACCCTCTCACCTTCATATGACCCTGAGATTAATAAGCTGATTTCCTTCAGGTCACAATAACCTGGAATAAGTCTCCAAAGCACAGATACTCTTAAAAAGCCAGAGGAAACAAATTAGCATTCTGAGTGGGAACTATCTTATCATTCACTTTGCCTCTTAAGGACAATTAAAATGTGGTCAGGCTGAGAAACCAAAATATAATTCCATAATTTTAATTAGAATATGACTTTCACTGTATCTGATTCATCCAGATCAGCCAGTTTTATTTCTTATTTATTTTATTATTTTTTTATTGAAAAATTGGAATGGTAAAAATTCCTAATAGTACTGGAGGCTAGAAAATAAAAAGTAAAATACATTTTACTCCATAGTTCATCTCCCTTTTCCAGAGATAACCACTACCAATAGGGTCTTGTTTATCCTTCTAGAAAAAAAATGTATACATAAACATATATATACCTTTTTTTAATCGAGTGAGGACATCTCATGTACACACATCTGTGTTTTGCTTTTTCGTTTTATTTTTACTATATAATGTTTTTGGGGAGGTTCCTTGAGAAAATGTCTTTATGCTTGTGGTTGAGTAAACATCTTGGCAAAACTGCTAAGTCTGTGTTTACATGTATTTGAATTTTTGTTTTATTGAGGTATAATTGATACATGAACAGTTTTCATGTTTAATGTATATATTTTGATGTATCTGGATATATGCATACACCTGTGACCCCATCATCATAATCAAGGTACTAAACATATTTTAGTTTTAGTTTTCACCTCCAAAAATTTTCTGGTGTTTTTTTGTGTTCTGTGTGTGTATGTGGGGCAAGAATACTTAACATGAGATCTCCTCTTAACATATTTTAAAGTGTACAGTAGCATGTTATTAACTATAGGCACTATGATGTATAGCAGATCTATAGAACCTCTTTATCTCACATAATAGAACTTTATACTCATTGTGCACCAACTCCCCGTTCCTGTATTTTAATTTTTTGATGGGTATTACCAGGTTGCCTGCCAAGGAGACTGCCCCAATTTCTACTCTCATCATCATAATTTGAAAGTATTCATTTCTCCTTACCATGGCCAATACAGCACTTTTAAAACTTTTGATCTTTGACACTATATTGGATAAAAGGTATGTCCCACTGTTTGAGTTGGCATATCTTTAGTTATAAATCAGTTTGAATATCTTCTGACCTGCATATAAGCCTTTTGTAGTTCCTTTTCTTAGGTTTCATCTGGATTATCACGTTGCTTTCTGGCACCTTTGAGGACAGGAACAACATACAGTCTTTGAGGTCAGTAATCATATTGTCATTGGTGTTGCCATTGACATTTAGCAGCTGTGTGTAAACATAGTATTATTTCATTATAAAACTGTGGTGAAAGATAAGGGTACTTTTATTGTTATAGTGGGAGAGAAACATTATACATCCCATCTGACAGGCACTTGATTAGTATTGTGATACCACACAGCCTATGCTCTGTAAAATGTTTGCATTTCCCTTTGAAATAGATTTTACTCCTTTACTCCTTAAATCAAAACATTCCTCATAATTCTTATACCATAAACTACTACAAACAGCCAGATTTATTTTTGTCAACTTGTATTTGAAAATCTTTTGAAGCATTATTTTGGTCTTACGAAAAAACAAATTGGTCATAATTAACATTTAGAAATATCTTTTTGGTAAGCAAACATTTTCATTCAGTATATTCTCTGGCAATGCCTTTTTGAGCTGCTTGGCTTATAAACACACATAATATACACTAATTGTGGAAACCAGGAACCTGGTATTCTCTCTTATTTTGATAGAAGCTGCTTTGCATAGGTTGTATTTATTAGCTATTCTGGTGACACCCTTCGTCTGTGACTAATGTGGAAATGCTGATAGTTTACAAGGAGTAGATAAAATAGGCCTTAGGATGGGAATAAATTTAGGGTCAGTACATATTTTTAAAATCCTTCTAAAAACCAAGATAAAAATAAAGAAGCAAAGACAGTTTTCATTAATATCATGACCAGTACTTTTAAAATGGTTTTCTTAGTGAGGAATAGCAGCCTAAGGGCAGGGGAAATATAGTGAGATTAAAATAAAACTAGTGCTATGATCTTAATGTCAAATAGAATAATCTTACCTACACAGAAAGCTAAAATATCATGTTTCTGGTATTAACTGGAATATTCTTGGCCATGTTTTTGGAATTTACATGAATGGTATACTCTAATCTCTAGGGGAAGCCTAAAGATTCCCAAAGATTCCCTACTCGTTTCCTACCCCACCACCTGTGGCAGACAGATTTTAATGTGGCTTTTGAGATCTGTATCTCCTGGTGTTCACACCTTCGTACAATACCTCCCCTAACTGTGGGTGAAATTGTTGACTTGCTTCTAATCAATACAATAGAGCAAAGATGATGGGATGCCACCCCCATGATTATGTTATGTTATAGAAGGCTCTGACTTCCTGGCAGTATTCTATGGACTACTTTCCTGGTTTTGAAGAAGCAAGCTGCCATAATGAGGGCTGTCTGTATGGTTATAATGAGAAAAACCAGGAATTGTATTAAAAATATTCTTCCCAAACTAGGAGGGAGCTGAGAGACCAAAGAATGACTCAGGCAAATCCAGACTGGCACGTAGATGAGTTTATTATGACTTACATGTGAGGCA
Organism: Theropithecus gelada; assembly: GCF_003255815.1. NCBI lineage: Eukaryota > Metazoa > Chordata > Mammalia > Primates > Cercopithecidae > Theropithecus > Theropithecus gelada. The sequence continues at coordinate 32,270,441 of NC_037680.1, forward strand.
CTCCTGGATGGCAGCAAGACAACTTTAGAGATCCATGCTGCTTCCCATTCTTCAGCTGCTTTTAAGCTAATTTTCTGGCTCTTTGCCTACTGTGTGTGCGCGCGATGGGACTGTTTTCCTCGGTAGGTTCTCAAATACTCTCTGGGATGTTTGGGTTCGCTGGGACACCTGCTCTTGGGCTGGGCACTGTGGCCTTGGCCCATTGCCTGGCCTTCAGTGTTAAGGCAGCAGACCTATAACCTTGTGTAACCTGGTGGGTGACCCACCACACTAGAGTGGGGAGGCCCATATGGCAAAGCACTGAAGGTGGCCTGCAGAAGATGAGGGCCTCAGTCCTTTAGCCACAAGGAACTGAACACTACCAACAACATGTGAGTTTGGATAGAACCCACAGGCTCAAATATCACAGCTCTGACAGCCTTGTGAGACTCTGAAGCAGAGAACCCAGATAAGCTGTACCTAGGCTCCTGACTCAAAGAAACTATGAGAGAATGAATGTGTGTTGTTTTAAGCTGCACACCACAAATAAACCACTAGACACAAAACACAACCTATGGCATTTTGTATTTTTGTTCATAATAGTCACTGTCCTTCTCTTGGAGCAAATGATATTTCCATTGGCATCATATAATATGTGGTATCCATCCCAACAGAAGGGTTATACATTTTTGCCTTTTAAACTTGGGAGTGACCATCTGATTTTCTTTGGCCTATTGAATCTGGACAGAGGCAGAAACTTTGAGAGCCAGTTAGGCATATTTTTCTTTTCCCCTCTTCACCAGACTGTGTCTGATTTGTGTTGAACATGTAGTATCAACCAAAAGCAAACTTTCCCTTTTGTAAGCCATTGAGGTTTTAGGTTACTACAGCATAACCTAGTCTTTTCTCCTGAGAAGAAATAATTCTGTCAAGGACACAACTGGGTCAAGTTGCCATGCAGAGTTTTAAACTTTTTGTGGCAGGCTCCTTTAGATGGCTTCCTTCATTATATTATCTTCCTTTGGTGATTGCTTCACAGACCATTCTTCTGTGTCTTCCAGAAACAATCTGGTGCAATCGGATAGTCTTCAGTCGAATGTTCTTGGGACTCTTATCTGACAACCTTCTTGAGATTAGGTTACAGTGCAAGAGGAAGGAAAGGCGAAGTGCACGACTCAAGCCTTAGAAAAAGGCTGTTTCTATGGGCTAATTTTTGCATCCTCTTCCTTACTTTTTTAGAATAAAGATTTCAAAGAGCAAGGTTAGGATGGGGTCCAGGGGGAAAGGACCAAAGAGGCTATTTTGTCTGCTTCTTGTTGGGAGAAAGGATTCCTAAGACCATAAGTGGTACAGCCAAGTTCTCAGGGTGAGAAACCAAGTCCTAACTGGTATAAACAGTGTTTCTTCTCTCAAAATGTCCACCATGCTATGACTCCTCAAGATTTAGCCATGTTAAGTAGTTATTAAAGGACTTAGGGATTTTTAAGTTCCTAGCATTTCTCTCATTGGAGATCCAATGAGCACTGCTGATGGTACTTAAATACTGAAGGATAGGAGAGGAAGGCAAGATGACATGTTTCCCTCAAATGCTACCTTAATTGATCATTTAAAGAAGGACAGGAAATTTTCAGAATTTGCATTCTTGTCAGAATATAGAATGGAGACTATTTCTAAATTCCTTTGGAAATATTTTAATGTGAAACAGGATAATTTTCTACACAATGCTTAACTTTGACTAATATTGACTTACTGTCACCTGAATCAGCAGACCTGGGTTGGAATTCTGCCTGTTTCATTTGTTTTTAAATTTTTTATTTTCTTTTCCCTCTAGATGTGTTGAGATATAATTGACAAAGTTATATATTTATGGTATACAAAATTATAATTTGCTATATATATATATATATATATATATATATACACACACACATTATGAAATTATTGCCACTATCAAGCTAATTAACACATCTCGCACTTCACATAGTTACCATGTGTGGAGGGGTGTGTGTGTGTAGTGAGAACATTTAAGCAAACTTCAAGTACACATATGTTAATAATACTGTTGTTTACCATGTAATTGGGTATATGCCCTTGTATAAATGTCTTCAACTCTGTGATTCAGTTTCTTCATCTGTAAAATATACCTATCTCCTATGATTTTTAAGAATTAACTAGGCCGGGCACAATGGCTCACACCTGTAATCCCAGCACTTCGGGAGGCTGAGGCGGGTGGATCATGAGGTCAGGAGATGGAGAACATCCTGGCTAACATGGTGAAACCCCATCTCTACTAAAGAAAAAAAAAAAATACAAAAAACTACCCAGGCGTGGTGGCGGGTGCCTGTAGTCCCAGCTACTCGGGAGGCTGAGGCAGGCGAATGGCTTGAACCCGGGAGGCGGAGCTTGCAGTGAGCCAAGATCGCGCCACTGCACTCCAGCCTGGGCAACAGAGCGAGACTCCGTCTCAAAAAAAAAGAATTAACTGGTATATGTAAAGTGCCTGCTTAATAAACCTAATGTACTCTTATTAATTGCCACATGTGCTTTACAACAGACAAACTTCTTACCATATTATTGAAGAGGAGACCTCATATACCCAAATGTCAATTCATATACTTTCAGTTGGTTTTTTCCTGTGTTTCCAGATTGGCTATTTCACACATTTATTAGAATAACTATAGAAATCACAGCTTTCTTTAAGCCTCTTTTCTTGTTACACTCCTCCTACCAGCTGTTTTCTCTCTAGCAACAAAGTTGAAACTATAGTTTAAAAAAAAACCAAAAACTAGTTATACCGATAAAGGAGAAAAAAATGTTTTCGCTTCAGATGCAGTCACTTGATTCCTTTGTTTCAGGAAAGGAATCAGGCAGCTGTCAACTAAACACAAAGGTTCTGATATGTATCATACCTATTTGTCATTGGCAGCCCTGCCTAGGTCAATAGCGTAATAAAACTTCCTTCTAGGGCAACAAGATTCACCTAAGAATGGGACAGAATTGGTAATTAATTGGTGGAGGCTGAGGAAAACTGGTAGAGTGTCAAAATCATGTTGTCTCTAAGTGAGATGAAAGTTTCAGAGGTTTTTGATTCAGGTGGACAGGATTTGGCTAAGGGAGGCTGTAGGATGGCCATGATTCTTGTTGATGTTTGGTAACTAGAGTATAAGGACTGAGGCTTGATTGAAATAAGATGAAGAATCTGGAAGCATGACCCATTCCTGAAGACAAGGTTTCTATAGGAATTAGGAGTTAAATAGCACCACAGGTGTCCAGGGTACAAGTCTAAGCTGAATTAGGCCCGGGGGTACTGCATGTGTAATGGGAGTAGATTAAGAAAGCTGTAGCTCACTGATCACTGAAAACCACAAACACTGAGAAACTCAGAAGAAACCACCAGCCTGACTGTCCCTGGTAAGAGCTTGGCTATGGCTGAACTCCCAAGAGGAAGACACTATTTCTGGCAGCTTGGGTGAGGCTGAGACAGACACATAGAGTTGAAACCTGCAATGCATTATATTCTTTGTCTTTTCAAAGCACAGCCATTTTATTTTTAAAGGAGTCAAAAGCACAACCCCTACTATTGTTAGCTTCCAGCTGTTTGCTGACATGTGTGGAAATGAAAATTTGGGAGGGGCTGGTCCTTGACCTCATTAGCATGTGTGGTTTTACTTTTTTGTACCTAATTTATGTAACTGCTGTTATCCATAATTAAGCTTGGGAATATGTTTAAAACCAACTAATCTCAATGTTTAAGTAAAGCCAATTTAGTAAGTATGAGTAATTACAACTATTATCTAATTTATAATATCCCATTAAATTTACTTTGAAGATTTAAGGAAAATTACGTTTAAAGTCTTAAATCTTAAGAATATGTTTTTGTAGACTATATGATCATAACAAGGCCAAATTAGAATCTTTTTAGCAAAAAATAGAAGTAACAAAATAAACCTAGTATGTTCCTTAAATTTTTTCATCTCGTATTTTTCTACACATGAGGATGTTTATTTTGGTTGATACAATAATATATCAGAGAAAGATTCTTTTAAGCTAATTGTTTTTTTAAATAACAAATTTTGTCCAAAGAAAACCACACCTTGTTAAGATTTAAGCAATTTTGTGTATTACGGAAATGAGGAAGATTCAACCTCTGACTTGAGGGATTTTATCTTTCTTTGAACCTACAGTAATTATAAGAAGAAATGTATATATGGATATGTAAACATGTGTTATAGCCAAAGTCTGGAACAGGTGATTTCTGACAATAGATAGCAAAATTTATAATTAACTTAAGCAGCTGGCTAAGCACCGAAGTGTCACACAGAAGAAAAAAAGTCTCTCGTTGCAAGCCAAATGTCACTGCTAGTAGCCAAATGATGCATTATATGGCTAAACATAGGCTTGCTTACTTCCAGATACATGCTGGTCATTAGCCAACTGAAACAAATGAAATTGACGTTATCTAACAAATGTTACCTTATTTGAAATTCAGACTATAGCCCATATGTTTTTGTGACAGACTGATTTTAAGTCAGTGAGGAAGTTGCTTTTGAAATTCATTTCTCATTTGCAGCTCCATGTATATGACTTTCTAACTAGTTAGTCTGATTCATCCATTTGTCTAATATAGCAGTTATTTAGCTTTTGATTAACAAAGTGAGGTTTTGAATAGATAAAATAATTATGAATGCCTGACTTTATCAAGAGATGAAATTATTTTTTAAAATTCCATCATCATTTTTAGTGTACACTTTTGTTTGTCTACTCAATGACAGTAACTTTTCCTTCTTTTTTTCTAATAATAAAACTCTGAATCAATTCAGTTACCCCACTGGTAGTGCACCTTAAGGGAGATATAGTCCTGTATCAGCCTGGGGCTGAATCATGAATGGTCTAAGCCAATCATGGTGGTCTCCTTGCCTTTGCCAAAAACCAGTTTATGTAGAGGCACATGATGCACATCTGAGAAGTGAGATGCTGTAAATGCTTCTGATCAAGGCTTTTCTTGCTATAAAAAATTTCTGGAATATTGTTTTGGCAACTAATTGAGTGCTTAAATTGAGTAAATGGCTATACCATTAGATAGTGAGCATTAGTTTTAAAAAGCATGCGGCATATAAAATGATTACAGAGGAAGCGCTATATTAAACTAATAAACATTAAATAATTATTATTTAGAAATGCAGAAACAACTCCACCAATATCAAGGTACTCACTAGAATGGCTAACAAAAAAAGTGACAATACAAGTGTTGACAAGAATGTGGGACAACAGTAACTCTTATATGTTGGTGAATTTCTAATGAAATATATTATACTTCATTAGAGAAGTTTACCAACAATCCTTCCCAAACCTGAAGAGGAAAAAGCTGTTATCTTCTGTTGCTAGATATTGTTGTATCTGTCCGTGACACCTAGAATGGTGGCAGCTGTCGTGTGGCTGTCACCTGGCTAAGGATGGCAAGGCAGAAAGACGAAAACTGTTTTATGACACAGCTGAGCACTAAATATAAAAACCTAAAATGGTCCTACCTTGGGAATAATCATATCAGATAATGCTGTTTCTGTACAATTTAAGCCAAATTGAGTTGTTATTTTATGTTAATTATAGCTGAAACTATTTCAGCTGATAATTGTCTATTAACATTAAAAGCCAGGACTGACCATCTAGATCAGTTTCTTCTGTAACACAGAAAAGAAAGCTCTTCCATCATTAATAGGAGGAGACATGGTAATCATTTGCACAGGCAGAGGAAGGTTATAACGTGATGGGGTTCATGTTGAAAGGAGTGGGGAGCACACCATTCTAGTGCAAGACAAGAGGCAGAGATGAGAAGTGAACTTCTAATTGACTGAAGTCCTAGAGGAAAGACAGAGACATATGGATGGGAAATATAAAGCAGCACATCTTTTGCACCAATCTATATTTGATATTCTAGCCTAGTATTTTATTGTAAAGAGCCCTATACCTACCTGTGGGAGACTATTAGTGTGAGAGGGATGGTACATGCATAGAGGGAGCCTCAGTGTAGCACCTTTAAGCCACCTTCGTTTTTCATATACTGGAGATAGAAATCCCAAATCCCAGGCTTCTCCGGAAGTAGAAAGATAGAATGTTAGCTGGGAGTTAGGGTGGGGAGCTTGCCAGAAAACATAGTGATTGCAGGGATGAAGTGACTCTGTATTAAAGGACTTTTGGACAGACTACTTGGGATTCACTGCCAGCCCTAAGGGGATTTAAAGCACCACTGAGAGCTGAGATGGGTCCAGGCCACTAGACAATACCACTGGGCCCTGACCAAGGTGAAGGAGAACAGGCCATGAGCTAGGGCTCTTGGGCAGGTATCAACAATGCCCTGCCATCCTTAGCTAGTTGACAGCCAGCAGGGTCACTAGTACCTGGGCAAACAAAGAAATATGGTTAATTCAGGGCTAGAAGAAACAAAGAAATATGGCTAATTAAGGTCTAGAAGAGTGGCACAAGGGCACATGGTACAAATAAGAGACTTTTTCTTCCCATGCCAACAAAGGATCTAGTAAATGACCTTACAGGCTCAGATAATACCTTGGTAAGATGAAAGAGCTGGTAAGGTAATCTGAAAAACTGAAAAAGACTGAACATCCCTAAGAAGTGATCTAAACCAAACATTATACATTTTCTTTTTACTTTGACACATTTGCAGGAAGTCCTTAGTTTTATTTTGGCTCCATTGTTTACTAACTGAATGACTAAGGCAGATTATTTAAGCATCATGTGCTTTGGGTGACTCCCGCAGAGAATGAGAATAATAACTTTCATACTAGTAACTTGTATACTAGACATATTGTGAGCATTACAAGTTATATATATATAACTTGTATATATCTATCTGTATATATATAATTCCAAACACAAAGTGGGCTACATAGACTACTTAGACATAAACCATATGACTGTGCTTTTCTCTTGGGAAAAGCAGAGTAGAAGTGTATTCTTACAGATGGGGGTGTGTTGGGTGCTTTAGCTTAGGCAGAAGACTGGTTATCCTGGGGTGAGTTGTGAGGCAGAGATCAGAGGAATGGTCACCCCTGGGATGCTCTGTCCTGGTTGAGCCTGTGGGTGAAAGTGACATGATACCAAACTATTTGTCTGGGTCTACCAAAATCAAGTTATGATTCATTCAGGGCCTGGGAGGGGAATGTAGTTTTGAGGTGAGGATATCATTCCTTGGCTTGCAGCTGCCTCAATCTAATCTTGGCCTCTGTCATTATGTGGCTGTCTTCACGTTGTCTTTCCTCTGTGTGTATCCATCTTATTTTAACTTTAAAGTTAAAGACCACATTTAACCAAATTTCCAAATAAGGTCACATTCTGAGGTACTAGGGTATACCTCTTACTGGGAAACAGATGATTCAACACAAAACAGTTCAACTCCCCAAATGTACGTCTTTCCCATGTGCAAAATATTAATACATTCACCCCATCTCAACATTGCTAAAAGTCTTCATCATTCCAGCATCAATTTTTAAGTCCCAAATCTCATCTAAACACTATCAAATCAAAGTCTCAAATCTCATTATCTAAATCATTCAAATCAATTATGGGTGAGACACAGACTAATATTTATCCTGAGGAAAAACTTTTTTTCATCATTGAAATCGTGAAACCAGACAAGTTCTATGTTTCTAAAATACAGCAGCGGGACCAGCATAGAATAGATATTCCCATTTCAAAAAAGAGAAATTGAAAGAAAAAGGGGTCATGGGTCTCAAGCAAGTTTACAACTTTGCAGGGCAAACTTTATTACATGTTAAGGCTTGAGAAGTATCCCCACAGGCTTGATGCTCTCACCTGGTGGTGGCTCCACCTGTCTTGACCCCAGGTGACAGCCCTGCTATGGCCTCTGAAATCCAGGATGTGAGGGTGCTATTTCCTGGGTCTGTGCCCTCTGAGTCCATGGTGACAGCAGTAGCCTGGTGGCCTGTTCTTCCCATTTTCTGAAATATAATACATATTTGCAACCAAATAGTTCGATTGATTTATTTTCTTCCTGTGGAATCCCAGAAGTCTGACAGTGTTCCTTCATTTTGACCCATACCTTTCCCTTTCAGTCCAAGATGGCAGTGTTTATGCTGAGAAACTAGTTGGATCCACAAATCACATGCCTAATCTCCTGAGCAAACAGTTTTCCAGCAATAACATTGGTGATACCGCCAAAGCACATTTTCTTTTTTTTTTGTAATGTGGATAGTCTGATAATTTTCCAAATCTACAAGTTCCAGATTCTTTTTGCTGAACTCTTTCTTCTTAAATTTATCCCTTTCCTATTGTATTTTACTATTGGTAACAAGAAGAAACAAGGGTGTACCTTCAGCACTTTGCTTTGAAATCTCTTCAGCTGAATAATGAATACTAGTTCATCACTATAAGTTCTACTTTCTACCCAACAAAATATAATTCAGCCAGGCTCTCTGCCACTTAATAACAAGAATCACCTTTCCTCTAGTCTCTAGTAACATGTTCTTCATTTGTGTTTGAGACCTTACCTGAAGCATCTTTAATATTTATGTTTCTTCCAATACTCTCTTTAAGGCAATGCAAGCTTTCTCTACCAAGCACCTCAAAATTTTTCCAGCCTTCACCCATCATCCAATTCCAAAGCCACTTTCACATTTTCAGGTATTTGTTACAGCAGCACCCTGCTCTCAGTACCAAAATATTTGATACTGAGATTACCAAATCTAGGATTATTAGATTTGATTACTCTGGGTGTTTGACCAAACAACTGGGCATGAGTGTTGACACATAAAATGAACCATAACAACTATATAAAAATATTCCCCTTCTGATATTTTCACGTTTAATTGAAGTTGAGTCTAGGGAAGGAAGGATGACCTAAATTTAGCTATTTGTTCACTTAATCCTGAAGTTTTTCTCTGCATTCCTTTGCTGAGGTAGAGTAGACAGGAACAAGTGAGAAAGTTATACTCTTGGTCTTTCATTGTTTTTTCTGTCCCTAAACTTTGTAGGGGAAATTAAAACAAATATTCTTCTTCTGTTTGTATGTATGTGTGTGTTTATATGTAGCAGAGTGGGAAGAGAGAGAGATAATGGGGGCAGGGAGGCACATATACAAGAGTGTAATTTGCGAATTCTTAAAACATGCAATCTATACTTTCATTTATTTTCAAAATTAAAACTTAGTGTTAAGTAGGGACAGACCAATTAGTGGGAGCCTATGGATGGGTGAGAGCAGAAGATAGAATGCTGAGCCTGGTTCTTCTCTAATGCTATCTAATACAATAAAATAATTTCTAATAATTTAATAAATTTTTACTAAAAGAGAAGCATCTATAAGCAATGTTATTGTTGTTTCAAATCAGAATGTAGTTTGTCTACTTCTGCTTTCAGGTAGAAACAGTAGGTAATAGCAGAACAATGCTCCCTGGTAATTCAAAAAATATAAGACTCACATTTTTAAATGTAATGGAGAGTTGTGGGAGCAATGAGAACTAGAGGAACAAGTTACAGAGAGGAAAGTGCCAGGTGAGTTGTATATTACTGACCTTTTGTCTCTGCAAGCATTTGTTGATTGAGGACCAGCTAAAGATTGAACATGAGATAGGTGAAGAAACTTCACTGGGGGGAGTAGAAGTCAGTAGAGTCATAACTAACAGGAGACTGCACCAAAAGAGTAAAATCTCCACTAGTTTCAGGATCTGAGGAGGCAATGTCCTATGGGAGAGAGAGGGAGTGAATCAAACACCAGCTGGTCTCCCAAGTGATTTGTGTAAAGCTAAAGAGTAAGCCAATGTATCTGAAAGGAAGAACTGAATGTAGTGAAATATTTCATGGAAGAGGAAATAGATCTGATGAACTCTGAATCAGAAACCCTTGAGAGTAATACCTGAGGAGCACAGATAAATAAAAGATGGAGTGAGGCTAATTAAAAGTGCCACCCAGCCCCAACACCGCTAAATTGTTTATTGGATTCTAGTGATTAGACCCTTAACCTACTCTAGGGGGAAATGCTGTGAGGTTTCCAACGTACTTTTATACACATTGTCTAGCATACAATGAAAATTTAAGGGAGATTGAAAGAGACAATAAAAGCAGATCCACAGTGATCCATCTGTTACAGTTTCTAGAAGAGCTATAAAGTAATAATGATTAATGTTACAGAGAATAAAAAGAAAGGTAGAAAACAAATAATTAATGTACATTCTAGAACTGAGAAATAGAAAATCTGAAATTAAGAATGCATTGGATTGGCTTACGGGTAGACTGGACACAAAAAAGTAGTAGACTCAAAGATGGTCAATTGAAATATCATAAATATGTAAAATATATATATCTCTCTAATTATCTGTTTAGATCCTTAAAAGGAGAGAAGAAAGAAAAGCAATGATTGAAGGTAAATGGCTGAGAATGTTCCAAAAATGATAAAAGATCTCAACCCACAGATTCAAGAAAAAAATCTTAAAAGTTGCCTGAGTTGAAAAAAAAAAAAAAAAAAAAAAGAATTACCTTTAAGACAATAAGACTGAATGAGGCTGAATTTTCAACAGTAACAATGGAAGCCAGAAAATGATAAAATAATATTTTTAAAATGATAAAACTACTGGCCTAGACTTCTATAACGTATGAAAATATGCTTTAGACATGAAGGTAAAAGAAATATTTTTAGACAACAAAAGTTGAAATAATTTATTACCAGTAGACACATTCTATAAGAAATTGTACAGGAAGTTTCTTAGAAGAGAAATTTTTATCAGACTGAGGCACAGGCCTCAGTCTGCAAGAAGGAATAAGGAGCATTTGGAAGGCAATTGTGTAGGTAAGTACAAATAACATTGATTAATACAATAAAATTACCTTGTAACATATGCAAAACATATAGAAGTAAAATACATGACATTACAAGCAAAAAGAGCAAGAAGTAGATAAAAGGTATTGTAGTCTTGCATTTTGCAGGAAGTGTTAGATTATTAATGTAGCCCTGCTTGGGATAGATCCATACGCCTATTGTAATTCTGACAATAACTACTAAAATTAATTTAAAAATATATATCTAAAAATCCAATTAGAGGATATAAAATAGAAAAACAATACTTGATTCCCACAGAAGGAAGAAAAGGGCATATACAGGAATGATGTATTGCTAGGATAAGTAAAAACAAATAGTAGGATAATACAGTTAAAAGTGACTGCATAAAAACTTCGCCAAAGGTAGATGGATTAATACCTTACTTAATGAGAAATATTATCAGATTATATTTTTTAAAAGACTCAACTGTATGCTATTTACAAATATGCACTTTTATTTCTATTTTTAAAGTTTCATTTTTAATTGTAAATTAACAAATTATAATTGTATATGTCGAAGGGATGTTATAATTTATGCATATAATGTGGAATAATTAAATCAAGCTAATTAACATGTCTATAACTTCAAATACTTATCTTTTTTGTGGTAAGAACATTTAAAATTTACTCTCAGTGATTTAAAAGTGTGTACTACATTATTATTTACTATATGGATTACATCGTATAATTTATAGCAAAGGAAAAAACTCATTATTCCTCTAATTGAGGTTTTATACCCTTTAGCCATCATTGCTCCATTCCCCTCATACCCCCAGCCTTTGGTAACCACCATTCTACTCTCTGCTTCTATGAGTTTATTTTAGAACCCTCATATAAGTAAGAACATAAAGTATTTGTCTTTCCGTGACTGACTTATTTCACTTAGGATAATGTTTCCCAATTCCATCCATATTGTCACAAATGACAAGATTTCCTTCTTTTTAAAGACTGAATGGTATTTAATTGAGAATATGTACATTTTCTTTATCCACTCATCTGTTGATGGACTCTGTTTGGTTCCATAACTTGGCTATTGTGAATAGTGCTGGCGATAAATAGAGGAGTACAGATATCTCTTTGACATACTGACTTGAAATCTTTTGGGTAAGTAGCCAAAAGTGGAATAGCTGGATCATATGGTAATACTGTTTTTAGTTTGTTTTAGGAACCTCCTTACATTTTTTCATAATGGCTGTACTAAGTTACAGTCCCACCAACAGTGTACAACTGTTCCCCTTTCTTCATATCTTAGCCAACACGTTTTAACTTTTGTCTTTTTGAAAATAGCTATTCTGCCAGGTGTGAGGTGATATCTCATTGTGGTTTTAGTTTGTATTTCCCTAATGATTAGTGATGTTGAGTATTTTGTCATATGTCTATTGGCCATTTCTTAATTATCTTTGAGAATTATCTATTCAGGTCCATTGCCCATTCTTTTTGTTTTCTTTCTATAAAGTTGTTTGAATTCCTAATATATATCGTGGATATTAGCCCCTTATCAGATGAATGGCTTGAAAACATTTTCTCCTAATCTATGGGTTATCTCTTCATTGTGTTGTTTCATTTCCTGTGCAGAAGCTTTTTAGTTTGATGCAATCCCATTTTTCTTTTCTTTTCTTTTCTTTTCAAAATGGAGTCTTGCACTGTTGCCCAGACTGGAGTACAGTGGTGTGATCTTGGCTCATCGCAATCTCTGCTGCCTGCATTCAAGCAATTCTCCTGCCTCAGCCTCCCGCGTAGCTGGGACCAGAGGCTTGCACCACCATACTCATCTAGTTTTTTGGTATTTTTTTTTTTTTAGTAGAGATGGGGTTTCACCATGTTGGCCAGGCTGGTCTTGAACTCCTGACCTCAGGTGATCCACCCACCTTGGCCTCCCAAAGTACTGAGATTACAGGCATCAACCACCACGCCTAGCCACAATCCCATTTTTCTATTTTGCTTTTGTTGCCTGTGCTTTTGAGATCAAATTGAAAATATCTTTGCCCAGACCAATGTCACATAGTTTTTCTCATATGTTTTCTTCTAGTAGTTTTAAAGTTTCATTTCTTATGGTTAAATCTTTAATCCATATTGACTTGATTTATGTATATAATGTGAGATAAAGGTCCAATTTCATTCTTTTGCATGTCCATATTGTTTACTCAACACTATTTAAGGGACTCCTTTTCACAATGTAAAAGGCACATTTGTTCAAAATTCTTGACACCTTTATTGAAAATCAATTGATCACAGATGTATAGGTTCATTTCCACACTCTCTGTTCTTTTCCATTGGTTAATGAGCCTAATTTTTTCCAGTACCATGCTATTTAAATTACTTTCACTTCGTAGTATAATTTGAAATCAAGTAGTGTGATGCTTCCTGCTTTCTTCTTTTTGCTTATGATCGCCTTAGTTTTTCAAGGTTTCGCCATGCTGGCCAGGTGAATCTCGAACTCCTACCTCAGGTGATCTGCCCGCCTTGTCCTCCCAAAGTGCTGGAATTATAGGCATGAGCCATGGCACCCAGCCTTCAGTGAGTTTTTGCAGTGGCTGGTAATATTTTTTTCTTTCCATATTTAGTAGTTTTTTCAGGAGCTCTTGCAAGGCAAGTCGGCTGGTGATGAATTCCCTAAGCATTTGCTTGATAATTTAGATAAAGTGGAGAAATACATGTTTCCAAGATTGCCGTAAGAATTAGTAGAAAATATGAATGATGCTACATCTGTTAAATAAATTGAATCCAAATTTAAGCACCTTTCTTGAAAAGAAAAATTGCTGACCTAGATAGCTTCACTGCTGAATTCTTTTAAATAATTTTCAATATTAAAAAAAAATAATTGACATAATAGCCATCATAGACAAACCCTTTTAAAATAGAAAAAAGAGAATACAGGCAGTCTGGCCATGCCACTGTTTCCTGAGTTTCTTGTGAAATGAGACTAGAGTTGACTTCTTGGGAGAAGTCTCAGAGTGCTAGAAAAGCACTGATTCTGATTCTCTTTTTCCTCTGTAGAAAATGTGGTTCATGGAGAATCTTTTCTGGGTGGCACTGTGCTGACTTGGGGGAAGGGGAAGGGTAACACAGTCAGAGTGAGACATTTCTGTTAAACTTTTCCATACAGTTTTTATTTTGTTCTGTGAATCATGCAGGTGTCTCAGGCTTATTTCCAGTTCTGGGGGGTTTTCACCAAGGTGTTCTTTTCTTTGAATAGCTGCTACATTTTCTCTCTGTGTGTTGTGGGAGAGTATAGTGAAACACGAGACCTCCTATTTTATAATCTTGTTGATGTCTCCCAGATATGTACTTTAAATATAAGGATACAAATAAGTGGAAAGTAAATATATGGGAAAACATAGACTATGCAATCACTAACTGAAAAAAATATACTCTTCTATTCCTTTATCAGACAGAATAGCTTGATACCAAAACTTGACATGGATATTAAAAGAAAATTATGATTCTATATACTTGGAGCTGGGATACAAAATTCTAAACAAAATATTAACATACCAAACTTAACAAAATATAAAATAGGATAAATCATCATTACCAAGTAGGATTTATTCTAGGAATATAAGGGTTTAATTGAAAATTGAAAATTAATTAATGTAATTTATCACATTAATACTGTCAATAGATGCAGAAGCAGCATTTGCTAAATACAAGCATGTATTCATGATTTTTAAAATATCATCAAAATAGTAATAAAACCATTTAAATCTAATAAAGTGTATATACAAAAATATATAGTAAAATCATATTTACTGGTGAAATAGTAAATATTGTCCCCCTAAAGTTGGGGAAAAAAGTGATAATCATCATTACCACTTGTAACCCCTGTGTCTTAATGATCCTAGCCTTTTTTTTTTGAGGTAGTGTCTCACTCTGTGACCCAGGCTGGAGTGCAGTGGTGTGATCTCAGCTCACTACAGCCCTTACCTCCCTGGTTCAAGTGATTCTCCTGCCTCAGCCTCCCAAGTAACTGGGATTACAGGTGTGCACCACCACGTCCAGCTGATTTTTATATTTTTAGTAGAGACAGGGTTTCACTATGTTGGCTAGGCTGGTCTTGAACTCCTGACCTCAGGTGATCTGCCTGTCTCAGCCTCCCAGAGTGTTGGGATTACAAGCATGAGGGCCACCATGCCTGGCCAATGGTCCTAGTCATTTAATTAGAGGAAAATGGAAAAGGAATCAAATAGGAGAGAAGACAGCAAAGTTGCCATGAAATATAGAAGATAAAATTGTAAATGTAGAAAATCCAAAAGGATCTGTAACAAATAATTAATATTATAATTTTGCAAGTTTGCTGAGTGTATATCAATATTAAAAATCAATTATTTCTATGTAATAGCAAGAAGTAATAAAAAAGAAAACTTAAAACATACTATTTACTATGGGATTGGAATACTTCAAATTCTTAAAAATAGATATACAAGAGATATGTAACATCTACACAGAAAACCAGAAAACATTGCTCAGAGAAATAAAGACTTAAGTAACAGCAGTAATATCACGTTAATTGATTGGAAGACTTAATAGTTTAAAGATACTAATTTTGCTCAAATTGCTCTAAAGATCCAATAAAATCTCAGGTAAAATCTCATTGTATAAAATAAGCCAATTTTCATGTAAATTTAAAAATCAGCACTCATGTAAAGTTAACTGGCTAATTTTTCTAGTTTGTGGATTCTTTTGGATTTTCTACACCCACAATCTTTCTAGCTCTCTCTTATTTCGTGGATTTTTTTAAAAGTACACCAGTTTTGGGATCAGGATACCTATCCATTTTCTATCACAGACTTCTTTAAGAGAATTTACAAGTCAGGAAAACTTTCAGACACTCAGTTTTCCTGTGAACAAAGAGGAGATAGAGCTGTATGATTTCTAAGGTCCTGTGTAGGTATAAATTTTATCAATTTATCAAAGATGGAAAATGTCATATCTGTCTTGTTGACTAAACATCATAATATCTAAGGTAAACCTATAAGTTATTATTGAAAAGTCATTTTCTGAAAAGGAGAAAAGTGATAAGAAAATTTATTTCCTTATCATATTAACTTTATGGTTTTTCCTGTTCTGAACTATAACATGCTATTAATAATTTCATCAAACTGAACTGAAGCTACAAATGTAATATATAATATTTTATTTCAAATTATGAAGATGTTTAATTTTACCTCCTATTGAGTAAATCTAAATCATCTCTTTTAATATAGAAATGATGGAGTTATCAGGTAGTCTATTTACAGCAATAAGTACAGTACTTTACACTTTAAAACATTTAAAACTGGAAATACGCTAAATAATAATGGCATGAAACTAATTAAAAGGGCAAATCAGGTGTAATTCTAGGATGAGTTAAAATTCAGTGTTAGCGTAATACAGAATAGGAAAAGGAAAGAGAATGTTCAAGATGTACCATTCTCTCCGTGGAAGAAACGTGGATCTGAGTTCAGTAACACTACCCAAACAGATATGTCCAGCTTTGTCTAACTCCAGGAACTTTTTTTCTGGTGTGACTGAGAAAATAGTTTGTGTTTTGGAGGCAGAGGTACATATATACTTAAAGTGAACTTTTAAAATAATATTTTTAAAATGAATTTCCTTGGAGAGCAGAGAGAGGCCAGAATGATATAGAGAGTGGAATATGGGAGGAATGTCTTTTCTAGTGCAATATTTGTTCTTTCTAGCATGATTATAATTTGTTGTTTATCTCTTTTCTATTTCTTATATGCAATAAAAATTTTCTTGATACATAGTATTTCCTCATATTTATAGAGAACATGTGATACTTTGTTACATGCATAGAATGTTTAATGATCAAGTCAGGGTATTTAGGTTATACTGTCACCACAAACATTTATCATTTCTACACGTTGAGAACATTTCAAGGCCTGACTTCTAGATATTTTGAAATGTACTTTACATTGCTGTTAATTATAGTCATCATACTCTACCATCAAACATTAGAACTTATTACTTCTATTTAACTATATGTGTATAACACAAAGTGAGCCATTTCTCTTATCCTTTCCAGACGGTTTTTATTTTGTTCTGAGGATTATGCAGGTAAGTCAGACTTATTCTCAATTTATTGGATTTTCACCAACCTTTCTTATTATGCATCCCGTTCCCCAAAACCCACACTTTTCCCAGCCTCTGGTAACTATCATTCTACTCTCTATATCCATGAGATCAACTTTTTTTTAGCTCTAACTTATGAGTACATGCAATATTTGTCTTTCTGTGTCTGGCTTATTTCACTTAACATGATGACTTTCAGTTTCATCCATGTTGCTGCAAATGACATATTTGTTTGCAGTATATCCATGCAACAATGATTTTGCTTTTTAATGGTGAGGTAATATTCTATTATGTAAATATATCACATTTTCTTTCTCCATTCATCAATTGATGGACGCTTAGATCGATTCCATATCTTGGCTATTGTGAATAGTGCTATTATAGTCCTAAGAGTGCATGTATCCCTTTGACATATTGATTTCCTTTCCTTCGGATAAATACCTGCTAGTGGAATTCTAGGATGAGTTAAAATTCAGTGTTAGCGTAATACAGAATAGGAAAAGGAAAGAGAATGTTCAAGATGTAGCGTTCTTGAACGCTACATTTCTTTTAATATAGAAATGATGGAGTTATCAGGTAGTCTATTTACAGCAATAAGTACAGTACTTTACACTTTAAAACATTTAAAACTGGAAATATGCTAAATAATAATGGCATGAAACTAATTAAAAGGGCAAGTCATGTGTAATTCTAGAATGAGTTAAAATTAAGTGTTAGCATAATACAGAATTGGAAAAGGAAAGAGAATGTTCAAGATGTGGGTTTGCGTGGTGGTTCTATTTTTAGTTTTTTGAGAAATCTCCATACAGTGATTCATAATGGCTGTACTAACTTACATTTTCACCAACACTGAGTAAGAGTTCTGAGACCTACACATCTTTGCTAGCATCTGTTACTTTTGATCTTTTTGATAATAGCCGTTCTAACTGGGATGAGATAGTATCTCACTGTGGTTTTGATTTTTGCATTTCCCTGATAATTAATGATGATGAACATTTGATTCATATACCTGTTGTCCATTTGTATTCCTTCTTTTGAGAAATGTCCATTTAGATTCTTTGTCCAATTTTAATGGAATTGTTTTTATGATGTTGAGTTGTCTGATTTCTTTTATATTCTGAATATTAGTTTCTTTTTGAACGACTATTTGACAGATATTTTCTCCATTCAACAGGTTGTCTCTTCACTTTGTTGATTATTTATTTTGCTATTGCAGAAGTTGTTTAGTTTAATAAAGTCCCATTTGTTTATTCTGTATTTCTGTTGCTTGTGCTTTTGCGGTCTTAGCCATAAAATGTTTGTCTAGACCAATGTCCTGTAGTGTTTCCCCTATGTTTTCTTCTAATAGTTTTATAGCTTTGTATATTACATTTAAGTTTTTAATTGATTTTCTGTATGGTGAGAGGTACGGGCCTAGTTTCATTCTTCTGCATATGGATGTCCAGTTTTCCCAGCACAATTTATTGAAGAGAGTATCTTTCCCTAAAGTATGTTTTTGGCACCTTTGTCGAAAATCAATTGGTTATCAATGGGGGGTTTATTTCTGTGTTCTCTATCCTGTTTCATTTGTCTATGTGTCTGTTTGTATACCAATACCATGTTGTTTCGGTTAATAACATCTTTTAATATGTTTTGAAGTCAGGTAGTATGATGCCTCTAGTTTTGTTTTGTTTTTTTTTTCTCAATATTGCTTTGGCTATTGAGGCTCTTTTTTGGTTTCATACAAATTTTAGGATTTTCTTATCTCTGTGAAAAATATGATTGCTATTTTGATAGAGACTGCATTGAATCTATAGACTGGTTTGAGTTATATGGTTATTTTAACAACATTATTTCTCTTAATCTATGAGCATGGGATATCTTTCCATTTCCATTATTTATGGTTTCTTCAATTTCTTTCGTTAGTGTTTTATAGGTTTTGTAGAGGTCTTTCACATCTTTGGTTAAATTTATTCCTAGGTATTTTATTTTTGGTGGCTATTGTCAATGAGATTGCTTTGTTAATTTCCTTTGCAGCTAGTTCATTATTGGTATATAGAAATGCTACTGATTTTTGCATGTTGATTTTGTATTCTGAAAATTTACTGAACTTGTTTATCAGATCTAAGAGGTTTTCTTTAAGGTCTTTTGGTTTTTCTAATTATAAGATTATGTCATCCACAAAGAGGGACAATTTTATTTCTTCTTTTCTAATTTGGATGCTCTTTATTTCTTTCTCTTGCCGGATTACTCTGGCTAAGACTTCCAGTACTGTATTGACTAAGAGTAGTGAAAATGGGCATCCTTGTCTAGTTCCAGTTCTTAGAGGAAAGGCTTCTAGCTTTTTCCCATTCAGTATGATGTTAGCTCTGGGTTTGTCATATATGGCCTTTATTATGCTGAACTATCTTCCTTCTATTCCTTGTTTGTTGAGTGTATTTATCATGAAGGGATGTTGAATTTTATCAGATGCTTTCTCTTCATCTAGTAAGATGATGGGTTTTGTCCTTTATTCTGTTGATGTGCTGCATCATGTTTATTGATTTGCATATGTCGGTTGAGCTATCATCATATTCCTGGGATAAATTCTATTTAATCATGTTGTATTATCTCTTTGATGTACTGTTAGATTCAGTTTACTAGTATTTTGTCAAGGGCTTTCACATCTATGTCATCGGGTACACTGGAATGTAGTTTTATTTTGTAGTCATGTCCCTGTCTGGTTTTAGTAGTAGGTTAATGCTGGTTTCATAGAATGACTTACAAAGTAGCCTCCCCTTGTCTATTTTTTGGAATATTTTGAGGAGAATTGGTACTAGTTCTTATAACTTCGGTAGAAGCTGGCAGTGACACTGTCAGGTGCTGTGCCTGAAAGACTTTTTTTTTTTTTTTTAACTGATTCAATGTTGTTACTTGTTATTGGTTGTTCTGGCTTTCTGTTTCTTTCTGATTCAACCTTGGTAGCTCGTATGTATTCAGAAATTTATCTATTTCTTCTAGATTTTCCAGTTTGTTAAGGTATAGTTGTTTACAGAAGTCTCTGATGTTTTGGTATCTGTGGTATGAGTTGTAACATTTCCTTTTTGTTTCTAGTTTTATTTGGGTTTTCTCTTTTTTTACTTGGTTAATTTTGCTGGTGGTTTATTGATTTCATTTGTCTTTTCAAAAACCAACTTTCCATTTTGTTGATCTTTTGTATTTTTTTTCTCTATTTAATTTAGTTCTGCTCTGATCTTCATTATTTCTTTAATAATTTTAGGTTTGGTTTTCTCTTCTTTTTTAATTACTTGAGGTACATCTTTAGGTTGTTTATTCAACATCTTTCTACTTTTTTTGATGTGGGCATTTATTGTTATAAACTTCTCTCTTAGCATTGTTCTTGCTATATCTCACAGGTTTTATTGTATTTTCCTTTTCATTTGTTTCAAGAAATAATTTGATTTTCCTTTTAACTTTTTTATTAACCCACTGGTTGTTCAGGAGTATGATGCTTAATTTTCATGTATTTATACAGTTTTCAAAGTTTCTCTTGTTATTGATTTCTAGTTTTATTCCTTTGTGGTCTGCAAGATACTTGATTTCAATTTTTAAAAATTTATTGAGACATATTTTGTGGCCTAACATGTGGTCTGTTCTAATGCTTCATGAGAAGAAGGTATATTCTGCAGCTCTTTTGTGAATTGCTCTATAAATGTTTGTTAGGGCCATTTGGTCTAAAGTGTAGTTTAAATTCAATGTTTCTTTGTTGATTTTCTGTCTAGATGATCTGTCTGTTGCTGAGAGTGGCGTGTTGAAGTCCCCAACAATTATATATTGAAGTCCATCTCTCCCTTTTTGATTTATAATATTTTCTTTATATATTTAGGTGCTCCAGTGATTACTGCATTTATATTTAGAACTGTTATATCCTTTGGTTGAATTGCTCCTTTGTCATTATGTAATGACCTTCTTTGTCTCTTCTTCCTGTTTTTGTCTTAAAGTTTGTTTTATCTAATGTAAGTGTAGCTACTTCTGCTTGCTTTTGGCTTCTGTTTGCATAGAATATTTTTTCCATCTTCATATATATAGTCTGAATATCTTTACAGGTGAAGTGAGTTTCTTGTTGGCAACATATTGTTGGGCCATGTTGTCATCCATTCTAGCAGTCTATGTCTTTTAAGTAGAATATTTAATCAATTTACATTCAAAGTTATTATTGATATGTGAGGACTTATTCCTGTCATTTTGTTTATTGCTTTCTGATCATTTTATATTGTCTTTGTTCTTTATTATTGTTTATCTTTATGGTTTAATGGCTTTCTGTAGTGATAACATTTGAGTCCTGCCTCTTCCTCATTTGTGTGTTTTACATTTGCATGTGCTTTTATGATTGTAGATACTGTTTTTTGCTTCCATGTGTAACATTCCCCAAAGCATTTCTCATAGGGCTGGTCTAGTGGTGATAAAATCCCTCAGTTTTTGCTTGTCCTGGAAAGTCTTTATTTCACCTTCATTTGTGGAAGATGCTGTTGAGTTATAGTATTGCTGCCTGATTTTTTTTTCCTTTCAGTTCTTTGTATATATTATGCCATTTTTTTTCTGGCCTATAAGATTTCTGCCGAGAAGTCTGCTGCTAGTCTGGCGGATTCCCTTACATGTGTAAGACTAGACACATGTCTGTTGTTATAGAATTCCCTCTTTGTCTTTAACTTTTGATACTTTGACTGTAGTATGCAAGGGAGAAGATATTTTATAGTTTTATATAGTTAAGGATCTCTGAGTTTCCTTTATCTGGATGTCTAAATCCTTTGCTAGAGTTGGGAAGTTTCCAGGTATTATTTTGTTAAATCAGTTTTTTTATGTCATAAAATTTATCTTCGTCTTCTGGAACATTTAAAATTTGAATTTTAGACCACTTTGTGCTGTCCCATAAATCATGTAGGCTTTCTTCATTTTTTTATTCTTTTTTGGCTTTTTGTCTGAATGTTTTATTTTGAAAGACTTGTCTTCATGTTCTGAAATACTTTCTGCTGCTTTATCTAGTCTATTGTTGAAGTTTTCAGTTGTAATTTGTATTTAATTTAATACATTCTTCAGTTCCATGATTTCTGTTTGGTTCTTTTTTATGATATCTTTCTCTTCTATATCCTGAATTGTCCTGATTTTTTGTGTTGTTACCTGTTTTCTCTTGTATCTGACTGCCCTTCTTTAATATTATTACTTTGAATTATTTTTTTAGGCATTTGATAAATTTTGTCTTCATTGGAATCTGTTGTTGAAGAATTATTGTGTTCATTTGAAGGTATCACATTTCCTTACTTTTTCTTGTGTCTTTCATTGATATTAGCACCCCGGATGTAACATTCACTTCTAATTTTGTGAATTGGTTTTTGTAGAGAAAGAATTTTTTCCTGTAGATGTATTTAAATGTTGGTTGTGTAGGGGAGCTTTGCTTGGTTCTGGTTACACACAGTAGTATACTCTCTGGATGATTACTTTGGCTGTAAACAGTGTCAGTGATAGCTATGATTTCCTCAGTGGCTTTAGGTGCACTTGTTAGTGGAGGCTATGGTGAGCTTTTGCTGGGAATAGAATGCTTAGGCTAGTTCTTATGCCTCAGTGTTGGCAGCAGTCTGAGTGTCCTTATATTTGGACCCCCAGGTGGTATATGTTGACACTGGTGTTAAGTGGTTTACATGGGCAGTTTCTTGGACCTCTAGGCAGCTTTCTTGGCTGTCAGTAGTGGCAGTGGGGGCATGAGTGGGTGTGTGAGTCCTTGGGTCCCTTGGATGTGTGAGTTCTTGTGTCCCTGAGCAGCATGCATGGTGTGAGTGATGGTAGTTGTGGTGATAGTGTTATAGGATCTTTGGGCGTTACTTCTCTGGCCGAAAACCTCTGTGTCCCATGGTGCCTTTGCCTGACTCTTGTTTGGGCCTGCTGGGCTCATTCTGCCCACTCGGCCTGGCAGACTGTGCTCAGCTTACACTACCAGCCTGGATCTCATGCCTCCAAGGGAGACTGTGAGTCAAGCGTGGAGCAGCCAGGGGTGTGTGAGTGAGCCTAGGGTCCAGTCACTGTGCAGTCAGACATGCCAGCTGCTGCTGTAGGGCAGGCAGATCCAGGTGCCAGCATGGGTGCTGGCTTTCTGGGAGGCTGTGACTGGACCAGACACACTGCAAGCAGCTTCTCCAGCTGGTACCAGTGAATGAGGTAGCACCCAGAAGCCTGGAGACACCAGAAACTGCATGGCCCCAAGATGAAGAGGAGCTTTACTGAGTGATAGAACAGCTCAGAGGAGACCCACAGGGGCAGCTCCTTTCCAGATCCAGGGTGTCCCATGAGTGTTCAGCTCCCAGCAGAGAGGGTAGCTCCTCTCTGCATCTGGTCATCCTGATGAGTGTTCAGCTCTTAGCAGAGAGGGTAGCTCCTCTCTGCATCTGGTCATCCTGATGAGTGTTCAGCTCTTAGCAGAGAGGGTAGCTCCTCTCTGCAGCTGGTTATCCTGTCATCTGTTTAGCTCTGGCTGAGCCTAAGGCTTTTAGAGGCCTAAGAAGGGAGAAAGTGCATGCTGATTGGTCCATGGGTGGCCATGAGTGGACCAGGAAAAGGCACCACAAGTTCCCACTCTGGTTCCCATCCCAGGTTTCTTGAAACTAGCAGCCCAGCCCCCAGCCTTCAGGCCCTCCCTGGCCTGAAGGTGGGGCCTTACTGGGGACCTACCTGTTTCTTCCCAGGAGCCTATCTGCCTCCTGCCATCATCCATGATGCCCAGACTGCTCATGCCAAGGGGCACCTGCAGGCCAGTGCCAAGCTGCCATCAGCCCTCCCTTGGATTCCTCCCATAGGCTTGTCAGTGCCCAGAGTCTAGAGGGGGCCAAGGTGGCAGGGGGCTGGTATGTTAGCACTGCCCTGAGTATGCACACACCTGGCTGGGCAGTGAGAACCACCAGGCTTGACTCCAATCCTACTCCAAGATTGGAGCAGGTTCTGTGACCAGGCCATGGGAGCAGATACTCGTAAACCTGTGGGGGTAAAGGGCCCTTCCTGGGCCCCCAAGAGTGCTGAGTGCAGAGATGCCTGAGTTCTTCACCTGGGAGGCTGGAGCTCCCACCTGCTCCATGGAGCATGCAGGCAGCCCCGGCCGTGGGGTGGGGTCTCCAGGTTCTCACTGGACACCTTTCTGCCTGCCCCTCTGCCCAACCGCACTGTTCCCCCACTGGTGGGTGGCTCGTCCTGGCCCCATTGTGGCAGCCCCCAGGGTGGTGGGCTCCATGGGGCCTCCCACTTGTCCCTAGTTCCTGCTGGCTCCATTGAACATGGACCACCTGGGCCCAGCTCCACCTCCTCCGTGCGTGCTCCCTGCACTTGTCCCTGCTCTTGCTGCCACTACTCATACCTCCCCACTGTAGCTGGTACAGTGGCAGTGGCCACTACAGACATCCACTGCTGCCATCAATGGGACAACTCTCAGGCTTTCAGTTGGCTCTTGCTGGTGTTAACAGTGGGCACAATGGGCTGAATGAGCATGTCCCCAAGCCCCAAGGTGATGTGCGCAGGTAAGTGTAGGTGGTGGTGGTGGTGGTGGCAGGCAGGAGAGGTCCATGCTCTGGTCGCCTGAAGAAATGTCCAGATACCAGAGGTGGTTGATGGGGTGGAGTGATTATGAAGATGCTGAATGGCATGGTTGTGTGCTGACAGCAGGTTTTCTAAACCTGTTGTTAGGCTCTCCGTTGATATGCATGCATGCCTGGGGTTAATGATAGGGTGGGGTGATCCCCTGCTTCCAGGTGGCATACTTGGGCACTAGCGGGGGTGGTGCTAAACGGAGAAGGCCTGGTATCAGGTTCTCCCAAAAGTCTGCATGGGCATAGGCTGTGGTGGTTGGAGTGAGGCAAGCTCCAGGCATCCAGAAGATATGCTATGGCAATGGCCAACCGGTAGGTGTTCTGGGGCTGTTATAAGCTCCTTAGGTGTGTGTGCCTCTGGCAACTGATGAAGCAGGACAATTCCTGAATATGCTTGGGCACTGGGACTGAGGGCCAGTGCCAGGCCAGGCAGGCCTGTCCTCAGGCCCCCAGTGCTGTGCATGAGTGAAGACTGTCATAAGCATGGTGGGACCAACACGCATGCCCCAGGCAGTGTGTTTGAGTGACTGTGTGGCAGTGAAAGCAATGGGTGGGGAAACCCTGTTTTCAGCATGTGTGCCAAAACACAGAGGCCCTGCTGCTGGGGAGGACAGAGTTTCTATCTGTGGTAGCCAACCTGTGAAGGTGGATTTCAAGCTCTAGGTACCATGTGTTTTGGTCCCAGGCAGCAGCAGTGGTGTGGATAACCTGTCCTCAGGGCACTTGCAATTGCCCAGCAGCCTTGCTGCTAGGGTGGAGAAATCCTGGGAGGTTGCTGTCAGGGATGGCAGCCCCAGGCAGGGAGGTTTCAGGCTCTGTGGAGCATGCACTTGGGCTCCCTTTGTCCTGGGGGCAGCATCCCTGGTACACTGCTCCTCCCTTGCCCCTACTCGTAAGGTTCTGTGTGGGCTGAAGTGTTGAGGACCATGCTGCTCTACTGAGTCTAACTGATATCTCACTGCTGCAGCCCCAGGATATGAGGGCTCTTAGTGGACCTCCAGAAATGTGGAAATGCAGGGGCTGTTGGGTCCCAGGGTAGGGCGTAGTCTGCTGGAGGCTGGGCTCTCAAATTGGTGCATGCTGCAGCTGCCTGTTACTCAGTGGGTGTGTGGGACCCAGCATGAGTTCCCACTCTGAAGCCAGTGCTCTTATGCAGATGCCAGGCAGCTCCCTATGCCAGTCCCAGAGCCTGTGGGAGTTGAGGAACTCTTCTGTGACTAGAATTACAGGAGTCTGAGGTGAGAATATAGGCCACTGGGAATCTCTCACCTTTTTCCTGCCCTGAGGAGCTGCTCCAAATCCCTGGCTAATCCTAGCTGGACTATACACCTCTCCTCATACTCCTTCAGCGCTTCAGGTATTTCTTGTTACTTATCTGCTGAATTTCAGCATTCTCTCTTAGGTATTCTATTCAAAATGTGGTTATCTATTGACTATTTTGGTTCTTTGTGGAGTTGAGTGTCCTGTGCCTCTAGTCATCCATCTGGAACCCCTATCCCATTTTTGTTATTTCTTTGCAAATTATTAACTGATTATCAAGGTCTCATTACCTTCCTCACTCTTTTGTCTTCTTTTCTTTTTTAGTTATTTTCAGAGTTGATCCTGTTGAGACTTATAGTACTGTTTTTCTTGCCAGGTCAGGGGTAATGAAACAAGGTGATTGAAGATATCACCTTCCTCAGAAAGTTTGGGATGACAAATTCAGCCCTTAAGAATTTATTTCACCTTTGAGCAATATTGCCCTTTGATCTAAGCAAGCATGGTCTTTGTCCCTGGGGCAGACCCTGGGATTTAGGGGGCATTTATCAAAATTTTCTAAGTGCCCTTTTAGTGCCTGGGACTGAGTAGGCCTGGCAGTGCCTTCCAGATGGGACACCCTATGCCTTTATGTGAACCTTCATTCCTCTTTTGCCCTTTGGGGTACTCTCAGACTTTCAAGTCCGCATGGATAGTGTTGACCAGAAGCCCAAAAATGTGAGAATTTGATCCTGTGAGATCATCCCAGGTTTCTTAGGTTGGCTCTGGTTCTTGAAGGGCAACCTGGCAAGCAGGCTCCTCCTGCTGGCTCATGAAGTATGTCTTTCATAGGAATGCATAATATTGGGCTACCAAAATGGAGCCAACATTCTGATTTTAGGTGACTAACTCGTGTCAGAGGCAAGAAAAGCTTATGACTGTGGGCTACCAACATAGCCACTTACCATTCAGCGTGAACCATTTTTGTGGGCTATGCATTATCCCTCACTCATCCCAGTTCTGACTACTGCTCTACCTCTGGTTGACAGTTCTCAAGGGCTGAGGCCACATTGAGGATGTCTGGGACCTGTATTGCCTCTGGTTGTGGTGGTATCATCAAACTTTTCTGGGCTGGTCTTAAGCCATGCTGGATAAAGACAGATGATTTTGAGCAAATAAAACTGTTCTTCTCGCTCTACTCCCAGGCCTCTTGCCTGTCCTTACTGTGGTGGGGTGTGGAAGGCAAGGTTGTGATATAACCAACATTGAAAGTGATCACATTCTAGAAATGATGTGATTGTAGTCTAAAAATTTCCATATAAGATACGATTGGAAGATACATTGTCCTATGTTTATACTATAAAATTCAAGACAGTAAATTTACCAGAAAAGCAAAGATGACTCATATTTTCCTGCATACTCTAAAGAAGACTTTCATTTATAGTCGTATCAAAAAAGCACAATAACAATTTTAAAGAAAGTCATTGAAAGCCAGTATTGGCCGGGCGCGGTGGCTCAAGCCTGTAATCCCAGCACTTTGGGAGGCCGAGACGGGCGGATCACCAGGTCAGAAGATCGAGACCATCCTGGCTACCACGGTGAAACCCCGTCTCTACTAAAAAATACAAAAAAACTAGCCGGGCGAGGTGGCGGCGCCTATAGTCCCAGCTACTCGGGAGGCTGAGGCAGGAGAATGGCGGGAACCCGGGAGGCGGAGCTTGCAGTGAGCTGAGATCCGGCCACTGCACTCCAGCCTGGGCGACAGAGCAAGACTCCGTCTCAAAAAAAAAAAAAAAAAAAAAAAAAAGAAAGCCAGTATTCATGGGAGGAATGAAGGATGATACAGTGTCATGAGAAATAATGTAATTAGTGTTAAATAAATAATACAGTGAACTGCAGAAGAAACAAGATCTGTGTTCATTGATAAATAACGACATCTCATAGGGTTTCAGGAGTCTTATATTTTTAATAAAATTGCTTGTATATACAGGGAGCCCCACACAAAAAGAAATATTTTTCTGGGTGTCATACATCATAGGAGTAGACTTGGCTGAAAGAAACAACAAAGAGGAATCTGGCTTCCTTGGCTTCTGAGCCTCATCCTTGAGACTGAAATCAGATATCTGAGAATTCTGAGGCTAAATTGAAGCAGGAAGGACATACTGAAGACAAGCTAAGACTGAAGTATTGCCAGGGTGAAGAGCAAGAATTGTCACTGAGCAAAGAAACATCTTAAACAGGAAGGTAGTAACTTACTTCAAGTCTGCTGATTGAGGTTGGGCTAGAAATACAAGAGCTAGTGGTAAAGTTGATGGTCAGGAAGTTGGAACAGGTTGGGGCAAAGCATAGTGAGCATTTCATTTGCACAGTTTAGAACTAAGACCAGTAGCAGTGTGACCTGTGGAAACCCTTTTATGTCAGGTCTGGCCAGGGGCATGGGGCAGAAATGGCACATTAGAGAAACCATGATTAGCTAAATGTGATAATTAAGATCATGTGCTCCTTAAAGGCCGGAATTCACTTTTATTTGTAATTGGAATCACATACTCTATCTCGTTGCCTAAAATATAGCAAAAGCATAGGAAATGCTTGTTGGATGAATGAATAAAAAAGCTCAATAGAAAGAACAAGGTTGTTTGATTTTGAGGATTAGAAAAATGCAGAAAACACATCTATCAAAGTTGGCTGAAATTTCCATGAGAATGTTCTCTTCCACTTAAATTGGAAAAAAAATGAGTCAACATAGTCAAATTGGAATTTGAAATCATAGGAGGCAAAGATCAGCACAAGGGCAATGTCCTTCTATAGGAAAGTCAGGCTAGGGTTATGTTTCTCCTGAAGGCACTCATTCTCACAAAAAAATGAGACTGAATCCAGAGGTTGACTAGAAGGTAAAGCTTTCTGTTACTATTGGTGGTACAACTTTTCTTCTGGTTCAAGACACAAGAGTTAACTACAACTTTCCATTATGGTCTCCCTTATGTTTCTCCCAGAGAGTGAACAGTTCTATTTTCATCAGTAAGTTCCCCTGAAATTCCCCTGTTTCTCTGATTCTGGTGATAAGACAGAATCACACAACTCCATCTGGTCCTGCATCTGTGTGTCACCATCTGCCTGTCCCTGCAGTGGGAATAATCTTGTTCTCTGCAGAGTTTTCTGTGCTAGCCCTGTAGATGTGGCAATCAAGTCCTCACCTTGGATTCTGCTGCTTGGCGGGTCTGTTGTCATTTTGAGTTGTGTTTAAGTATTTATTACCCATAGGATGAAGGTAGAAAAAGTAGCTGCTTGTCTATTCTGACAACGTGTCCAAAAGAGAGAGCCTACAGAAAATGGAAAGCTAAACAATAGATTGATCTGCATCCTAATTCCTTTCCTCCCCTGCCAAGCCTATTCATTTACTGGTGGTAATTACATGTTGGGATCAGATTGGTCATGTCTTTAAAGTTGATTTATGTTGTTAGCTAGTTAGTATAAAGATTCTATGCAAAAACTTCTTTAAGAGCACATTTTCCTCAAACCTACTTTATACAGCACATAGGGAATGTACTTATCTTTGTAGCTGTTTTGTCATCCACCAACTCTATTTTAGTCAATTTACATCCATTTAATTTATCTCAAAACACACACACACACAAAGATTATTTTATAACTTACAATGTAAACTGTAGTACAGTATTTGGCTGTGATTTTACAGAATAGTGACCCCACCAGGTGGCCACTATTCACCATCTTGTTGTTGTTCTGGTAAGGCTGCTGCGATGTCAATCATTTACTGAACAATGCTTCCCTATGGGAAGCAATTCATGGCTCACCCAAGGCATGAATAGCTGAAGCTCCAGATCTGAGTCTCTATACCCTTTCACGTCAATGAAAATAGAACAAGCTACTATTAATATTCTATAGGATGGCCCCTCTCTCCACCCATTTCTTGATGAGAATCCACACTCAGCCTTTTATCTACATGTGCTACTTTCCCTGCCTTCTTCATTCAGCAACCTCTCTCCAGGATTTATTCATAATATACAGGTGTGCCCTAGAATTCACAGAACTTCATAAACACTACCAAAAATAAAATACTTGGAAGGAGTAGAGAAGAGCACAGTGCTCACATGAACTAGTTCAGTAGTATAATTCCTGAATACTAAGATTGACACACACAAATTCTGTGGAATAACTGCCAGAGTCCACCCACAATCCTTACTTCATATTTGAAACCTGGCCCCAGTCCTGACATTCTACAACTGTGTGTGTTGAGAATGAGGACTATTTGGTTTTCACAAATGAAGCAAACATGTATGTAATTATAGTGTTTCATTAATGCTATCATCAAGCACTTAATAAGGAAAAAATTGTTTTACCCAAATTTATGATATAAATTATGATCTCCAAAGAGTGTGCTGGATGATTTAAAATCAGAATAGGTATAAATAGTAAAATATTGATACCATTTAAAAAACATATATTGTGTTATTTATAAATTTTCTACCAGTTAATTCAAAATTTAAAAATACATGTTATTGGGACTTTTCTTTAATAATTTACTACAACAAAATGATAAGGTATGATATATTTTTTATCACACAATTGATTAATTTTATTTTTATTGCTCTCATTTGTATGGATCAATATTGATTTTCTTCTCTTACCTCCAATTTCTTCAGAGTTTATCAGAGTCTGGCTCAGTGTGCCTTTCGGTGTCTCCTTGTTATGCACCATTAAGGCCATCTGGAGTAAGGAAGGATGTTACATGTCTGCTTTCAAGAAGGTGCAGTTATGTGTTCATTTTTAAGACATTTAGAATTCATGCTTCAGATTATTGTAGATGGCACTTTGCAGAACCTAAAACTGTTCATGTTGTTTTCATTCCCTGCAAAAATAGAGCAATTTATTTTTTCCTGGTAAGATGAGGTCTATTAGTCTTCTACAATTTCTGGGAACAGAAAATTTAGAGTGCATTTTTCCCCTAATTTTCTGACTGTTATAAATTGAAAGCAATATAACTTAAAGCAACACATTGAAAATAGATATAAAAAATTGGCAGGCAATATAGTTTAACATTATTGAACACTTTAAGAACTAGGCTGAGGGCATTCCATGGATTATCTAATTGATTCTTTGTAGCAACCTTATTTGCAGATCCTCTTCTTGTATTAATTTTACAGATATGCAAATTGAGGCTTAGAGAAGTGATTTTCCCCACTGGAAATGGATATAGTTAGCAGGACAGGGACTCAAATGTAGGCTGTTTGGCTCCACAAACACACTGTTAATCTCTATGCTATATAGTTGCATTCAACAATTGCCTGAGACTAATTTCCATAGTAGCTTGTTTAAGCATTTAAACCACAAGAAATCACTTAACCTTGTTAAGTGACTTTAGACAGTTTTAGACCTTGGTACAATCTCACTTACAGATATATTACTCTTATCATTTCCATTTCCATTTCAACTGTTCTCACAAAATATTTATATAAAACTAGGAAAATAGGGACACAACGTGTAGCGTTTGTGTCTCCACACACACACTAAACATTGTAAAAAGTGAGAGACTGAAAAGTGTGAGAAAGTAAAAGGTCATATTTGAAAGTGTGAGAAATTTTAGCATGTGAATATATATGAGAGAGATGAAGGGATCAGTATCTTGTTGCATGCCTGTAACTTATGCATCACTCATCTACCTAATTGGAAACTCTTGTTAACCAATCAGAGTAGTCCTGTTTTGATACTCCCTAATACCAGTGTGTATAACTGTAGACTTGCAGACTTCTGTTGGAGGTTCCTTTCCCTTCCAGTAACTTTAGGAAACCCCCAAATTGTCTAGCACATGCTCAGAGCTGCCTCAGGTTGCTGTTGGCTTTATTGTTTTCCCTTCACCCTGGACTATATTGCTTGATGCCTCCTTTGGTTGATGTACTTATCTTGCCTCTTGAGGGATGCTTGTCTTTATCCATGTTTCAAGGTCTAGGAAATTGATCCTTTGCTTGTTTCACAGAAGAGAGGCTTGGGCATCAAATGGGCCTTGTATATGGTCCATATGGGAACTCATTGCAGAATTTATCCAAACAGCTTTTTCAGTTATACTTACTGACTTTTCTTTTTCAAGACACACTCCCCAGGATGGGTGGTTTGGGTTGAGTCCAGTAACAGCCACCATGCCACCCTGTAAATAATAAATCCCTTCAGAAATTCTTAGTCCAACTCACCATGCCTAAGGCCTTTTTCCTCCAAATTGAATTGTCTCCCAGGAACCCTAGAATACACCTTGTTAGAATCTCTTGGTTCTTCCTTCTTCTTTATGCCTAACTATAATCACAAATGTTTTGAGTTATTTTATCAGGAGGATTCTATCCCCTTTGCAAATTAATGGATGCAAATAGGAATGGAATTTGAAGATGAGTCAGCTATCTATACATGCTTGTATATGGCCCATCCGGGAACTCATTACACTGTTAAAATGTATTCTCTATTGAATAAATCTGCTTGTTGGCCAGTAAGGGGAAAAAAAGAGGTGATTTATTTTACTACTGTATCTTGTTGCAGTATTTGTGCTTTTTAAGATTTTGCACAAATATTACAAGATTCAGTAAAAATCTTGAAGCAAAGATTTTTTGTGATGGTAAACGTCATTTTGAAGGGTCATCCTGAAGGGAACATGATACTCATGGTGAAGATAGGCTTAAGCCTAAAATATTTACTGAACAAACTTACTGCAAGTCTACTTCACTATTAGTACATGAAAACTTTAGTTTTTTTTTGTTTTTTTGTTTGTTTGTTTGTTTTTGTAAACAGAATTTAGTGTAAATTGAGTCTGACTTAAACCTCAACCAAGGAAGTAAGTTATTGATATCTTGGCAGTCTGCTTTTCACTGCTTGTTCAGGCCCTTCTTATTTTGTGGCTGGAGGAGTTTTATCACAATGACATTTTTGCTGATCTGTGTCACTTCCATCTTCTCAATTTTGTCCTAAAAGAGATGCTGAGATAGTTGGTTTTTTAAACCAAAGTTACAAATTCAATAGTGCCTGGTAGATTATGCTAAAGAAATGTTTGTTTAATCCAAATTTGAATAAAAGTTTTAATTTGGTAAATCAAAGTTTAAAATAAACAAATCTTTCCAATGATCTAACTAGCCAAACCCAAGCTCCTTGTTGGGCCTGTCTCACATTTATCCATCTTCGTATTCTTATTATTTCTCAGAAAAGATTCTTCCCTCATTTCAATTAAACCCAATAAATTCAACTCAAGTAACCCAATCAATCCAACTGGTCCAATCCAATGAATTCTTTTTTATTCTACTTCATTCTAATAAGCCTTGCTGAGCACTTTAGCACACCAGGAGCTGCTTCATACCTCTTAGTAATTTCCATTTTAAAATCTAGTACTGTTTCAATTTGCCCTGAATGTTGATTTATCTCTATCAACAGAAATTATTTAATTTTACAACCTTGTGCAAAAGTGGCTTTGTTTCAAAGGTTACCCAGAACCTTTAGGACTAACTAAATTTACACATGCCAGACTAAATTATTATTAATTTTTCTAATATTTCTTAATTTCTAAAATATTTTTCTTTTCTACTATCTAATCAAGCTTAGTGTAATGATTTCTTTCCCTCCTTAGAGCCCTCAATAAGTCCTGAATAGTTGTTGAATAAGAGTGGAAAAAATTTGTGTCCTTCTGGGAGGGCCATTGACTACGAAAATGAAAAAAAAGAAAGAATAGTATGATTCTCTTTCATAAATATAAGCATTGCTTTCAGTTAGTAGAGCCAAAAGTACAGAGCCTGGTACTATAATAAAGAACTAAGAATTAGAATATTTTACAAAGGAATCTGAGGGTTTGTTGTGATATTTAGACCGTAGAGTTTACTTTGTACAGAATTTGGCATAAATTGAATCTGACTTAAACCTTAACCAAGGGAGTGAAGTTACTGATATATTGGCAGTCTGCTTTTCACTGCTTGTTCAGGCCTTTATTCATGGCTAAAGGAGTTTTATCACAATCACATATTTAAAGTGGGCATTGTAATAACTGGCTGCGTTTTTTAATTTTTTAAATTTTAAATTTTTATGGCTTTATTATAATTGTACCTATTTATGCAGTACATGTGATATTTTGATACAACCTACTGTATGTTTAGCTCCAGATATTCATAGTGCTGGAGTAGTGCTGAGAAGCAAATTTGTGATGATAAAGGTCATTTTGAAGGGTCATCCTGAAGGGAACTATGGTTTTAAAACATTGAATGATAAATGTAACTGAATTTATAAATGTAACTGAATTATATATAAGATTAGAAAGGACTAGGAAAATTTATGTCTGAAGGAAGAAAATAAGAAATGTCAAACACATTCATACTTTCAAGTGTTGGCTATATTAAGGTTTGAAATGGTGATGTGATTATGAGAACCAGCTAAAATAAGCTCAAGAAATATTTTATGTGAATTTCTGTATCTTCGTTAAAATATTTTGTTGTTATAGAAAGTTTTAAGCTGTTAATAAAGAAGTCAACAGTTCAATGAACCCCCATTTTACTCATTGCCTAGATTTAAAAATTACTACTCACAGCCAATTCTTTTTTTAAGCCTATATTCCCAGCTCTTAATTCTTTCATTTGTTCCTTAAATATTTTAATGTGTACTTCTAAAAGTACATAAATTTAGTACAATTGTCCTATCATAAATTTAATACAATTCTTATAAATTCAATACAATTGTCAGACAACATTAACAATACTTAATACTATCCACTGTTTATATTACTATCTTAAAAATGTTGCAATTTGTTCATAGTTTATTATTTGAATCACAGTCCAGAGAAGGTCTAGACATTGCAAATGACTGCCTTCTTTTCTCCCTTGTAATTCACTTGTTGCGGAAATGGAATAGTTTTCTCTAGAGCTTTCTGCAATCTGGATTATGCTGATTGTCTTTCCATGGTGTGTTTTACGTATTTATCAGTGGCTGATTCATCTGAATCATGTTCAGATTATGTGCGTGTGCATGTGTATTTAATATATATTTTCTTTTGGCAGGGAGGCAAGACTACTTTGTAGGAAGTGTTGTGTTCTTTCATCAGAATACATATGTGGTTATCTTTTCTTTTTGTGATATCAACAAATATGGATGATGAAGCCCTAGTTCCATAACTCATTGTTAAATGGTGATACTCCAATTCTAAAATTCCTTCTTCATTTATCAGCTGCAATATTTCTATTAAGATAAACTTCCTTTCATCTACCTTTGAATTATTCATTGATACTATTTACATAAGAAGGATAAAGAATTAATCTTTTCATTTATTTGCCAATTTCAAAATAATGATTTGGTTTACAAGTATTCCTCCGTAGTGACCAGTTATTTATATTATCTTAAACTCTTGAGTTTAAACTTTCTGATGTGTGTCAATTAATTAGTTATTATTCTTATTGATACACAATTAAAAATAGGCTTTAAATGTTGCTTTTATCTGCTGGTGTCTCATTGAAGCACTTGGCAGCACCAAATGGGAAAAAAGCTGTTAAATAAGAGTAGTGTACAACTTGCAGAATATAGTTAGCAAAAGAGGCAACCTTTTCTTGCCTCTACAAAATTCTGTATTCATGCTTCTTTCAGAACTTTGGAAGATGTTTTGTTTGTGTTAAAGGACTAAAATATCCAGGTAAGTAGACGTTCTTAAGGAACATCTACAACTTTTGGTAAAATATAAAGGCCAGAAGCAATAAAAATATATTTTAAAGTTATATTTGTTTAATGTATGTTTTAATATACACGTTAATGAATTTTAACATTGTATAGAATGTGTAATCACCACCAAAATAAAAAATTAATTCTAAAAGTTTTCCCATTTCCCTTTACAACCAATAACTTGTCTATATTCCCAATCTGTGGTGACCTCTGATCTGATTTTTGTGCCTATGGTTTTGTCTTTTCCAGAAGGTCATTTATATAAAATATAATAGAAACTTAGAGTATTTTTGTTGCCTTTTGTGTTTGGAGTCTTTTACCTAGCATAATACTTTTGAGATCAATCCAGGATGTTGAACATGTTAGTAAACTATTTCTTTTTCACTGCCAAGTAATATTTCATTGTATGACCACAGCACACTTTGTTTATCTGGTTGATCGGCATTTAATGGGATTTCAATTTTTGGCAATTATGAATAAAGCTGCTGTAAAGATTTGAATGTGAGTCTTTGTGTAGGCATTCATTTTCGTTTCTCTTAAGTATATACCTAGGAGGAAAATCAGTAGGTTATGATAAGTGTATATTTAACTTGATACATAACTATCAAACTATTTTCCAAAGTGTTTGTACTATTTTGCAATTCCACTAGCAATATATGAGGGCTCTAGCTGCTTTTCTTGTAACTAGCATTTGGTATTATCAGTCTTTTCAATTTTAGTGATTTTATTAGGCTTGTAGTGGTATCTATTTGTTGTCTTATTTGAGTTTTAAGAGATTTGTTTCTATGATTTCTCCTAGAAGTTTTATAGCTTTAGATTTTACATTTAGGTCTGTGATGCATTTTGGGTTTTGTCTTTTTTTTTCTCGCCTTGTCTTATGGTTCTGAGATTTTGATTTTTGTTATTGTTTGTATGGCTTAAGGTAAGGGTAGAGGTTCACTTAATTTGCATGTTGATGTACAATTGTAGCGGAATCATTTGTTAAAATTGAATCTTTTTCCCATTGAATTATGCCAATACCTTCGTAAAAACTGATCATGTATGTGTGTGTTTCTTGATTCTGATTCTATTCCATTGAGCTATGTGCTTATCTTTATGCCAATATTATACTTTCTTGATGAGTGTAGCTTTATAATTTTGAAATCAGGTAAAATTTGAGTCCTCCAACTTACATCTTATTATTAAAAATTATTTTATGTCTTCTTGGTCTTCTGAATGTTCTAATATGTTTTAGAATCAGCCTTTACATTTTTACAAAAAAATCCTGCTGAGATTTTGATTAGAATTGCATTAACTTTCTAGATCAATTTGGGAGGAATTAACTAACACCTTATTGATATTAAATCTTCTGATCTTTGAGCACAGTGTTTCTTTGTATTTACTTAGATCTGCTCTAAATCCCTCAACAGTGTCTTGTAATTTTAGGAGTACAAGTTTTTCACATTTTAAAAGTTTTATCCCGATATTTCATGTTTTTTCATGCTATTGTGATATTTTAAAAACTTTAGTTTCTAATTACTTGTTTTTAGTATATAATTATATTTGAATACAATTGATTTAATAAATAAATATTGGTATTGTACATTAGTTGTGTATCCTTTGACTTTACTAAACTCACTGGTAGTTTGTTTGTTGGATTCTTTGTGGTTTTCTATGTAGATGATTATGCCATCTGTGAATAGAGACAGTTTTCTTTCTTCCTTTTAAGTCTATATGCCTTTTATTTCTTCTGTCTTTATGGCTTATTTTAGGACCTCTGGTGCAATGTTGAATAGAAGTAGTAAGAGAGGACCTTCTTGCTTTGCTTCCAGTCTTAAGAATGATGTTAGTTTTATGTATTTTATAGATACCCTTTATTAAGTAGAGGAAATTCCTTTTACTTTCTAGTTCACTGAGAATTTTCATCATGAGTCGGTGTTAAATTTGGTCAAATGCATTTTCTGCATCTACTGAGATGACCGTATACAGAGTTTTATTTTTTTAGTCTATTGTTATGGTGAATTACATTAATCGATTATTAAATTTTGAACCAACTTTGTATTCTTAGGAAAAACACTAGTGGATCATGATATTTTATTCATTTTACATATAGATAGATTTGATTTGCTAATGTTTTCTTAAAGATTTTTGTACCTATATTCATCAGAGATAAACTTGGTCGGTAATTTTTTTGTGCATGAAGTTCTTGTCTGGTTTTGGTATTTGGATAATGCTGGCCTAGCAAAATGAAATTGGAATGTATTAAATTTTCAAAGGTTATATCTACATACAGCTAAATAAAATAGAGTTCTGCAAGTTACTTGGCAATTTTAGACTGCATAATTGTGGCCAAAATTTAAAAATTAAATATTAAGGTTTCTATTTCTCCCATGATAATATTTAATAACATGGTACTGTATTGTACTTGGGAAAACACTCAGCCTGGCCTTGATCCTCAGTAGATGCTTGGTAAGTATTAGCTACTGATAACAGTATAATAGTAATGATTATAGTGACATAACCATCATATTTTGAACGTATGCTATACAGAAAATAGTTTTATATAGAGCATCTCAGAGAAGACTGGACATAACACATTTATACCCAATTATGTGGCAACTTACTACAAAATTATTTTGATTTTAATAAAATTGTAGAGGTAAGAAATACATTTAGTATAGCTCTTGGAATTCTAACATTGACAAACATTTTTTTTTGTTGTTGTTGAGACAGAGTCTTGCTTTTTCACCCAGCCCAGGCTGGAGTATAGTGGCATGATCTTGGCTCACTGCAAGCTCAGCCTCCTGGGTTCAAGCAATTCTCCTGCCTCAGCCTCCCAAGCAGCTGGGACTACAGGCGCGCACCACCATGCCCAACTAATTTTTTGTATTTTAGTAGAGGTAGAGTTTCACCATGTTGGCCAGGCTGGTATTGAACCCGCACTCAGGCAATCCACCCATCTTGGCTTCCCAAAGTGCTAGGATTACAGGCGTGAGCCACCACACCCAGCTGACAAACCTTTTAAACATTTCTAAAATGCGACATTTTTTTCTATGGCTATCACAATGCTAAGGTAGCAGAAAAGCAATAGTTTTTATTTTTATCTTAACATTAATTTTCATGAGAAGGGAACAGTAGAAGCTAACAGCATCAAAGTCTGGTAAACTTCCCACTGCACTCTTTCCTGATGGATCCTAGTGATGCTTAAAGGTAGGTGTCTAAGAATCAGCAGCATCAGCATCACCTAGATGTTAGTGATGCAAATTTATGCCTGGACCCTGGACACTAAATAAAAGGAAAGAGGAGAAATCTGTGTTTTGATAAGCTGGTAATTCTGGTGTTCACTAAAGCTTGGGAAACACTAGCTGAGTATATAGTCATCAGGGTATGAGGTGATTGGAAATACTAAGAGTTAAAATGAAGCATTTAGAAGAGAGCTGGTTCTCTCTGTGTTGTTAGGTGCAGTCTGAACTGCAGAGAAAGAAACAGTTACTTGTAGCAGGTAGCATGCTCAAAAACACGATCCCTCTTTTTTTAAATTTTCCTCACTTATGCATCTGCATAACGTGATGCTGAGGAAAAAAAAAGCAGAATTTACAGAAGCATAGAGAAATTTGCTTCAAAATGAGATTCAGAACTCTAGGTGCTCTGTCTACAGGTCCTTCTCCTAAGACCAGCACATTCTACTGTCAAATCCCTCCCAAATATATTTGAAAACTTGCCAATATTTAATAGGCTTGGTTTTTTTTTCTAGGTATATATCCTTTGCTGTTTCTCTTCAAATTATAAGTCCAGTAGAATTTACAAATAAGCTAATAGTTCAAAATCTAATCTAGAAAGGAGAAGATGAACAATAGTAAAATCCTCTAATGCCAGCTTCGTGATTTTATTTCTCCCCCCTCACAGCTTGGTTGACTTTACTTACGTTGTCTAATTCTTTAATTATTCTATATTGTGTTCTAAAGAACAGTGTGTTCTTCCCGTTGTGCACATTGCATCATTATACTTATCAATTAAGTCAAAGGAGCTTGACAATCAGAGCCTTCTAATTTAGAAAGATATTCTGAGAGAAAAAGAAATAGAGGATGATTCATTCTTGCAGGTATTTGCAGTTTAAATTACCTAAAAACAATGACAGGCTACTTGTGACTTACCTGCTATTAGGACTTTTACTAGGCAAATAATAGATTTGAAATAATGCTAGAAAATATTTTTACATGAAAGATTATATGCTGTCTTTTCATAATTAAACAAAATAGAATCTGAAATCCAATCTCCTTGGCTTTGTACAGTGGGAATCAAGGATTCTTTTTATTATTATTAATCTGATAACCAAAATTAGTTTACACAGTAGTCTGGCTGCTCAGAATAGAAAATGGATTTTATTCATTGATTTATTTAGATAGAAATTACTCTTTGGCATTGTAAAAGAGATAAGGCATTTGTGGGACTATTCAATGGATTATTTCAAGTTATGTTGCTGTGTATTAGAAACTAGATTTTTCTGTCTGAATAAATTATTCATTAGTGAAATGTTATTCATAGCAAAGAGTCTTACACATCCAGGGGTCACTAAATTGCAAAGTATTTGAACACTGCCTAATGAAATGTACTCTAAAAAGTCAACAGGTATGTATAGAGTACCTACTATGGTTAAGAACTGTGAAGAGTCTTTGATTTTGCCCCATTTGCAAACTAACAAGTTAGTCTACCACACAAGAACCCTGGAACTTTATTAGTCAGCACTGCAGGGAGGATGGGCTTTATGTTTGCATTGGTTCAGTTTCCTTCCACCCCATCATCTCCCATCAAGTCCTATGGGGGTTGTGGAGTGACCCAGGTGGATGATGTACACACAATGGGTTTGCATCATAGCTGAGGAACACTGAATTTAGGAAACTGTCAATCTCGTGAAGAGCCTGCTTGCTAAACCTCCCCAACATTTGCTCTGTGGGGAGACATGATCTTTACTCTGCTCAGAAAACAAATTGCCCTCTGCCCCGGAAGGGGAGACACTACCTCTACCTTCCAAGGTTGTTTGCTATACAAACATCATTGGGAAGATAGGGGAAGGATGTGCAGAAATACCATGAAGAATTGTCTGTCAGTGTTATGCACTTATTACACTAGATGCTGTAAGGGATAAGAAAAGGGGAAAGGTACAAATACTGTGCCTTGGTCTTGATGGCAGGAAACCTAATACATTGGAAAGAGCTTCTTTGGGAAATCACACAAATCGAGGCTCCATTCCCAGCTCTGTTACTAACAGCTGTCTGATTTCAGTCCGTTTTTTTTTTTTTTTTCGTTCTCTGAACCTCCATTCCTTCATCTCTAAAATGGACACTATATCTATCTTCATGGATTTTTCTGAGGATGACATGAAATAAATATATGACAAATTATAGGGCATTCATTGGCTGATATAATGAAAGTATTAAGAGGCTAATGAGAACTGGTGTTCATTAAGAGCATTAGTGCTTACAAATAAGGAAAACGAGAAGAATATACAACCTTGTGCTGAACATAACTCAACTTGTCTTTCAGGGGAGGGAACCAGAGCCATTCTTATGCAACACTGATGTTAGACAAAAGGAATGTACCTGTTTCGTAGTAAGAGAAGGCCACTATATCTTATTAGGTATGCTAAAAAATTTGTTGTTAACTTTAATTTTTCTGTCTTATTCACCAAAAGTTGAATGTATAAAATGTTTTAAAATAATGGTTTATCTACTTCAAGAATTTTGTGAAATGTTGGAGAGGGCCCTGGATAATGAAATGCCCCACAGCATACAATACCCTTGAATTTCCTCAGCAATGGTAGACTCAAAGGAAAAATTCTATATTGATAGAGGTAAGCCAATAAAACATTTGCCTTGTTAGGACAGCTGACCATAGCTGATGAATAGCAACATACTATATAGCCCTTCTGTATAGGAGGACTTTATGATGACTCAATAACAACTTGAAATAGAAAAAGGAGAGTTTGCCAGGAGGTAATAAGAAGCTAGATATCCCATCATCATAATTCTTTTTGCATAACTGTACCCACTCTATAAAATCAAGTGCTGTGAAAGACAGATTGCATGCCATTGACACTTGGAAGCATGTTGTCACAAGCAATTACAGCATGCTACATTAAACAGCCGTGTGCTGTGTTATGTCTTAGGCCACACACTGCAATGTTCTCCTTTAATAGTTATAATGAAGTTGGTTTCATTTTTCAAGTAACTGGGACTTAAACATTTACTGAAGACTTTAAATAGCAAGGCTAACATTTTAATACTTAGACTAACACATTTTGATCATTTAAGAATAGGACTTAGAAGTCGATTATGAAAAACATTTAATAAAAAAGTAATCTGCATACTTTATTAGAAAAATGAGTCACTAGAAAAACTGAGAGTAAAATGTCTGGTTTACAGGGATGTTCTATTGCAGAAATCTTGATTTATAAATATCTTTGAAAATCAAGCAAAAACTCTTTTGCATCCAAACAGTATCCACCAACAAAACTAAGCTAAGATGATCTTTTGTGGTAGTATTTACACATTAGAATGAATTTGAATCCCCTTGAATCTTTCTTAGACCAGCTTTATTATGACGATACTCACCACCACTACCTCCTCCTCTGGAAAATCTTAATGCCAGGTCTTGGTATGAGTTCTTCATATCTTAACTATTTAAAGTTTGTTTATTTGTATTTTAGATAATTAATTGATTCACATAATTTGTTACCAGACATTTTCAGAGATGCATAGTAAGAAGTCCCCCTCCAGCTTCTTGCTCTTTCCCACTAAATTCCCATTGTTCTCAACCCCTAAAGAAGTAGTCACTGTAATTAGTTTCCTGTCATCTGCCAGAGATTTTTAAATATGCAATTAAATGTAAGAAGCTGTCTATTTCCACACAGCCTCACAATACAGTGCATTCTCCAACATAAAACGATTTACACATTAGCATTTTTATTGCCATTTTATAGATAAAACTGGGGTACTGTGAAGTTTCATAACTTGCTCAACACCATCTAACATAAAATCGAAGGTGAGAGGATTTAAATTGAAATCTATTTATCTAACTGCAAAATCCATATTGCTCCCCTATAAAACGGGAACAACTTACTTGATCATGGCTGAAACTGAGAGGGCCAAGTGGCCTTTCCAAGGACACAAAAGGAGGGGATGCAGATCCAGAATTAAGAATGAGTCTTCTGATGCTTTCCTAGTATTCTTTCTATTATATCATGCAGTTTCTTTGGATATTTAATTTTCTGTTTATGTGAAATTCTATGTGTCTTCCCTTCCCATTAGAAGAAAATGCAAACTTAATCTTTCTAGCATTTTTTTTTTCATTCTCTGGGCCTTTAAAAGGTACTTTAACTAGTTCATTATCAGTATATTTTAAAATTTATTTTTAAATTTATGTAACAGTAAAATCCACACTTGTAGTATACAGTTGTATAGATTTTGACAAATGTTTAGGGTCCTGTATTTACACAACAGTCACAATATGGAACAGTTCCATCAACTCCCCATATTTCTTCAGACTGCCCCCTTGATGTTAGCACTCCTTCCCACTCCAACCCATGGTAACCACAAGTCGTTTCTATCCATCTAGTTCTGTCTTTTCCAGAATGTTAAATAAATGGAATGATACAATATGTACTTTGGTTGGACTTCTTTCAATTAACAAAGTCCATTGAGATTCACCAATATTGTTGCATGAATCAATATTTCATTCCTTTTGTATCAACGAGTAATATTCCAGTGTAGCAACATTCCAGTTTGTTTATCCATTCTCCAGTTGTTTCAGGTTTTGATGATTATGAGTAAAGCTGCTATAAACATTTCTATAGAGGTTTTTGTGAGAGCATAAGTTTTTGTTTCTCATGAGTTAATACCTGTAAGTAGGATTGCTGGGTCATAATTAGTATATGGTTATTGTATAATAAGCCACCAAACAGTCTCCCAAAGTGGCTATACTATTTTATATTCCTAATCAGAGTATTTGAGACTTCTAGTTGCTCTGCATCCTCATCAGCATATGGTGTTCCCTGAGCTTCTTGAATATATGGTTTGTTGTGTGTCATTAATTTTGAAAACTTCTAGTTCATTATTGTTTTCCAAGTATTCTACCTTGTTCTCATTCTTACTTCTGTGATTTCATTATGTGCATGTTAGATGGTTTGATAGTGTCCCAAAGCTCCTGGATGCTGTTTTATTTTATTTACTTTTACTTTCTTTGTGGTTTATTCTGTGTCATTTCTATTGGCCTATCTTTAAGGTCACTACTGTTTTCCTCAGTTTTTCAAGTCTAGAAATGAGCTCATCATAGGCATTCTTCATTCCTCTTACTGTGATTTTTGTTTCTAGCATTTCAATTATTTCTTATGATCTTCAACTCTGAAGTTTTCCTTCTTACCCTACATGTTTCCCCCTGTTTCTTTTAAATCTTTAGCTATTTTAACTTTAAATATAGCTAAATATGTTTCCAATATCTGTGTTATACCTAAGTCTGATCCTGTTTAATACTTTTTCACGCTGACCGTGTATATTTCTTGATTTTTCATATGCCTCATTATTTTTATTTTTAAAGCTTCATTTTTATTTTTATTATATATGGCAAGAGAGACTAAGGTGAATAGTTTTATGCCTGGAAATGGACATGCCTTTCCTTCTGCTAAGTCTTTAGTGTGGGGATTTGAGCCAATCTAGTCTGGAGTTGAGCTGACTTTCGATTTGTTATTGTTGGATACCTTGATAGAACCATAGGCTTCAAATTCCTCTTGGCATATTTTGTGTTTAGGATGGGAGCCAGGTTTTCTCAATATCTGTTCCATCCTCAGCCTCCCCTATCAGCTTTGTCTTAGATAACTTCTTCTCTACTGTCTTGTCTCTCTTCTATTCCTCTTCCAGAAATATTCTACTGTTGCTTCTTATTCATTGCTTGTCTTCCTGGTGGTGAGAATGTAATGTAGGAGAAATTCTCTGTTGTTCTGATGACTCTTTAGCTTAAGCAGACAATATTACCCTGGCTCTCAGGATTATAACTTAATCCTTAGTGCTTCTGATCCTATTCTGGTTATTGTTCTTAGCTCAGCCTGTGTTTCTGCCCTTCCTCTTAGTCAAGAGGTTTTTCCTATTTTTTTCTCCAGACAGAATTAGTTTTTACCAGGGCCCTAAGAGCCACCGTATTTGTCCTTCCTTCCCACCCCAAGGCTATGGTTCCTTTTGGGTGATAGGGAAGAAGGATATCTGTGTTCTTCCCACAGTGGCTCATGTACCCCTCTTCCAAGCCTGAACTATGAGGAATGTTCTCTTTGGACTCACCTAGGTGTTTTGTTGTCTTTGTTTTTGTTTTTTTTGTTTTTTTGTTTTTTTCAATTTGGAGCACTTGGTGAGGTCCATGAAGAAGAGCTTGTAAGTAGTTGTAAACTTTTTGTTTTTCTCTT
This sequence comes from Theropithecus gelada, assembly GCF_003255815.1. Lineage (NCBI taxonomy): Eukaryota > Metazoa > Chordata > Mammalia > Primates > Cercopithecidae > Theropithecus > Theropithecus gelada. The sequence goes on from NC_037680.1 coordinate 32,315,261, forward strand.
GCCCCAGGGGAAACACACTTTTCTCTAGCCCACATTGACTTTTACCAATTTGTTAACAATTAAAGCTGAATTCACTTAGTCTTCCTCTGGCAGCATCTGGCCTTGGTATGAAAGGGGTAATGTTTTGTTTTTTTCTCCTTAGATTTTGGACTAGTTGGTTGACTTGTGACCCCAGTTCTCTGATTGGTTCAAAAAAGTATAAAACTTGGAGTTTCTGTGGCTTTTGTTGCTATTTTAAGAAGGTAGTGACATTTCACAACTAACTATATTACAAGTAAAAATCATAAGTATGTCTCAATTTCAGTGTATATGTATATGAAACAGAATAGTTGCACTTTCAATCAGACTTCATTTAAATATCCCTCTTGGGGATGGCCACCCAGTAGGATAATTAATTGACTATGTGCCTCAAAACGTCCAATTATCAGGGAATTTATTCCTTACCCATTTAGTCATGTTCTCTGAATTTTCTTCAGAAAATGAGCAGAAAGCTAGAGGGCCTAAGATGATAGCATTGTAAGCACAAATGAAAACTGAGAGTTTTGAAGAAGATGTTTTTGGTGAAACAATACAACCTCCTTGTGAGTCAAACGTGCTCTGGTTCATAGACAGAAAATAGGAAACTTCCATCTGAAGTCTAGACTATTTTTCTCACTCACTTCATGGCAGATCTATAAACCATTTCTTCATGTATCTAGGGTTTTATGATCACCAATACAGAGAAACCAACTCATGACTTAATCCATTATTTCCCAGAAGAGCAGCTGTCTCAAGGATTTTAGAATTGCCTCTTCTGCACTGCAGGTGATTTAAGTGCTGAGCTAAATAAGTACCAATTTTCCAATTTTATACCACTTCAGACTGTGTTGATATTTGGCGTCTGAAGACCAAGTTATCCACTCATTTTTATAGTGTACAATTTAGTATCTACTAATGGTATGATGCAGTTTAGAATTGGTAAAAATTTACGAGGACAACTAGTTATCACACATGATCATTTTTCATCTGAACCTTTTTAGCTGATGTAGAAAGCTCCAGATAACAAATTTGTTTTAAGACATATCAGTATGGGAAATTTCATCCTTTTCTGCTTCAAAGTGCTCAAAGATGAGTTATTCCTGAATCTGTGAGAAAAATGTAGAATGTCATATCTTGTTTACATAAGAGTAAAAATATTTAGTCTAGTGCAATTGTTAAGGTGCTACTCTAAAATTTACATGCCTTGAGTCTGCTCTCTGTTCTAACACTAGTTTTATGTAAAAACTTGGGAAAGTCACTTACTCCCCTTCATCTCCACTTTTCTTGGCTCTGAGGTAAAAGTAATCATACTGGCTCTTTCGGCTTTTGATGATCAAGCTATCAAGTTAGGTCCTAGGCTACATATTAACAAAGCTTTAAGACAGTGCTAGCCAAGTAGTGGGCACTAAACAAATATGGGCTATGTTACAGTAGGTGGCTAGTCAGGCATGAGTGGGGCAGGAGAGGGCTCCCTCCACCCACCAGGAATGTCAGGTGACCATCAGGTGATGGTCAGGCAGTTGTCACATTGTGTGATGCTCTACGATAATAATTGGTCACAGCCAGGGCCAGGGTGAGGCAGTTTCCCAACAGGTAAGAACACCTAAAACTGGTAATCGGCAGCTTTCAGGAATTGGGCAAGTGGGCTGGAGCATGTGCATTAAGAGGCAAAATGGTGAAGTATGACCTTCTGGGGCCATTCCACTGGAAAGGGGAAGAAAGTCTTGGGTGAACTTGTATGCAACTTCAGTAAACACACTGTGCATGCTCACCTCCGGTGCTAGCAGGCGCTGTGCATGTGGGTGGCTTACCCTAAGGGAAGAATAAAAGGAAAGGGGTGCAAGATGCTAGAGGTAGGCCAGCATATAGAATCCTAGGTTCAAGGTCAAACGGGGCACTTGACCTGCAAGACACCCACTCGGGCCTCTTCCAAGTGTACTTTCCTTTCTTTCATTCCTGCTCTAAAGCTTTTTCATAAACTTCCACTCCTGCTCTGAAACTTGCCTCAGTCTCTTTTTCTGCCTTATGCCCCTGAGCTGAACTCTTTCTTGTGAGGAGGCAAGAACTGAGTTTGCCACAAACCAGTATGGATTTACCACCAGTAACTTAGATAACTTCCACTGAGAACAACTAGTTTATAAATTAATTTATTAGAAAACCATAAATTTATCATTAATAAGTTTATTAGAAAATAATAAATATCCTCAATATACCTGTTTTTACTTTCCCTAGGAAGTTACATACAGTTTGTATAATACATGCCAGTTTTACAACAATTATTATAATTATATTAATTGCCTGTTTATGTCTTTGTTTTTCCTTCTAGACATTTGGCTCCAGCAGTTTAATTATTTTTTTATTTACCAAATATAATGTAGAGCCTAGAGCTGTTATTACTATAACGGTAAAATCGATCATTTATTGAACATTATGCTAAGTGCTTTAGATACACTGTCTTATTTAATGCTTTCAACTACCTTGGAAGATAGTTTAAAACACCTGGGGCACACAGTTCTAGGGGAACCCCTGTTTTCATGGGCTTTATCTCCAGGAACTCATGGTGAAGAACTGTGAAACATCCCCTTACAGCTCTGGCAAGGGGAGTGCATGAGTATTCATTATGAGACACATCCAGAGTATGCTCCATAACAAAGGTCTGCTCTTCAGGAGAAAAGGCTTGCCAGAGTGTTATCCCAGGTGAGGGAAAAAAAATTCCTTCATTTTAGGCCTATTTAGCTTTCCCTTCTCATATAAGAGGGGGGAAAATGTTAACAGTAATCAGAATTTTAAGGGAATATATAGTAAACACTGTAACCAGGGAATAGAGCAAATAGTAAAGGACTCTGGGAAAAACAAGCTAGGCCACTGGAGAGACACATGTGAAGGTCACACCCTAAAGACACAGGACCACTAAAAGACTACGTTTTGATCAGAAGATTTTAGAATGCTGCCTCCCAACACCTTACTATTACATTCCATCACTCTAACTGGGCTATAATGTAAAAACAGTGGATTATAGCTTAAGGAAGCCTAAAATTAAGAGAAGACAAAAAGAAAAGACCTGAGAAAAAATTTGAAATCTCTGGTAACACTAAGCACAATATAAATCATAGCTAGATTAATATAAATCCTCACAGTAAAGGCTGAAATGTATTTTGGCTCCTATGTTCTATATCCCAATACAACATGCCTAGCTTTCCAAAAAAAAAAAAAAAAAAAATACAAGGCATGCCAAAAGGCAAGAAAACCAGTCTAAAATACAAAGCAATCATACCAAACTGAGATATGACACAGATGGCGAAATTATCAGACGGCATTTAAAAGAACTATGATTAATATGCTAAGGGCTGTAACAAAATAAAAGTAGACAACATATAATAACATTAATAATACAAGCAGAAAGATTTAAAAGGAAATATTAGAACTCAAAAACACTGTGACGGAAATAAAGAATGCCTTCTATGTGCACATCAGTAGATTTGACATAGCTGAGGAAAGAATCAATGAGCTTGAAGATATGGTAATAGAAACTTCCCCAACTTAAATGCAGGGAAAATGAGAATACAAACAAAATAAAACAGATCATCAAAGAATTTAGGACAATATCAAAAGGTATAACATGTGTAACTGGAAAATTAGATGCAGAAGAAAGAGAATGGAAGAGAGGAAATAGTTGAAGTAATAATGGCTGAGAAATTTCCAAAATTAATGACAAACAACAAATTACTGAGAAGCTGGGAGAATACCAGGCAGAAAAAATACCAGACCAAATATACCTAGGCATATCATATTTAAACTGCAGAAAACCAAACACAAAGGAAAATTCTTGAAAGAAACCAAAAGTAGGGGAAAACACCTTACCTATAGAGAAACAAACATAAGATTGAAAGCAGACTTCTAGTTAAAAATCATAAAAGCAAAAACAGAGAGGAGTGAAATGTTTAAAGTGTAGAAAGAAAACCCCCACCAACTTAGAACTCAATATACAGTTAAATTATCCTTCAGAAGGAGAAATAAACATTTTATCAAACAATCAAAAACTGAGGAAACTCACTAGTAGACCTTTCCTGCAAAAATTGTTAAAAGAAGTTCTTTGAGCAGAAGGAAAATAATATAGACCAGAAACATAGATCTACATAAAGAAAGGTGAAATAACAGAGAAGTAATAAATGAGAGTAAAATAACATTATTTTTTATTCTTAATCCTAAAGATCACTGTTTAAATAATAAAGTATTAATATATTAATATGAATAACAATAGCATATTGGTGATTACAAGATATGGATAAGTGAGTGACAACAATGTAATAAAGAATCAGAAGGAGGAATTGCAAATACAGTAAGGTACCTGTACCACACATGCAGCAGTATAATGCTATTTCAAATTAGACATAGATTGGTTTAAAATATGTGTTGTAAACTCTAGGGCAATGGCTACTTTTTTAAAAAGTATACTTGATAGGCTGAGAGAAGAGATTAAATAGAATTATATAAACCATTCAATTAAAAACAGAGACAGCAGAAAAGAGAAAGAAAAATATAATAAATAGAAAACAATATCAAATATGGTAGATATTAATCCAGCTATGTCAATGATCATTTTAAATGTGAGTGGTCTAAATATACCAATTAAAAGACATTGTCCTCACTTATAAGTGGGAGCTAAACGATAAGAATACATGGACATATAGAGGGAAACATCACAAACTGGGGCCTATCGGAAGGTGGAGGTCAAGAGGAGGGAGAGAAGCAGGAAATGTAAGTAATAAGTGCTCTGCTTAATACCTGGGTGATGAAATAATCTGTACAACCAACCCCCATGACACACATTTACCTATGTAACAAACTTGCACATCCCGCACATGTATCCCTGAACTTAAAAGCTGAAACAGAAAAGACATTGTCAGTATGGCTTAAAAAACACCCAAATGTGCTTAAACCCGTGAGGCGGAGGTTGCTGTGAGCCGAGATTGTGCCAATGCACTCCAGTCTGGGTGACAGGGCAAGACTTCGTCTCAAAATACACACATATGTACATACATACATATATATACACATATATACATACATACCCAAATCTATATTGTCAGTATGGTTTAAAAAAACAACCAAATCTATGTTGTCTAACCACTTTGAACACTCAGGTTAAAAGTAAAGTGATGGAAAAAAATACATCATGATAACCCTAATCAAAAGAAAGTTGGTATGCTTAATTCTTGACAAAACAGGCTTCAGGATAATAAAGATTATCATGGATAAAGAGGGTCATTATGTCACAGGATTCTTCAAGTGTTGCTTTTCCAGCTGGAAACCTCTGTGGCTGTGGGTGCCTTTGCCAGAGTTTTGCTCGGGCCTGCTGGGCTCATTCGGCCCACTCAGCCAGGCAGGATGCCCTTGGTTCTCACTACTGGCCTGGATCCCCTGCCTGCCAAGGGTGAGCCAGGCACAGAGCAGTGAGGGATGTGTGGGCCAGCGAGAATGGAGTCCAGCCACTGCGCACAGCCAGGCACACCAGCTGCTGTGGCAGGGCGGGCAGCTCCAGGCACTGGCTCCATACAAGCCTGCGGCTGGATCAGATGCACCACAAGCAGCTTCTGCTGTGGGCACCTACATCTGGATGAGGGGAATGTAGTGGCACCCTGAAGCTTGGAGACACCAGAAACCACAAAGTCCCAAAAAAGGTGTCACAGCCCTGGCTTGGGGAGCCGCTAGGTCTGGGCTCCCTGAAGAGCCACAGCTCTTCTCTCCTTATTCCCCAAGGTGGTGAGTGGGGGATGCGGAGGCGTGTTTCAGTCCTCTTTGTGTTACAGCTCTTTCAGTCCAGCCATTCAGCAGATCCCGAGTTCTTGTCCCATATCCAGGAAAAACGAGGTATGTGGACAACTGGAGGGTGGGCCAGGCAGAGAAGAGCTTTGAATGACAGAATAGCTCTCAGGAGACCTGAAGTGGGTAGCTCCTTTTGACCAGCCTGAGGAGTGTCCAGCTCTCAGTGGTGAGGAGACCCACAGTGAGAAGCTCATTTCCACAGGCAGGTTTTCCTGACTTCTGTATGAGTCTGTCTGGGAACGTAGGGGGTTGGGTTTATAGGCTCAGAAGGGAGGAAGTACTTGCTGGTTGGTCCACGGTGGCCATGGCTGGGCCTGGAAAAAGCACCATAAGTTCTCACTCCCAGCAGCCTCAGATTCCACCAGGAGCTGACAGCCCAGCCCCCAGGCTTTAGGCCATGCCTGGCTTGAAGATAGGGCTTCACCCAGGACCCACCCCTTTCTGCCCAGGAGGCTGCTGCCTCTTGCCACCATTAACATGTCATCCACGGTCCACCGCACCCAGGCTGTTCCTGCCGAGGGGCACCTGCAGGCTCACACTGAGCTGCTCTCAGGTCACTGGCCTCCCTCCCGAGATTGTCAGCACACAAAATCCAGAGGGGGCTGGTGTGTCAGTGCTGCCCTGAACGTGTGCACACCCGGGCTATGACAGCGTCCGGGCTCAGCCACAACTTTGCTGTGCCTGAAGTGGGTGCCGGGAGTGGAGAAAGGCCAGGGAGCAGAAGCAGGCACTTCTAAGCCTGTAGGGGTTTAGGGGTTTCCTGGGCCACTGACAGCGCAGGGATGCCTGGGTCCAGAGAGGCTGCTGGGCAGCTGCAGCTGCGCCCAGAAGTGAGAGGCTCCTCCTGCCCCCTGACTCGGTAGGGGGCGGGATATCCACCTGTTCCCAGCCTGCTGGCTCAGTGGAGTGTGCAGCCCTAGCTGCGCCTTTCCTGCTGCAGCCAGCGTCTTCACAGTGGCCTCTCCAGATGGGCCGCCACTGCTGTCATTTAAATGATGATAATGAGAACAATTATTCAAGAAGATAAAACAATCTTAATTTATGCATCTAACAACAGAGCATCAAAGGGACAGGAGGCAGAAACTGAGAGAACTGAAAGGAGAAACACACAGACATATCCACTGCTGTAGTTGGAGACTTCAGCACACTTCCATCAGTAATTGGTGGATCAAGTAGGCAGAAAATAAGGATATAGATGACTTGAACAGTAACTATCAATCAAATTGATCTAATTAATAGTATCGAATTTTCTGCTTAGCAATAGCAGAATATTAATTTTTTTCAGGCCCTCATAGACTATTCTCCAAGACACAATAAATTCTGTGCTATAAAATACATTATATATACCACACAGTTTTAAAAGAATAGAAATCATACAAAGTATGTTATCATACCACAATGCAATTAAACTAGAGAAAAATGAACATTTTAAAAATCTAGAAAATCTTGAAATCTCTGGAAATTAAACAAAACAGTTCTAAGAACAGGTGAGTCAAAGGAGGCTCAAAAGAAATTCAAAAAAATATTTTAAACTAAATATTAGTGAAAACATAACGTCAAAATTTGTGGGATATGGCCAGGCACGGTGGCTCATGCCTGCCCAGGATTTTGGGAGGCTGAAGCTGGGGGATCACTTGAGGTCAGGAGTTTGAGGTCAACCTGGCCAACATGGTGAAACCCCACCTCTACTAAAAAAAAAAAAAATACAAAAATTGTCCAGGTGTGGTGGCGCATGCCTAAAATCGCGGCTACTTAGGAGGCTGAGGCAGTAGAATCACTTGAACCTGGGAGGCAGAGGTTGCAGTGAGCCAAGATCGTGCCACTGCACTGCAGCCTGGGTGACAGAGTGAGACTCTGTCTCAAATAAATAAACAAACAAACAAACAAAAATGTAGAATACCATAAAGCAGTGCTTAAAGGGAAACATATAGCATTAAGTAAATATATTAAAAGATAGATTCAAAATGAATAACCTAGACTTCCGCCTTAGGAAAATGGAAGAGCAATTTAAGCCAAAAGTAATCAGAAAAAGAGAAATTTAAAAATTGGGCAATATGGATGCAACTGGAGGCCATTATCATAGGTGAATAAATACAGGAAAAGAAAACCCAATATCACATGTTCTCACTTATAAGTAGGAGTTAAACATCGAGGACTCAAGGACATACAGATGGGAACAATAGACACTGGGGACTACTAGAGAAGGGGGTGAGGAGGAGGCTGTGGGCTGAAAAACTACCTACAGGGTACTATGCTCACTGAGTGAGTGACAAGATAATATGTACCTCAAACCTCAGCATCACACAATATACACAGCTAACAAACATGCACATGTACCCCCTGAATCTAAAATAAAAGTTGAAATTATTTTTTTAAAATTGGGGAAGATGTCAACAAAATTAAAAACAGGAAAACAATGAAGAAAATAAAGCCAAAAGCTATTTATATGTAAACATCAACAAAATTGATAAAGCCCTCACAAGGCTAAGCAAGAGAGAGAAGACACAAATTACCAGTATAATTAGTGAAAGAGGTATCATCACTATAGATTCTGCAGACATTTAAAGGATGATAAAAGGATAGATACCATGAAAAATTTTTTCATGCAATTTGATAACTTAGATGAAATGAAGCAATTCCTTGAAATATGCAAACTACTGATACTTATACAAGGAGATATAGCATGAGTAGCCCTTTACATATTAAATATGTTGAATTAATAACAACCTTGCCAAAAAAAGGCACCATGCCAGGATGATTTCACAGTCAGATCTCCAAAAAATAATATCAATGATCCATATTATTTTCCAGCAAGTGAAGGCAGAGGAAATGCTTCTTAACTCATTCTATGAGTCCAGAATTCCCTATTACAAATATTACAAATCAGATAAACATATTACAAGAAAGAAACACTGCAATCAATATCTCTCATGAATATATAGATAAAAATCCTCAACAAAATATTAGAAGGACAAATCCAACAATGTATAACAAGAACTATACACCATGGCCAAGTAAAATTCATTTCACAGATTCAAGGTGGGTTTAACCTTCAAAAATCAATATAATCTTGCATATCAATAAATTAAAGAAGAAAAATCATATGATTATACCATTGGATGCAGAAAAAGTATTTTACAAAATTTAAAACTGATTTATGATTTAAAAATTTTTTAAAGCCTCTTAGCAAACTAGGAATAAAGTAGATAAAGGACAACCTGATAAGAACATCTACAAAATGCCTACAAATAATATCACACTTAATGTTGAGAGACTGGTTAGTTAGCCTTCATTTTGGGAGCAAGGCAAGATTGTCCTCCTCTCTCACCATTCCTATTCACCCTGGTAGTATGGGTACTAGCTAATGCAATAAGACAAGAAAAAGAAATAAAAGAAATATAGATTGGAAAAAAAGAGATAAAGTTTATTTTCAGATGACATGATTGTCTACAAAAAAATTCCAAAACATCTATCAAAAACCTCTGAAACTAATAAATAAATAAAGTAAGGTCACAGGATGAAGTCCAATATATAATTGTTGCTTAATTATATGTCAGCAATAAACAATTATAATTTGACATTTAAAAGTTAAAAAACGTTAATAGTAGCACCTAAAAATAAAATTCTTGCATATTAATAAAAAAAATTGTACAGGAGTTAAGTGTGGAAAATTATAAAACACTGATGATAGAAATAAAAGATCTAAATGAATGGCATTCCATGTTCACAGATAGGAGGACTCAATATTCAAAAGATGTCAATTCTCATCTTGCTCTATAAATTCAATGCAATTCTGATCAAAGTTCCAGCAAGCAATTTTATAGATACTGAAAAGTAATTCTAAAGTTTATACAGAAAAACAAAAGACAGAATAGTCAACATAGAATATTGAATAATAACAGATTTGGAATACACACAGTTCTTTAAGTGTAGGTTATACCTGGTGACTTCCTTCCAAAAATAAAGTATGGAAAGAGAAAAAAAATGTATAGAATGTTTTCTCCACTTCAGAGTGGAGAAACCTGACAAACACTATCTGAGTCAGGTAATTAAGATTAACATCATCAGTGATGACAGTATGCATTCTTGATACAATGTAATGAAAATGATACTTTACTTTGTGGTGTTCTTCCCGAAGCCCCATTTTAATCAGGAGGAAAATATCAGACAAATCACAATTGAAGGGTATTCTACAAAATACCTTACCAGTACTTTTCAAAACTGTCCAACTTATCAAAAACAAGAAAAACATGAGAAACTGTTATAGTCAGGAGAAATCTAAAGAGACATGATGATTAAATGTAATGTGGCATCCTGATATGGCACTAAAACCAAAAGAGAACATGAGGTACAAACGACAGAAATGTGAATGAAGTATGGACTTCCATTAAACAATGCATCAAACTTGGTTAATTGTACCAAATGTACCATGCTAATGTAACATGTGAATAATAGGGGAAACTGGATGTGGAAATAGTAAAATATCCTGAGATGGGAATTGGTGTTGAGCAGGACCATAGCCACTTCATCCTCCAAAACAGGAGAAAAATAAGTGTGAACAGAGGTCTTTATTTTTTTCTTGAAGGAGAGCATGGGGCAATTCAAGTCAGATTAGTCTAATTCATCTTTCTTTGTGAAGTAGAAGGTCACATCATGAAATAAGAAAGATTGTCAAAATGTTGGGCTAAGGTACTTGAATTAAGTGGGAAAGTTTTGGGAAAGACATCAACAGAATGAGAATGAAATTTGCCAGAGGGAATGAAGATCTGAGTGGGTCACTAAAATTATAATTTTCAAATCTGTCATAGCATTGACTCAGTAATTATATAGTATTCTCTAGGACCTCCAGGTAGATGAATATGAGTGCAGCGTTGGCAAATTGCAGGACTGAGTGCTGCCTAGAAATTTGTAGGGCCAATGTAGCAGAAAGAGGGGCAAGGAAGTTGAGACTTTGGGTGGGAGAACTTTTTAGGAAATCAGCTTGGAGTGGAGATGAAGACCATTAGAAGTGATGAGGTAAAGGAACCAGTAGGTTTGGATGAATAGATCATATGTGGCAATCTCCTAGGCTGATGCTAGGGTTTGACAAAGAATTATGATAATGTGGGTGGGAGTTGGCATGGTTTAACTCCATAGCTATTTTTTAAAAATTTTCTCAAATTTCTTCAATCCCACTTAAATACAGTAACTAAATCTGCATCGCAAAACCTTCTACTTCTCTTATATTTTAATATACGCTTGGCTGCATTTTAGGTGACATACTCATATTCTAATTTTTCTAGGAATTCAGTAGGATTTAAGGGCTATGATGAAAGATAGTCTTGGCTTTGTGAGGATTTCAGCTAAAACAAGGTAATAAAAATTCTGGATGATCCATTTTTCTACATATTATACTTTGACAGAATTATTAGTGAATCCTGGAGTACAGCACATTCTGTTGGCTCATGTAGAATAAATTCAAAATATGAGAAATTTAAAATGCTTTATATCTACACATAGCCTGAATATAATTAAGGCCATTTCTAGAAATGATAAGATATACAACAGAAACTATTGACTCAAGTTGTTCTATTCCTTATAAGTTGGACTTAGATATGGATTGGTACAATATCTTACAATGCTCTTAAATAGTCAGAGATGCAAGTTAGAATACTGAGCTTTAAGATGCAGTACTTGCAATTGTTGAGGGTGTAATGCAAAAGGAAAACAGAAGTTAGGCATGCATATGGCAGACAGATGTCTAAGATAAGAGTCAGAAAATCTGAATTCCGTTCTCTGATTATTAAAGTCCTGCTTGGTTCTGAGTGACACTCAGGGTTGTAGTTCCATGACTCATAAATTAAGAGAATTAAAGAAAGTAGTATCTTAGATCCTTCCTAACTGTGAAATTCTGTTACTTTTCTATGTCAAAAGCATATATTGCTTGTTTTTAAAAAATACTCAAAATGCCTGCATTTAACTCTTTTGGTACCTTAATGAACCAATATATTACAATGATACAGACAAATCAGTGCCACAGTTGCATCAATCTTTATTAACTTCCAAATCCCATCTAGACTTGCAATTATTTCATTCCATCTCTAAGTTCTTTGTGTTGAGGTAGAAAAATGAAAACAAACTCTGAACAATGCTAGAATTTTCTGAAGAAGAGATGTCAAGAATGTAGATACGAGGCAGGGCACAGTGGCTCACGCCTGTAATACCAGCACTTTGGGAGGCCGAAGCAGGAAGATCATGAGGTCAAGAGATCGAGACCATCCTGGTCAACACGATGAAACCCTGTCTCTACTAAAAGTACAAAAATTAGATGGGCATGGTGGTGTGTGCCTGTAGTTCTTGCTACTAGGGAGGCTGAGGCAGGAGAATCACTTGAACCTGGGAGGCGGAGGTTGCAGTGAGTCAAGATAGCACCAGTGCACTCCACCCTGGTGACAGAGCGAGACTGTATCAAAAAAAAAAAAAAAAAAAAAAAAAGAAAAGTAGATATGGCTTGTAATTGATTACCTTGTATCCAAATCTACATGTTTGGGACAGAAAATTACTTTGACCAACTTTGTTTTTTACCAAAAAACAAGGAACTGGAGTCCAAACGCTCTCTGAGATAGCTAGAGTATCAACTATTTTTTTCCCTGTGGATGAGAAAATTCTACAAGGCTCTGGTTCTGCTCTTGCTTTTGGCAGCAGATTCAGTTTTCCATTATGGGTGGGACATACACTAGCAAACATAGCTTTCATCCTGCTTCATCTCACTCTGTGAATGGAAGCTTCAATTTGAGATTTCTCCAGCTTTATACCAGAAATGTCATCACTCTCTCACCTTTATTCTTCAAGACTTTAATCTTTTAAGTAAATAAGCAAACTAGTTCCAATATTGAAGCTTGTGACATTTGGCCAGTCACTCATCTCTTCAGGCTGAGCTGCTTCCTTACCTTCTGTGCCTTAGCCAGGCTATTGCTATCATATCAAAGGATCTTATTCTTTAGTCCATATTTATTAACCTTCTGGGTAAATTCTTTATATAGTGTTTAATCAGCAGCCTTTTGTAAAGTGCAAGTAAATTACAGACCACTTACCTGGGGGCAATCATCTGCCATTTTTCAGAAGAAACCAAGTGGATTTCTTTTAAAATTGTTGATAGAATGGGCCCATACAGGATACACTTAATTTAATAGCCTATTTTTGGTTGTTCTTTTATTACAAGTATGACTAGAATTTCTAGACTGGTATATACTTTCCTTTCTGCTGATGACTTGATAGTAGTCTGAAAAGCATGCATTTCGTGAGGGTCAGTCATGAAATAGTGTCTCCTAATTTCTATCTTTACAGAAAACACTTGGCAATTAAATTCCTTGGAAAGTCTTTAGACCTCTCCTCTGCTTCACAGGTTACTGTGTCATTCAACAGAGAAAAGCACTGTAGCAGTTTTATAGGATGGCAGAGGAAGGAGCCACTCTTAGGGGGCAGAGAGCAGAGAACATTGGCTAAAGCCAATGTTAATGGCTTAATGGAGTTTTATACACTCAGCACCTTTGGTACTCAGATGCCCTGTAAAATCATTTGCTCTAGTTTTCTGAGGTTATTAGAAAGCTTTGGATTCTGCACTCTAAGAAACTTGATAGAGGCATTAAATATTTGATAAAATTAATCCATATGTTGCTCCTTTCTTTCTAGCAGTCTCTGAGTGTGTGCTGGGTGGCTATGTGTGAGGGGCTGCCCAAAGCAATAAATTGTTTGGCCTGCTTTTTTATTCCTCTGTGCAGAAGATTAGTACCATTTTGGGAACAGAGATGGGAAAGTCAAGAAATCCGTTGGAATTTGGGGAAGAATTGTTCTTATATTTTTCTAATTATCTTATAGAGTGACAAAGAATATTGTATATGACTCTCATTTTGGATTAGATCAGTCTGACATTCTGAGAAATATAAAACTATTATCGCCTTTTTACCTTTCAGTACAATAGTGGTGAATATTTTCCTGCACTGCACACCATTCTTAAACAGCTTCTCTTCTGACAAAAAGATATATCTTGCAACCCTAAATCAGCCTCTGCTGATACTGACTTAATAATGGCATGAAGCCACAATTTTATTAGCTTTGAAATGGAGGAACCCCAAATAATTCATCATGATGTTATGACTTTAATTTCTTTTATTTTGCTCACAATGGCTGATGGAAAGCAGTCAGATACTCAGGACTACAGTAGAGCAATCATTTCCCCCTGGAATGATTACAACTCACAATTTAAATATATATGAACACATCTAGAAATCGTTTTGAAAATTAAGAATCTATATCCTACATCCTTTCAGCAAGTTTACTGGCCACTTTCATGTCCTCTTTATTTTCCCCTTCTATTCCACCTTTTGACACTGGCCTTAGGAAGGAAGGACATAGGCTTTTGGTCTTTCAGGAATTAAATTTGGAGACTTTTCACAAATATTACTTGTGATTACTACAAAATCCACAAGATAAGCTACCACCTTATTAAATTATCTGAGGAAAGCCCCAGCTTTTTAAATCTTCTTGACTGATTTTCTTTGTATTCATCAGAATTTCTTTCAGATTTGGACATGGGTATGATGCCTTTCTTGATTGTCTTAACCAATGGCTGACTGGAGATATTGACTCATGCTCCTCCACTATTTTGCATGTTGGGTGTTTTTCTTCCCCTCTAAGCTCTTTCATCGGTTTTAACTACGTTTTAGCTTTTTCACCTCTGGCTAATGGAGATACTCCCAGGAATGTAGGCCGATGACATACAGGCTGGAATGGTGCCAGCAGACGCATTAGGTTTCTTCCCTCACCCCAAACCAATTGTCTCGAGTTTTCAAATGAGAATTTTGAAATTTGAACTCAGTTTAAAAAATAGAGGCAGATTAGCTCTAGAGTATAGAGAGTTTGCATCTTTCTCAGTTTCTCACATTTATCTTTTTCTGGGGAGAGTTTACAGATGGAAAAGTGATATGATACTGATGTCAGTATGGAACAGGATTCTTATTTGAACATGATCAAAGTCATGTTGTTTAAAGATTTTGCACTGCCTTTGCATCTTATTCTTAAGAGCATAATAAAACAGCTTAATATAATTTACAGAAAGTTTAATAGACATCAGAGTAGACTATTGGGATTCTAGCCTAAATATATACACTCATAACAGCATAGATATCCTTCAGGTAACAGAATAGGGTTTTCAAATGTTAACTTGTGAAATAAACAACAAAAACCCATAGTTTGTCAGCTGTTACCTTTATTATTTTTTTCTTATTTGTTACTCTCTTAGCAAAGGAACCACAGAGTTGGTTCATAATTAGGATTATTTAGAAATTTAAATATAGCCCTTTTTATCTGGCTATGATTTTCTTGAATTTCAAAACAGCGTATTTTTCCTAGCTGGTGATACAAGGAAAATTTACCTCTTCTTTATGCAGAGGTCCCACAGAGAAGGGGATGTTTAATTTAGTGGTCAAATTAGATTGGTTTCAGCATCTGTACTTGTAATCCTTGAGTACCTGACCCTTGGAGATGACGTCATCTCCCGATTGCCTATGCCCTGTTATTTTTTGTGGTGCTGAGTGGCAGTTTTCAACTGCTGGAAGAAGAAATGTCAAAACGTGCACTGACCCTTGTCAACGCTCAGGAAGGATGTCAGAATAACATTAACCTTTCTTTCCAAGTTGAGCACCTGTTTTGTTTCCGTTTTGTTTTCAAATCAATTTCTGTGCAACACAAATGAGTACTTTCATGTGTTCAGGAATGAATAGATTTTAATAAAATAATCTGTGGTAAAGACATAGAAAGTGATATCCATCATTCATAGCACTGAGAATGGGTTTCAAGGTCATGAAACCTAAACCTTAAATTCACATCTGCATAAAGCAAGCTATTTAAAAACCACATATTCACAGATATTTCGTAAATCCTTGGAGCCTGCTAAGAGAGAGGTTAATTGTCATTGTCATGTGGTACCTTCTAGGTAAAAGTGTTTCATTTCTATCATTACTTTGGTAGAAATGCTAATAAAGTGAGTTTGCTTGTTTTATTTATAGCCTTCTTCTCTTAGAACACACTCACCACAGTGAAAGTCTAGTTTTCATTTAAGACCTCGCTGTAATTTCCGAGAATCTTAATCTATCTGCTCTCCTGTAAGGAAATTCATTGATCTCTGCAGTGAGCTGTATATTAGAAAAGTGACAATGCTCATAGCCGTCAGCTCACGGGTGACTCATTCTGAGATGCTGGAGAAAGGTCTGAAGGTAGTACATGAGGGGACTGGCTGGCAGATTCTCAATATTTGGAATGTGGCTAACACTCTTAATCTGCTACACCAATAGCACATTGTCTTTCTTGGCAGCACTGGCCAGCGACTCTATGTTGAGGAGTCTCATTCTGAACCAGTGGCTATAGGAGACACTTTTCAACTCAAGTTCTCACCAGCTTAGTGCTGTAGTTCACAGTGGTCTCTTTCACTGGTTGGGGTCCCAGGGCTGCTCCCATTCATTATATCTCTTTGAATAAGACGCTTATAAAAGCCTTTCCTTTGTGACTCCAACAAGTCACCTGTATCCCTTGACCTGCAGAATAGTTTCTGGATAGTGCACAGTCAGCACTAATCAGAAATTAGAAACCGTGGCTCTCACACTACATCTGGCCTACAAATACATTTTTGTTTGGCTTATAGAGTGTGAAATATTTTTGAATTAGCTTATAAGATTTAAAAATTAGAAGCTTCCATATTAAAACTTTAAAGTCTAAAATCATTTTGCCTTCCTTGAAATAAAAAATTCTTGCAAAATCAGAAGGTGGCATGGTTCTTGCATGGCCACCATATTTCAGTGGTGAGTGGCAATTGCTTTCTTTACACAGACCATATGCTCTCCAGTCTTCCACAGATCCCATACTTCTTAGAATTCTACTTATGTTAATATTTTTTATTCCTATAGACATTCACATATATGTAGGACTTCTGCCTAAAACTCTATCTCTCTAGAGGACAGTTCACAGGCTCTCAGCCTGCAGACCCATTCATGTCTTTGGAGCTATTCTCAGTATAATAAGACCTTAAATTAAAAAATGCTTTTAGTTCAATGGTCTATTTATCTATGATCTAGATCTATGATCTATGATCTATTTATCTATCTATGACATTATGTGGATTATGACTTTAATATAAACCCACTATTCCTGAACTACTTTAATTCCTAAACTACTTTTTATATATGAGCCAATGTAAAAAGAACACAAGCAGACTTAGGGGCAAATAATATATTTACATTAAATGAAGGCCAAATGCCATATAATAGTCTCTGCATGAAGCTTCATAATAACTTAATCTGAAAGACAAGATGTCAGAAATGAAGCATCACCTGACATTAGGTTTGTAGCAGGTCCTAGGAGCACCTACCCAGAAACAATCAATGCCATGTTCCCTTGGAGGGCAGAAATTTATTTCCAGCAAAATAACATTAGCTATCACATTACATTAATTTTGCTAACTAGAATTATATTTGTATGTAGTTTCTATTTAGCGTATACATTTAGTTGGTTTCTACAGATATTTAAGAATAGTTACAAAGATGTGTGAAAGAAGCTTATAACTAATTTCATGTTAGTACAATTTAAAAGTCACGTATTTTAAGCCATGGTTCAGGAAAATAAACACTTTTCTTTCAAAAAAGGTTCATTGAATTCTCAAATTTGAAAACCTCTACTTTGACGTCATTGATTAAATGTTTTCTCTTTATGTAGCATTAGAATTTGGTTTGCTTGATTTGAGAAGAGGTTGCATTCCATGCATTTGGGTCTCTACCCTGAAGCCCAGCCCAGGAGAAATGCACCAGCTGCACAACAGGCCTGAGTTAACAAAGATGGTCATGAGAAGAGTATGGATGAAAGCCAAATCTTGGAAGTTGGGAGGAAGCCACAGAAGTAATGATCAAAACTGGGCTGCAGAGTTGAATTTAGGATTTAGGTCATATGAAAGGCAATCAGTGAGAGCAGGGCTGTGGTATCCTGGGCAGCTGCTTGGAACTCTAGCTGGTCCCACCTTGTGGGTGTGAGAAGAATGTCATGTTACTGGAGTAGCCTGGCTAAAAAACACTGGAGATCAGCAGCCAGATACAATGATGTTAGCAGGCTCTTCAGTGGAAATTCTTTTCAGGGACTAATTTAAATCTCCAAGAATACATTAGTAAGCATCTCAAGGGAATACCGTAATATCATCTACATAAGGATATTTTTTCACCTGTCTGCCTCCAAAGCATGGGTCTACTGAGCCTCATGTATTACATGTGCTCTCATATTTCCTTAAGGAGGACCTTACTGAGCTTTATGATTAGAATTCAGCACATTGTCCTGAGGTCACTTATTTCTCTCTTCACATCTAAGTTTGAAAGGTCATTGGACCACAAAACAATCCTGACTATCTCATAATTGTCTGAGCCAGGCATATAAGGCTAAATTTCAATTACAGGCATATGCTGTTTTATAGTACTTCGTAGCATTTGTTCAATAGCATGTGCTTACTTTGTGTTTCTGGGTCACATTTTGGCAATTTTAGCAATATTTCAAACTTTTTGTTATTATTATATCTGCTATGGTGATCTGTTATCAGTGATCTCTGATGTTACTATCATAATTGCTTGCACATAAGCTGCACTCAAGTAATAAGGGAAACTTAATGAACATGTGTGTGTTTAGACTGATCCACCAACAACAGGCAGTTGCCCTGTCTCTCCCTTTCCTCAGACCACTCTATTCTGCGACATAATGATATTGAAATGAGGTCAATTAATAACTCTACAGTGGCCTCTAAGTGTACTCAGTGGGCCAGTTCAGGTTTTTGACTTTGCTGCACAGAAGAATTTGAGCATGAGTCCAAAGCAAAAGTAAGCAAGAGAGTTTATCGCAAAGCAAAAGTACACTCTGATGGCTGTTCAAAGTGGAATGCTCAAAGGTGAGACAGCACCAACTGACACTTGGGAAACTCTCCTTATGGGAGTCTTACATGATTCTTCATGAAGGGGTGGGAAGAAGTGCTGCTATTAAGCATGTTCTGGGTGGGCTACTGGCAGCACATGTGCTGTGGTTGTATATGCTAGTACATATATCGTATGTCTCATTGGCATCTTAAATCTCCACCTAGAGGCATCTTTTTTACTATTATAGTGAGCATAGGTCAGTCCAAGGTAACTAACCATGAATTTATGTGCTTGTGTGAATCTGGGGATTTTCCCTTCTGTTCTTCCACCTTCTTGCTAAAGGATGGTCTAACCATGAACCCAGGATGTGGTTTGTGCACTGTCAGGTGGTTTGTTCTCCTCATCTGTTTAGCAAGTTTATTCCCCTTTAAAGGAGGCTATTACCACCCTATCCACCCTACCTCAAAAGTACTGAAGTAAAAGGAAGAGGCACACATCTCTCACTTTAAATCGCAAGCTAGAAATGATTAAGCCTAATGAAAAAGGATGTTCAAAGCTGAGACAGGCCGAAAGCTAGGCCTCTCGTGCCAAGCAGTCAAGTTGTGAATGCAAAGGAAAAGATCCTGAAGAAAATTAAAAGTGCTACCTTAGTGAGCACATAAATGACAAGAAAGTGAAGTTGTTTTGTCCTGATATGGAGGAAGTTTTGGTGGTCTGGATTGAAGATCAAACCAGCTACAAAATTCCCTTGAGCCACAACCTAGTCTAGAACAAAGCCTTAACTCTCTTCAGTTCTGCAAAGGCTGAGAGAAATGAGGGACCTTCAGAAGAAAAGTTTGAAGCTAACAGAGGTTGGTTCATGAAGTTAAGGAACGAGAACGTCTCCATAATATAAAAGTGCAAGGTGAAGCAGCAAATGCTGATGTAGAAGCTGCAGCAAGAGATCGAGAAGATCTAGCTAAAATAATTGATGAAGGTGGCCACACTAAACAACAGGTTTTTAATGTAGATGGAGCAGCTTTATATTGGAAGAAGATGCCATCTAGGACTTTCATAGCTAGAGAAGAGAAGTCAGAGCCTGGCTTCAAAGCTTTAAAAGACAAACTGACTTTCTTGTTAGGGGCTAATGCAGCTGGTGACTATAAGTTGAAACCAACACTCATTTACCATTCCCCAAATCCTAGGACCCTTAAGAATTATGCGAAGCCTGTTCTCCTTGCATGTGGTCTATGAATGGAGCAACAAGGCCTGTATGACAGCACATATGTTTACAGTATGGTTTGCTGAATATTTTAAGCTGACTGTTGAGACCTACTGCTTAGAAAAAAAATTATTCCTTTAAGAATATTACTGATCATTGACAATGTTCCTGGTCACCCAAGAGCTCTAATGGAGATGCACAAGGAGATCAATGTTAGTTTCTTGTCTGCTAACACAACATTTATTCTGCAGCCCATAGATCAAGGAGTAATTCTTACTTTCAAGTGTTAGTAAGAAATACATTTCATGAGGCTATAGGTCTAATTCCTCTGATGTGTCTGAGCAAAGTAAATTGAAAACTTTCTGGAAAGGATTAACCATTCTAGGTGCCATTAAGGTTTGTGATTCATGGCAAGGAGTCAAATATCACCATTAATAGGATTTTGGAAGAAGTTAGTTCCAATGCTCATTGAAAACTTCAGGAGTTTCAAGACTTCAGTGGAGGAAGTGACTGCAGATGTGGTGGGAATAGCAAAAGAACTAGAATTAGAAGTGCTGCCTGAAGTTGTCACTGAATTTCTGTAATCTTATGGTTAAACTTGAACTGATGAGTAGTTGCTTCTTATGGATGAGCAAATAAAATACATTATTTTCTCTTAAAAAATTTTGTGGGTACATAGTAGCTGTATATATTTATGGGGTACATGAGATATTTGATACAGGCATACAATGTATAGTAAGTACACCGGGGTAAATAGGGTATTCATCACCTCAAGCATTTATTCTTTCTTTGTGTTAGAAACAATCCAATCATCTCTTTTAGTTATTTAAAAATATATAATAAATTATTGTTGCCTGTAATCACCTATTGTGCTATCAAATACTAGATCTTATTCATTCCACCTGACTATATTTTTGTACTCATTAGCCATCCCCACTACCCTTCTCAGCCTCTGGTAACCATCATCCTACTCCCTGTCTCCATGAGTTCAATTATTTTAAATTTTTAGCTCCCACAAATAATTGAGAACATGCAAAGTTTTTCTTTATGTGCCTGGCTTATTTCACTTAACATAATGACCTCCACTTCCATCCATGTTGTTGCAAATGATTGATAGAATCTCATTTTTTTAATGGCTAAGTGGGACTCCACTGTGTATATGTACCACATTTTATTTATCCATTCATCTGTCAGTGGCCACATAGGTTGATTCCAAATCTTGGTTATTGAGAATAGTGCTGCAACAAATATAGGAGTGCAGGTATCTCTTTGATATAATAATTTCCTTTCCTTTGGATATATATATCTAGCATTGGGATTGCTGGATAATATTGTAGTTCTATTTTTAATTTTTGAAAAACCTCAAAACTATTATCCATAGTGATTGTACTAATTTACATACCCACCACCAGTGTATGACAATTCCCTTTCCTCCACAATCTTGTCAGAGTTTGTTTTTGCCTGTTTTTTGGATAAAAACCATTTTAACTGGGATGAGATGATGTTTCATTGGAGTTTTGATTTGCATTCCTCTGATGATCAGTGATATTGAGCACCTTTTCATATACCTGTTTGCCATTTGCATATCTTCTTTTTGAGAAATATCTATTCAAGTCTTTTGCTCATTTTAAAATCTGATTATTAAACTTTTTTTTATTGTTTCAGCTCCTTATATATTTTGACTATTAATCCTTTATCAGATGGGTAGTTTACAAATATTTTCTCCAATTCTATGGGTGGTTCTCTTCACTTTTTTGATTATTTGCTGTGCAGAAACTTTTAAACTTGATGTGATCCCATTGGTCCATTTTCACTTTGTTTGCCTGTGCTTGTGGGGTATTACTGAAGGAATCTTCACCTAATTCAATATCCTGGACAGTTTCCCCAATGTTTTCTCTATGAGTTTTATAGTTTGATGTCTTAGATTTAAGTCTTTAATCCATTTTGATTTGAGTTTTATATATGGCAAGAGATAAGGGTCTAGTTTCATTCTTCTGCATATGGATATCCAGTTTCCCCAGCATAATTTATTGAAGAGACTGTCTTTTCCCCGGTGTATTGCTCTTGGCACCTTTGTAGAAAATGAGCTCACTCTAGGTGCGTAGGTTTCTCTGTGGGTTCTCTATTCTGCTCTATTAGTCTATGTGTCCATTTTTATGCCAGTATCATGCTGTTTTGGTTACTATAGGTTACCATAGCTCTGTAGTATAATTTGAAGTAAGGTGATGTGATTCCTCCAGTTTTGCTCATTTTGCTCAAAATGCTTTTGGGCTATTCTGAGTCTTTTGTAATTCCATATAAATGTTAAGATTGCTTTTTCTATTGCTGTGAAAAATGTCATTGGTATTTTGACAGGGATTGTGTTGAATCTGCAGATTGCTTTGATTAGTATGAACATTTTAACAATATTGATCCTTCCAGTCTTTGAACATGGAATATCTTTCCATTTCTTTAGTGTCCTGTTCAATTACCTTCAATGTTTTATAGTTTTCTTTGTAGAAATCTTTCACTTTGGCAACTTTATTCTTAGGTATTTTATTTTATTTGTAGTTATTGTAAATGGGATTACTTTCTTAATTTCTTTTTCAGATTTTTCACTGTTGGCATATAGAAATGCTACAAATTTTTATTTGGTGATTTTGTGTATTGCAACTTTACTGAATTTATCAGTTCTAATGCTTTTTTATTGTTGTTGGCATTTTTAGGTTTTATCAAACATAAGAACACATCATCTGCAGGCAAGGATAATTTGCCATCTTCCTTTCCAATTTGGACTTCCTTTATTTCTTTCTGTAGTCTGATTGCTCTAGCTAGGACTTTCACGGCAATATTGAATAACAGTGGTAAAACTGAGCATTGTTTTCTTGTTCCAGATCTTAGAGAAAAAGCTTTCAGTTTTTGCCCATTCAGTGATACTAACTATGGGTCTGTTTCGTATGGCTTTTATTGTGTGGAGGTATGGTCTTTCTATTCTTTGTATTTTGAGTGTTTTTAACATGAAGGGATGCTGAATTTTATCAAATACTTTTTCAGCATCAGTTGAAATAATCATGTAGTTTTTGTCCTTCATTCCATTCATATGATATATCACATTGATTTGTGTATGTTGAACTATTCTTGTATTCCTTGGATAAGCTACATTAGTCATGATGAATAATCTTTTAAATGTATTGCTAAATTTAGTTTGCTAGTATTATGAGAATTTTTGCATCAGTGTTAAACAAAAATATTGGCCTACAGTTTTCTTTTTTTTGATGTGTCTTTGCCTGGTTTGGTATCAGGTTAATATTGGCCTCATAGAATGAATTTGGAAGTATTCCCTCCTCTATTTTTCAGAATAGTTTGAGTAGTTGCAGTATTAGTTCTCTGTTAAATGTTCAGTAAATATCAGCAGTGAAGCCTTCAGGTCCCAGGCTTTTCTTTACTGGGAGGCTTTCTATTACAGCTTCAATCTCATTACTTGTTACTGATCTGTTCAGACTTTGGACTTCTTCCTGGCTCAATCTTGGTAGGTTGGTTGTCTAGCAACCATTTATCCATTTCTTCTAGGTTTTTCCAATTTGTTGGCATATAGTTGCTTATCTTAACCTCTAATAGTCCTCTAAACTTCTGTTTTGTGAGTTGTAATGTCTCCTCTTTCATCTCTGATTTTATTTGGATCTTCTCTCTTTTTTTCTTAGTTCAGTGGGCTAAAGATTAATCAATTTTGTTTATGTTTTTAAATCAACTTTTTAGACTGATTTGAGTAATAATAAAACTCCAGTCTCTCACACAGCTGGCTCTGTGTGAATTAGTCTTTCTCTATTGCAATTCCCCTGTCTTAATAAATCGGCTTTGTCTAGGCAGTGGGCAAGGTGAACCCCTTGGGTGGTTACAAAGTTGGGTGCTCATCCAGGATTGCTCTTGTGGCTATCTGTTTGTGGTTCAGTAGCCCCACCTCCTTGATAGATCAGAGGCCAGTTGAAGCATCTGCTTTGTACTATTGGTCTTGGGGGCTCACTCTGATATTGTCTGTGTTGCGAGGTGCTGCCAACCCAATGTGCATGCATTTAATTGCAATAGAGAAATAGTCCTAGGGAGACATCCCATAACTGTAACCCTATCACAGGATGTTTGTCTGTAGCTTCATGGTGAGGTTTATGTAACTGCAGCCCTATCACACTGTGTCTGCCTGGAGGCTGATCATAGGGTGTCTGTCTGTAGTCCAGTCATGGAGTGTCTGTAGCTGTAGCCCCATTACAGGGTGTCTGTAGTGAGTATCCTAGGCGCTGCCAATGCCTTCTTCCTTCTGATTGGTTTGGGTCCTTAGGGGATCTTGGGTTTTCTGTAGCCCCACGGTGGGGTGTCTGTCTGTAGTCCATTGCAGATTGTCTGTCTTCGTTCAGATCCTTCAGGGGTTTCAGTTGGCTCTCCTTAATTAGTAGGAAGAGTCTTGATGCAGGAGACTTCTCAATCAGAAAGATTTCAGGGAGATTTCCAGACAGAGAACAGGAGAATACTTAGGAAGGGATACTCTTGAAGTTCTTGGTTAGGGATCTTGATTTGGAAGGCCTTCTGTCCATCATGTCTTGTGTGTGTTTGTATATGTGGAGGGGATCTCAAAAGGAATTGCTGACAGAAGTCCAGCAGGCCTAACTCAGAAAACCCTCCTTATTTGTCTGATCACATTCGGTGAGCTCGGAAGAAAGCTCAGCAGGCCTGACTAGGGGGGACTATCCACTCTTCGTATTGCTTGGAGACCACTCATTGAATTACCAGTTGCAGGTCATTCCTCCCCACATGGAGTGGATCAATACCAACAGGGACCAATGGCCGAAAGTTTGAGCCTTGCCAAGTCAATACTGGGTGCTAAACAAGGTGACTAGTGTCTGTTTTGTTATGTGCATTTTGCTTGGCTGGGATGGAAAATGTTAATTTGGTTCCCCATGCAGCTTTGGGCAGTATCTTGCAAAACTGAGAACTTTTGCCTATGTTTCCATAAAACAGAAAAGGATGATTTTGTTTTTGAAGGTGGCTTGACCTCCACAGCTATGGCACAGTGAGTTGGGTCCTTCAAATGCTACTCCATTTTCCTGGAAGCTGCAGAGAAAGGGAGCCCAGAAACCTGGTATACTAGCAAAATGGGTAAAAATTTCTTACCAGCCAAGTTGTGTGTGTGTGTGTGTGTGTGTGTGTGTGTGTGTGTGTAAGTGGTAAATATCACTATTTGTCTCTTCTGCAAGTGTCTGATTAATTGAAAAAATGATTTGTGAGACTAGTCTTAGGCAGTAGCAAATCTGGTGCACTCTATTATATGATACCCCTCTCCCCATTATAGAAAGAATTTGTCTTTCTGTAACGGGGAGAGGGGTATCATAGAATAGAATGTGGGTTTAGGATCCCTGTAAGCCTGCTTTTCAAGCCAGCCTGACCAGCTGGTCAGTTATGAACTTTGCTGTGGGTGCCTGAAACCAATACCAGATGAAATTTCTCCATCTTGTTTTGTGTCCTTAAGAGCTTAACCTTGTGACCATGCGGGGATACTTGTCATGGTTTCACCATCCAGAGGACAGGAATTTGGGGGTTCATGTCATAGTTAGCCCTAGAAATTATCTTGAGCAATTAAAAGACTTTGCAAGCTTGAAACTGGCTGCTCTACATTTCTGGAAAGAGCAATAGAACCTGCTCAATGCTGTGTAGCTCAGTGGCTAAGGCTTTATCTTTTCATAATAGTGGCCCAGGTTTAATTCTCAGCTTCTGGAATGATTCCTTTCTGGTTTATTATTTGTGTAACTGCCATTTATTGAGCTTCCCACCCACACCCATCATAGATAGCTTGTGATTTCCTGCCTTGAATTTTCCTTTCTCTGTACTATGCTTGAGGAGATTCCAAATCTAGACAGAAAGAAAGGGAAAGAGAAAGGGAAAAGGGAGGGAAGGGAAGGGAAGGGAAGGGAAGGGAGTGCTTACTATATCTCTTTGAGACAACGTATGTGTCCATGGTTAAGTCATAATCTTAGTTAAAATTTACTAATTTCATGTGGGAAGTTACCTGTGGTAGAATTCAAAACCCAGAAATATTGACTGTCCTGGTTAGAGTCTAGTAACAAGAGATTTTAGAAGATTTTTTAAAGAGAGCTCTATGGTTAAAATGTGCTTCGTTAAAAATAGATATCCAAGCTATATGTATTTAAAAGGCCTTAATTTTTTTCCTCTTGTTGAATCGTGTTTTTCTGGAAAAAAGTGTTTCTTCTCAGTCAGCTGAATTGTTTTTCTCCATTTTATCTTCTTGCCACTGTTGATGCCCACATGGGAGAACCTAAGGTAATTATTGACAGCCTGGGACTCCTGGGGAAAAACAGAGGAGGCACCACAGACCCCATTATGGGAAAAACTGTTTTCCTCATGGAACCCCAGGATTGAAAGAAAATAAATCCCTCAAAATCTAAGGCTCTGTTCTGTTTTGCATTGCGTTAGCTAATGGTTTTGACTTTGGGGATTATCAAAAATTACTTTGCATTATGGGAGAGCTTTTAGCCTTGGTGTGTAATAACTAAGCAGGAAATATACTTTAAGGGATGGCTAATATCAGTTTTGGAGGTATATTTGACTCTTCACATGCTTAGATCAGAGAAGCATGCTCTTGGCCACTGGGTGGTATGCAGACATCCCCACCCTCCACTGAGAGATGAGACTCCAATGGGTGATGGGCTGATTACAAAATAGGCTGATGGGCTTTGGGTTGCCCTGCAATGGAATGCATGGTAGAAACACTGCACGATCTTCTCCCATAGGATTTCCCTCCTTTTGGGGGATCCAGGATCCAGGATCCAGTGTAAAATGGCACCCTTAATTCTAGGGACCTATTTTTGCCTTCCAGCTATGTCTGCTTATTAGGCCCTAAAAACTGCAAGCTTTCCTGACCCTGTTTCTCCAAGGGCTCCACCCTGAAGCCAGTAATCCAATTAAGAAACTGGCAAATGAAAAAATATTAGAACTATTGGATCTTCAGTCTGTCTGTGTATTTATATGTGTTGCGTTTAATGTTTATATATAAAAGAACTGTGATTAATTGGCTTAGAAAAGTAAGTGCTTGAATCATATTTTGTCAGAAAAATAGAAACTTTAACGCCTTTTTGTTCATGGGACTTTAGTAATCTTTTGGGAATAAAGACGGTTTTAAAGATTACAGCTAAAATAAAAATGTCTTCAAAATTTAGACATGGTCTAAATTAAGGTCAGATATCAGATTTACTAAATGCTCTAAGGTCATAAACTGCTTCTTTGACTTTTCAAATTTGTTCAATTTACCTACTTTGGAACATTAGATTCTAGATATGGCCTGGGGACATGTGGAGTTAGCCATGCCCCTAGCTATGCTGAAAGCAGTCAGATCTTATCTACACTTCTGTCTGATATTCTAGACCCCACACCTGGTATATAATTAAACTTGTTTACTTATCAGATTTTTCATCAAAAATAAAAGTTGTTAAGAGTTAACATTGTAACATGTAATTCAGACTACTGGAGAAACAGTTTTAATGTACAAGGTGTATAAAGGAAGCAGAATGTGTTTTTGCAAATAGAGTCTAAGAAGGCATGGGAATGTGGCTTTTGCCTAGTTTAGAAAGTTAGAGGATTGCTCTAATTTAAAATAAAGTTGAAGGTTTAGGCAAATTGAATAGGGCTTGTGAAGGGTTGATCTTGCAAAGAATGTTCAGTGGGTATGAGCAAGTTGGATAAGATTTGAAGGGGATTGTTTCATTTTTTTTTCAGTCATTGAACATTAAAATGAAAGCACACTGATGCGGGATGAGAATCTGAGCCCATGTATCTGCATAACAGGGTTTTCTTAGAAAATTGATCTGTTTAATGGAAAATTGTATAGGGTTCTAAAAGGTTTATGAAAATCTTACATTATGGTCAAATGAATTAAAA
Source organism: Theropithecus gelada (assembly GCF_003255815.1). Lineage (NCBI taxonomy): Eukaryota > Metazoa > Chordata > Mammalia > Primates > Cercopithecidae > Theropithecus > Theropithecus gelada. The sequence continues at coordinate 32,343,140 of NC_037680.1, forward strand.
TTGGATTTATAAAATTTTATCAAAACTAGCATTATTATTAAAGATGCACTAATACAAACATGAAATTTGGTTTTCCCTTTTGAAAAATATTTTTATGTACTATTGAGAAAAAATGAAAGATTTTTGTTTTTAAAGTAAACTACAAAAAAAAATTAGGGGGAAGGGAATGAGAAGAGACAGATTCAGTTGGCCTCATGCTGTCTTCGTTGGGTCTTATTTGGAAAGCTGTCTCCTCTCTCAGAGTGAAGGTTTTTCTTTTTTAACATTTTGCAGTTATCATGTTGTTCAGATGAATGACTTATGATGACCTGGGATTCTATTTTGTGATACCCAGTATGTTTTAAACCTTTGATATCTGACAAACTTCCCCAAATCAAATTATAAATTATGTTTCTGAAGAGGGGCCAAGATGACCAAATAGAAACAGCTCTTGTCTGCAGCTCCCATTGAGACCAATGCAGAAGATGGGTGATTTCTGCATTTCCAACTGAGGTACCAAGTTTATCTCATTGGGACTGGTTAGGCAGTGGTTGCAACCCATGGAGAGCGAGCAGAAGCAGGGTGGGGTGTCGCTTCACCTGGGAAGTGCAAGGAACCAGGGAACGTCCCTCCCCCAGCCAAGGGAAGCCATGAAGGACTGTGCTACTAAGCCCAGATACTATGCTTTTCCCATGGTTTTTGTCTGCAGATCAGGAGATTCCCTTGTGATCCTACACCGCCAGGGACCAGGGTTTCAAGCACAAAACTGGGCAGTTGTTTGGGCAGGGACCAAGCTAGCTGCAAGGGTTTTTTTGGTACCCAGTGGCACCTGGAACCCCAACAAGACAGAACAGTTCACTGCCCTTGAAAGGGGGCTGAAGCCAGGGAGTCAAGTGGTCTAGTTCGGTGGGTCCTGCTCTCATGGAGCCCAGCAAGCTAAGAACCACTGGCTTGAAATTCTCACTGCTAGCAGCAGTCTGGAGTCCACCTGGGATGACTGAGCTTGGCGTGAGGAGGGGCATCCACCATTACTGAGGCTTTAGTAGGCTGTTATCCCCTGACAGTGCTAAGGAGACTGAGAGATCTGGACTGGGCAGAATTCACTACAGTGTGGCAAAGCGGCTGTGGCCAGACTGCTTCTCTAGATTCCTCCTCACTGAGCAGGGGATCTCGGAAGGAAACGTAGCAGCCCCAGTCAGGGGCCTGCAGATAAAGCTCTCATCTTCCTGGGACAGGAAACCTGGAGAAAGGGACAGCTATGGGCACAGCTTCCACAGACATAATTTTTCTTGCCTGGTAGCTCTGAAGAGAGCAGCTGATCCTGACAAGGGGAATTCTCCCAGCACAGCACACCAGCTTTGCTAAGGGACAGACTGCCTCCTCAATGGGTCCCTGACTCCTGTGCCTTTTAACTGGGAGAGGCCTCCCAACAGGAGTTGACAGACACCTCATGCAGGAGAGCTCTGGTTGCCATCAGGCTGGTGCCCCTCTGGTACGAAGCTCTCAGAGGAAGGATCAAGCAGCAATCTTTGCTGTTCTGCACCCTCCACTGGTGTTACCCAGGTGAACAGGGTCTGGAGTGGACCTTCAGCAAACTGCAGTAGACCTGAAGAAAAAGGGCCTGACTTTTAAGAAAAACTAACAAACAGAAAGCAACAACAATATCAACAGAAAAGACTCCCCACCACACACACACACACAAACTCCATCTAAAGTTTATCAGTCTCAAAGATCAAAGGTGGATAAATCCATGAAGATGAGGAACAACCAGTGCAAAAACACTGAAAATTCCAAAAACCAGAATGCCCCTTCTTCTTCAATTGATTGTAACTCCTCTCCAGCGAGGGCACAAAACTGGATGGAGAACGAGATTGATGAATTTACAGGGCTTCAGACAGTGGCTAATAACAAATTCTTCTGAGCTAAAGGAGCATGTTCTAACCTGTTGCAAGGAGGCTAAGAATCTTAATAAAAGGTTACAGGAAATGCTAACTAGAATACTCAGTTTAGAGAACAACATAAATTACCTGATGGAGCTGAAAAACACAGAACAAGAACTTCATGAAGTATACACAAGTATCAATAGCTTAATTGATGAAGCAGAAGAAAGAACATCAGAAACTGATGATCACCTTGCTGAAATAAGGTGTGAAGACAAGATTGGAGAAAAAATGAAAAAAAAAAAAATGAACAAAGCCTCCAAGAAATATGGGACTATGTGAAAAGACCAAACCTATGATTGATTGGTATGCCTGAAAATGATGGGGAGAATGGAATCAACTTGGACAACATACTTCAGGATACTATCCAGGAGAACTTCCCCAATCTAGCAAGACAGGCCAACATTCAAATTCAGAAAATACAGAGAACACCACTAAGATAGTCCTCGAAGAGATCAAGCCCAAGGCACATAGTCATCAGGTTCTGAAAGGGTGAAACAGAGGAAAAACTGTTAAGGACATCCAGAGAGAAAGATCAGGTCACCTACAAAGGAAACCCATCACACTAACAGTGAATCTGTCTGCAGAAACCCCACAAGCAAGAAGAAAATGGAGGCCAATATTCAACATTCTTAAAAGAATTTTCAACACAGAATTTCATATCCAGCCAAACTCAGCTTCATAATTGAAGGGGAAGTAAAATACTTTACAAACAAGCAAATGCTGAGGGATTTTTGTCACCACCAGCCCTGCCTTACAAGAGCTCCTAAAGAAAACACTAAATATGGAAAGGAAAAACTGGTACCAGCCACTGCAAAAACATACCAAAATATAAGGACCAATGACACCATAAAGAAAATGCATCAACTAATGTGCAAAATAACCAGCTAGCATCATGATGAAAGTATCAAATTCACATATAAAATGTTAACCTTAAATGCAAATGGGCTAAATACCCCAATTAAAAGACACACACTGTTAAATTGGATAAAGTGCCAAGACCCATCAGGATGCTGTATTCAAGAGACCCATCTCACATGCTAAGACACATAGGCTCAAAATAAAGGGATGGATGACTATTTACCAAGTAAATGGAAAGAGAATAAAAGCAGGGGTTGCAATCCTAGTCTCTGATAAAACAGGCTTTAAACCAACAAAGATCAAAAAAGAAAAAGAGCATTACATAATAGTAAAGGGATCAATGCAGTAAGAGCTATCTTAAATAATATGCAACCAATACAGAAGCACCTAGATTCGTAAAGTTCTTAGAGAGACTTAGACTCTCACATAATAATAGTGGGAAACTTTAACACCCCACTGTCAATATTAGGTAGATCAACAAAACAGAAAATTAACAAGCATATTCAAAGTTTGAACTCAACTCTGGATCAAGTGGACATAATAGACATCTACAGAACTCTCCACCCCAAATCAACAGAATATACATTCTTCTCAGTGCCATATGGCAGTTATTCTAATATCTACTACATAATTGGAAATAAAACATTCCTCAGCAAATGCAAAAGAATTGAAATCATAACTAACAGTCCCTCAGACCACAGTGCAATCAAATTAGAACTCAGGATTAAGAAACTCACTCAAAACTGCACAACTACATGGAAATTGTAAAACCTGCCACTGAATGATAAATAACAAAATTAAATCAGAAATCAAGTGATAACAAGGAAATTTATAGCACTAAATGCCCACATCAGAAACTAGAGAGATCTCAAATTGACACCCTAACATCACAATTAAAAGAACTAGACAAGCAGGAGCAAACACATTCAAAAACCAGCAGAATACAAGAAATAACTGAGATCAGAGCAGAAATGAAGGAGACAGAGACACAAAAAAAACTTCAAAAAATCAATGAATCCAGGAGGTGTTTTTTGAAAATATTAACAAAATACATAGACCATTAACTAGACTAATAGAGACAATAAAAATGATAAAGTTGATATCACCATTGATCCCACAAAAATAAAAACTAGCATCAGAGAATAGTGTGTCCAGCTCTATTCAACTAAACTAAAAAATCTAGAAGAAGTGGATAAATTCCTGGACACATACACCCTCCCAGGACTAAACCAGGAAGAAGATGAGTGCCTGAATAGACCAATAACAAGTTCTGAAATTGAGACAGTAATTAATGGCATGCTAACTAAAAAGAGCCCAGAACCAGACAAATTCATAGCCAAATTCTACCAGAGGTACAAAGAAGAGCTGGTACCATTCCTTCTGAAACTGTTCCAAACAAAAGAAAAAGAGGGACTCCTCACTAACTCATTTAATGAGGCCAGCATCATCCTGATACCAAAACGTGGCAGAGACACAACAATAAAAGAAAATTTTAGACGAATATCCCTGATGAACATCGATGTGAAAATCCTCAATAAAATACTAGCAAACCAAATCCAGCAGCACGTCAAAAGGCTTATCCACCACGATCAAGTCAGCTTCATCCCTGGGATGCAAGACTGGTTCAACATACACAAATTAATAAATATAATTCATCACATATACAGAAAAAAGGGCAAAAACTGCTTGATTATTTTAATAGATGCAGAAAAGGCCTGAGATAAAATTCAACAGTCCTTTATGTTAAAAACCCTCAATAAGCTAGGTATTGAAGGAGCATACCTCAAAATAAGAGCCATTTATGACAAACCCAGAACAAATATCATACAGAATGGGCAAAAGCTGGAAATATTCCCCTTGAAAACTGTCACAAGATAAGAATGCCCTCTCTCCTCACTCCTATTCAACATACTATTGAAAGTTCTAGCCAGGGCAATCTGGCAAGAGAAAGAAATAAACGGTATCCAAATAGAAAGAGAGAAAGTTAAATTGTTGCTGTTTGCAGATGACATAATTCCATATCTAGAAAACTCCATCATCTCAGCCCAAAGTCTTCTTAACCTGATAAGCAACATTAGCAAAGTTTCAGGACAAAATCAATGTGTAAAAATCACAAGTATTCCTATACACCAAAAATAGACAAGCAGAGAGCCAAATCACGAGTGAACTCCCATTTACAATTAGTACAAAGAGAATAAAATACCAAGGAATACAACTTACAAAGGATGTGAAGGACCTCTTCAAGGAGAACTACAAACCACTGCTCAAAGAAATGAGAGAGGACAGAAACAAATGGGAAAAAAAATTCATGCTCATTGATAGGAAGAATCAATATTGTGAAAATAGCCATACTGCCCAAAGTAATTTATAGATTCAATGCTATTCCCATAAAGTTACCATTGACTTTCTTCACAGAATTAGAAAAAACTGAATTTCACAGGGAACCAAAAAAGAGCCCGTATAACCAAGACAATCTTAAGCAAAACAAACAAAACTAGAGGCATCATGCTACCTGACTTCAAACTACACTACAAGTTTACAGTAACCAAAACAGCATGGTACTGATACCAAAACAGATATATAGACCAATGGAACATAACAGAGACCTCAAAAATAACATCATACATCTACAACCATCTGACCTTCAACAAAAAACAAGCAATGGGGAAATGATTCCATTAAATAAATGGTGCTGGGGGAGCTGGGTAGCCATATGCAGAAAACAGAAACTGAACTCCTTCCTTACACCTTATACAAACATTAACTCAAGGTAGATTAAAGACTTAAATGTAAAACTCAAAACCATAAAAACCCTAGAAGAAAACCTAGGCAATACCATTCAGGACATAGGCACAATCTCATAGTCATAAGATTTCATGATGAAAACACCGAAAGCAATTGCCACAAAAGCTAAAATTGACAAATGGGATCTAATTAAACTAAATAACTTCTGTACAGCAAAAGAAACTATCATCAGAGTGAACAGCAACCCACAGAATGGGAGAACATTTTTGCAATCTATCCAACTGACAAAGGTCTAATATCCAGAATCTATAAGGAACTTAAATTTACAAGAAAAAAAAAAAATCAAAAAGTGGGCAAAGGATATGAACAGACACTTGCCAAAAGAAGACGTTTATGTGGGCAACAAAATATGAAAAAAAGCTTATCATCACTGGTTATTTAGAGAAATTCAAGTCAAAACCACAATGAGATGACATCTCATGCCAGTTAGAATGGCGATTATTAAATGTCAAGAAACAACAGATGCTGGAGAGGATGTGGAGAAACAGGAATATTTTTACACGGTTGGTGGGAGTGTAATTAGTTCAACTATTGTGGAAGACAGTATTGTGATTCCTCAATTATCTAGAACCAGAAATAATATTTGACCCATCAATTCTGTTACTGGGTATATACCCATAGGATTATAAATCATTCTACTATAAAGACACATACACACGTATGTTTATTACAGCACTATTTACAATAGCAAAGTTTCGGAACCAACCCTAATCCCATCAGTGATAGACTGGAAAAAGAAAATGTGGTATGTATATACCAGGACATATTATACAGCCATAAAAAAGAATGAGTTAATGTCCTTGCAGGGACATGGATGAAGCTGGAAGCCATTATTCTCAGCGAACTATCACAGAAACGGAAAACCAAACACTGCATGTTCTCATAAGTGGGAGTTGAACAATGAAAACACAGGGTCACAGGGAGGGGGACATTACACACCAGGGCCTGTCAGGGGCTAGGGGACAAAAGGGACAGAGAGGAATAGGACAAATACCTAACGCATGCAGGGCTTAAAACTTAGATGTCGGGTTGATGGGTGCAGCAAACAACAATGGCACATGTATAACTCTGTAACAAACCTGCACATTCTGCATATGTATCCCAAAACTTAAATAAAAATAAAAATAAATAAATGAATAATGTTTCTTTCTTTCTTTTTTTTAAAATTTATTTATTATTATTATACTTTAAGATGTAGGGTACATGTGCATAACGTGCAGGTTTGTTACATATGTATACTTGTGCCATGTTGGTGTGCTGCACCCATCAACTCGTCATTTACATCAGGTATAACTCCCAGTGCAATCCCTCCCCCCTCCCCCCTCCCCATGATAGGCCCCGGTGTGTGATGTTCCCCTTCCCGAGTCCAAGTGATCTCATTGTTCAGTTCCCACCTATGAGTGAGAACATGCGGTGTTTGGTTTTCTGTTCTTGTGATAGTTTGCTAAGAATGATGGATTCCAGCTGCATCCATGTCCCTACAAAGGACACGAACTCATCCTTTCTTATGGCTGCATAGTATTCCATGGTGTATATGTGCCACATTTTCTTAATCCAGTCTGTCACTGATGGACATTTGGGTTGATTCCAAGTCTTTGCTATTGTGAATAGTGCTGCAATAAACATACGTGTGCATGTGTCTTTATAGCAGCATAATTTATAATCCTTTGGGTATATACCCAGTAATGGGATGGCTGGGTCATATGGTACATCTAGTTCTAGATCCTTGAGGAATCGCCATAGTGTTTTCCATAATGGTTGAACTAGTTTACAATCCCACCAACAGTGTAAAAGTGTTCCTATTTCTCCACATCCTCTCCAGCACCTGTTGTTTCCTGACTTTTTAATGATCGCCATTCTAACTGGTGTGAGATGGTATCTCATTGTGGTTTTGATTTGCATTTCTCTGATGGCCAGTGATGATGAGCATTTTTTCATGTGTCCGTTGGCTGTATGAATGTCTTCTTTTGAGAAATGTCTGTTCATATCCTTTGCCCACTTTTTGATGGGGTTGTTTGTTTTTTTCTTGTAAATTTGTTTGAGTTCTTTGTAGGTTCTGGATATTAGCCCTTTGTCAGATGAGTAGATTGCAAAAATCTTCTCCCATTCTGTAGGTTGCCTGTTCACTCTGATGGTAGTTTCTTTTGCTGTGCAGAAGCTCTTTAGTTTAATGAGATCCCATTTGTCAATTTTGGCTTTTGCTGCCGTTGCTTTTGGTGTTTTAGACATGAAGTCTTTGCCCATGCCTATGTCCTGAATGGTACTACCTAGGTTTTCCTCTAGGATTTTTATGGTATTAGGTCTAACATTTAAGTCTCTAATCCATCTTGAATTAATTTTCGTATAAGGAGTAAGGAAAGGATCCAGTTTCAGCTTTCTACTTATGGCTAGCCAATTTTCCCAGCACCATTTATTAAATAGGGAATCCTTTCCCCATTTCTTGTTTCTCTCAGGTTTGTCAAAGATCAGATGGCTGTAGATGTGTGGTATTATTTCTGAGGACTCTGTTCTGTTCCATTGGTCTATATCTCTGTTTTGGTACCAGTACCATGCTGTTTTGGTTACTGTAGCCTTGTAGTATAGTTTGAAGTCAGGTAGCGTGATGCCTCCAGCTTTGTTCTTTTGACTTAGGATTGTCTTGGAGATGCGGGCTCTTTTTTGGTTCCATATGAACTTTAAAGCAGTTTTTTCCAATTCTGTGAAGAAACTCATTGGTAGCTTGATGGGGATGGCATTGAATCTATAAATTACCTTGGGCAGTATGGCCATTTTCACGATATTGATTCTTCCTATCCATGAGCATGGTATGTTCTTCCATTTGTTTGTGTCCTCTTTGATTTCAGTGAGCAGTGGTTTGTAGTTCTCCTTGAAGAGGTCCTTTACATCCCTTGTAAGTTGGATTCCTAGGTATTTTATTCTCTTTGAAGCAATTGTAAATGGAAGTTCATTCCTGATTTGGCTCTCTGTTTGTCTGTTACTGGTGTATAAGAATGCTTGTGATTTTTGCACATTAATTTTGTATCCTGAGACTTTGCTGAAGTTGCTTATCAGCTTAAGGAGATTTTGGGCTGAGACAATGGGATTTTCTAAATATACAATCATGTCATCTGCAAACAGGGACAATTTGACGACTTCTTTTCCTAACTGAATACCCTTGATTTCTTTCTCTTGCCTCATTGCCCTAGCCAGAACTTCCAACACTATGTTGAATAGGAGTGGTGAGAGAGGGCATCCCTGTCTTGTGCCAGTTTTCAAAGGGAATTTTTCCAGTTTTTGCCCATTCAGTATGATATTGGCTGTGGGTTTGTCATAAATAGCTCTTATTATTTTGAGGTACGTTCCATCAATACTGAATTTATTGAGCGTTTTTAGCATGAAGGGCTGTTGAATTTTGTCAAAAGCCTTTTCTGCATCTATTGAGATAATCATGTGGTTCTTGTCTTTGGTTCTGTTTATATGCTGGATTATGTTTATTGATTTGCGAATGTTGAACCAGCCTTGCATCCCAGGGATGAAGCCCACTTGATCATGGTGGATAAGCTTTTTGATGTGTTGCTGAATCCGGTTTGCCAGTATTTTATTGAGGATTTTTGCATCGATGTTCATCAGGGATATTGGTCTAAAATTCTCTTTTTTTGCTGTGTCTCTGCCAGGCTTTGGTATCAGGATGATGTTGGCCTCATAAAATGAGTTAGGGAGGATTCCCTCTTTTTCTATTGATTGGAATAGTTTCAGAAGGAATGGTACCAACTCCTCCTTGTACCTCTGGTAGAATTCAGCTGTGAATCCATCTGGTCCTGGACTTCTTTTGGTTGGTAGGCTATTAATTATTGCCTCAATTTCAGAGCCTGCTATTGGTCTATTCAGGGATTCAACTTCTTCCTGGTTTAGTCTTGGAAGAGTGTAAGTGTCCAGGAAATTATCCATTTCTTCTAGGTTTTCCAGTTTATTTGCGTAGAGGTGTTTATAGTATTCTCTGATGGTAGTTTGTATTTCTGTGGGGTCAGTGGTGATATCCCCTTTATCATTTTTAATTGCATCGATTTGATTCTTCTCTCTTTTCTTCTTTATTAGTCTTGCTAGTGGTCTGTCAATTTTGTTGATCTTTTCAAAAAACCAACTCCTGGATTCATTGATTTTTTGGAGGGTTTTTTGTGTCTCTATCTCCTTCAGTTCTGCTCTGATCTTAGTTATTTCTAGCCTTCTGCTAGCTTTCGAATGTTTTTGCTCTTGCTTTTCTAGTTCTTTTAATTGCGATGTTAGAGTGTCAATTTTAGATCTTTCCTGCTTTCTCTTGTGGGCATTTAGTGCTATAAATTTCCCTCTACACACTGCTTTAAATGTGTCCCAGAGATTCTGGTATGTTGTATCTTTGTTCTCATTGGTTTCAAAGAACATCTTTATTTCTGCCTTCATTTCGTTATGTACCCAGTAGTCATTCAGGAGCAGGTTGTTCAGTTTCCATGTAGTTGAGCGGTTTTGATTGAGTTTCTTAGTCCTGAGTTCTAGTTTGATTGCACTTTGGTCTGAGAGACAGTTTGTTATAAATTCTGTTCTTGTACATTTGCTGAGGAGTGCTTTACTTCCAATTACATGGTCAATTTTGGAGTAAGTATGATGTGGTGCTGAGAAGAATGTATATTCTGTTGATTTGGGGTGGAGAGTTCTATAGATGTCTATTAGGTCTGCTTGCTGCAGAGATGAGTTCAATTCCTGGATATCCTTGTTAACTCTCTGTCTCGTTGATCTGTCTAATGTTGACAGTGGAGTGTTGAAGTCTCCCATTATTATTGTATGGGAGTCTAAGTCTCTTTGTAAGTCTCTAAGGACTTGCTTTATGAATCTGGGTGCTCCTGTATTGGGTGCATATATATTTAGGATAGTTAGCTCTTCCTGTTGAATTGATCCCTTTACCATTATGTAATGGCCTTCTTTGTCTCTTTTGATCTTTGATGGTTTAAAGTCTGTTTTATCAGAGACTAGTATTGCAACCCCCGCTTTTTTTTGTTCTCCATTTGCTTGGTAAATCTTCCTCCATCCCTTTATTTTGAGCCTATGTATGTCTCTGCGTGTGAGATGGGTCTCCTGAATACAGCAGACTGATGGGTCTTGACTCTTTATCCAGTTTGCCAGTCTGTGTCTTTTAATTGGAGCATTTAGTCCATTTACATTTAAGGTTAAGATTGTTATGTGTGAACTTGATCCTGCCATTATGATATTAACTGGTTATTTTGCTCGTTAGTTGATGCAGTTTCTTCCTAGCCTCGATGGTCTTTACATTTTGGCATGTTTTTGCAATGGCTGGTACCGGTTGTTCCTTTCCATGTTGAGTGCTTCCTTCAGGGTCTCTTGTAAGGCAGGCCTAGCGGTGACAAAATCTCTAAGCATTTGCTTATCTGTAAAGGATTTTATTTCTCCTTCACTTATGAAACTTAGTTTGGCTGGATATGAAATTCTGGGTTTAAAATTCTTTTCTTTAAGAATGTTGAATATTGGCCCCCACTCTCTTCTGGCTTGGAGAGTTTCTGCCGAGAGATCTGCTGTGAGTCTGATGGGCTTCCCTTTGTGGGTAACCCGACCTTTCTCTCTGGCTGCCCTTAAGATTTTTTCCTTCATTTCAACTTTGGTGAATCTGGCAATTATGTGTCTTGGAGTTGCTCTTCTCGAGGAGTATCTTTGTGGCGTTCTCTGTATTTCCTGGATTTGAATGTTGGCCTGCCCTACTAGGTTGGGGAAGTTCTCCTGGATGATATCCTGAAGAGTGTTTTCCAACTTGGTTCCATTTTCCCCCTCACTTTCAGGCACCCCAATCAGACGTAGATTTGATCTTTTTACATAATCCCATACTTCTTGCAGGCTTTGTTCATTTCTTTTTCTTCTTTTTTCTTTTGGTTTCTCTTCTCGCTTCATTTCATTCATTTGATCCTCCATCGCTGATATTCTTTCTTCCAGTTGATCGAGTCGGTTACTGAAGCTTGTGCATTTGTCACGTATTTCTCGTGTCATGGTTTTCATCTCTTTCATTTCGTTTATGACCTTCTCTGCATTAATTACTCTAGCCATCAATTCTTCCACTTTTTTTTCAAGATTCTTAGTTTCTTTGCGCTGGGTACGTAATTCCTCCTTTAGCTCTGAGAAATTTGATGGACTGAAGCCTTCTTCTCTCATCTCGTCAAAGTCATTCTCCGTCCAGCTTTGATCCGTTGCTGGCGATGAGCTGCGCTCCTTTGCCGGGGGAGATGCACTCTTATTTTTTGAATTTCCAGCTTTTCTGCCCTGCTTTTTCCCCATTTTTGTGGTTTTATCTGCCTCTGGTCTTTGATGATGGTGATGTACTGATGGGGTTTTGGTGTAGGTGTCCTTCCTGTTTGATAGTTTTCCTTCTAACAGTCAGGACCCTCAGCTGTAGGTCTGTTGGAGATTGCTTGAGGTCCACTCCAGACCCTGTTTGCCTGGGTATCAGCAGCAGAGGCTGCCGAAGATAGAATATTTCTGAACAGCGAGTGTACCTGTCTGATTCTTGCTTTGGAAGCTTCCTCTCAGGGGTGTACTCCACCCTGTGAGGTGTGGGGTGTGAGACTGCCCCTAGTGGGGGATGTCTCCCAGTTAGGCTACTCAGGGGTCAGGGACCCACTTGAGCAGGGAGTCTGTCCCTTTTCAGATCTCAGCCTCCGTGTTGGGAGATCCACTGCTCTCTTCAAAGCTGTCAGACAGAGTCGTTTGCGTCTGCAGAGCTTTCTGCTGCTTTTTTGTTGTTGTTGTGTAGCTGTGCCCTGTCCCCAGAGGTGGAGTCTACAGAGACAGGCAGGTTTCCTTGAGCTGCTGTGAGCTCCACCCAGTTCGAGCTTCCCAGCAGCTTTGTTTACCTACTTAAGCCTCAGCAATGGCGGGCGCCCCTCCCCCAGCCTCGCTGCTGCCTTGCCGGTAGATCACAGACTGCTGTGATAGCAATGAGGGAGGCTCCGTGGGTGTGGGACCCTCCCGGCCAGGTCTCCTGTTGTGCCTGTTTGCTTAAAGCGCAGTATTGGGGTGGGAGTTACCCAATTTTCCAGGTGTTGTGTGTCTCAGTTCCCCTGGCTAGGAAAAGGGATTCCCTTCCCCCTTGTGCTTCCCATGTGAGGCAATGCCTCGCCCTGCTTCAGCTCTCGCTGGTCGGGCTGCAGCAGCTGACCAGCACCGATCGTCCGGCACTCCCCAGTGAGATGAACCCAGTACCTCAGTTGAAAATGCAGAAATCTCCGGTCTTCTGTGTCGCTGGCACTGGGAGTTGGAGACTGGAGCTGTTTCTATTTGGCCATCTTGCTCCACCCCCTCATAATGTTTCTTTCTTACCCAATCTTTTAGATATTAGGTCCTCTAAAATCCAAAAATGTTTTTTGGCTTATTTGGTATAAAAAAGTATACAGAATGCTTTGCCAAATATGAAATGGTGTTTCGCTTTCTTTGGATTATATTTGTGTAAATGTGTTACTGGTATATGTTCCAAAATTATGGGAATCTCCTATAATTGTAATATGACTTAGTATATGTTAACAGTAATAATTATAATTGTTATGTTAAATTATTGTGTGCTACAGAGGTAATTAATTTCCTTGTCAATAGTGTCTTTATCTGTGATTGCCCTAGGGATTTTTTTATTCATAGATGATTGTCTTGTTTTGATCATCTTTAAAGATGGTTTTATTATTAGCTATGAAACTCTAACAGACACTCTTAAATGCAGGTTTCTGATTGATCTTTCTGGAGATTGTGACATTAGAATAGAGACAAATTTTCAAATAGAAGACTGCAATAACCTTTTCTGACTTTCCCCTTAAAAGGTTGCTGATCCTTTTTTGTTTATCAAAGCCAAGAAAACGTTTTTGAGCTATTTGCAGCTTTTAACAATTGAGTAGGGGGCGGAGCAAGATGGCCGAATAGGAACAGCTGCAGTCTCCAACTCCCAGCGCCAGCAACACAGAAGACCGGTGATTTCGGCATTTTCAACTGAGGTACTGGGTTCATCTCACTGGGGAGTGCCGGACGATCAGTGCTGGTCAGCTGCTGCAGCCCGACCAGCGAGAGCTGAAGCAGGGTGAGGCATTGCCTCACCTGGGAAGCGCAAGGGGGAAGGGAATCCTTTTTCCTAGCCAGGGAAACTGAGACACACAACACCTGGAAAATCGGGTAACTCCCACCCCAATACTGCGCTTTAAGCAAACAGGCACACCAGGAGATCATATCCCACACCTGGCCGGGAGGGTCCCACATCCATGGAGCCTCCCTCATTGCTAGCACAGCAGTCTGTGATCTACCGGCAAGGCAGCAGTGAGGCTGGGGGAGGGGCGCCCGCCATTGCTGAGGCTTAAGTAGGTAAACAAAGCTGCTGGGAAGCTCGAACTGGGTGGAGCTCACAGCAGCTCAAGGAAACCTGCCTGTCTCTGTAGACTCCACCTCTGGGGACAGGGCACAGTAAACAATAAACGCAGCAGAAGCCTCTACAGACGCAAACGACTCTGTCTGACAGCTTTGAAGAGAGCAGTGGATCTCCCAACACGGAGGTTGAGATCTGAGAAGGGACAGACTCCCTGCTCAAGCGGGTCCCTGACCCCTGAGTAGCCTAACTGGGAGACATCCCCCACTAGGGGCAGTCTGACACCCCACACCTCACAGGGTGGAGTACACCCCTGAGAGGAAGCTTCCAAAGCAAGAATCAGACAGGTACACTCGCTGTTCAGAAATATTCTATCTTCGGCAGCCTCTGCTGCTGATACCCAGGCAAACAGGGTCTGGAGTGGACCTCAAGCAATCTCCAACAGACCTACAGCTGAGGGTCCTGACTGTTAGAAGGAAAACTATCAAACAGGAAGGACACCTACACCAAAACCCCATCAGTACATCACCATCATCAAAGACCAGAGGCAGATAAAACCACAAAGATGGGGAAAAAGCAGGGCAGAAAAGCTGGAAATTCAAAAAATAAGAGTGCATCTCCCCCGGCAAAGGAGCGCAGCTCATCGCCAGCAACGGATCAAAGCTGGACGGAGAATGACTTTGACGAGATGAGAGAAGAAGGCTTCAGTCCATCAAATTTCTCAGAGCTAAAGGAGGAATTACGTACCCAGCGCAAAGAAACTAAGAATCTTGAAAAAAAAGTGGAAGAATTGATGGCTAGAGTAATTAATGCAGAGAAGGTCATAAACGAAATGAAAGAGATGAAAACCATGACACGAGAAATACGTGACAAATGCACAAGCTTCAGTAACCGACTCGATCAACTGGAAGAAAGAATATCAGCGATGGAGGATCAAATGAATGAAATGAAGCGAGAAGAGAAACCAAAAGAAAAAAGAAGAAAAAGAAATGAACAAAGCCTGCAAGAAGTATGGGATTATGTAAAAAGATCAAATCTACGTCTGATTGGGGTGCCTGAAAGTGAGGGGGAAAATGGAACCAAGTTGGAAAACACTCTTCAGGATATCATCCAGGAGAACTTCCCCAACCTACTAGGGCAGGCCAACATTCAAATCCAGGAAATACAGAGAACGCCACAAAGATACTCCTCGAGAAGAGCAACTCCAAGACACATAATTGCCAGATTCACCAAAGTTGAAATGAAGGAAAAAATCTTAAGGGCAGCCAGAGAGAAAGGTCGGGTTACCCACAAAGGGAAGCCCATCAGACTCACAGCAGATCTCTCGGCAGAAACTCTCCAAGCCAGAAGAGAGTGGGGGCCAATATTCAACATTCTTAAAGAAAAGAATTTTAAACCCAGAATTTCATATCCAGCCAAACTAAGTTTCATAAGTGAAGGAGAAATAAAATCCTTTACAGATAAGCAAATGCTTAGAGATTTTGTCACCACTAGGCCTGCCTTACAAGAGACCCTGAAGGAAGCACTCAACATGGAAAGGAACAACCGGTACCAGCCATTGCAAAAACATGCCAAAATGTAAAGACCATCGAGGCTAGGAAGAAACTGCATCAACTAACGAGCAAAATAACCAGTTAATATCATAATGGCAGGATCAAGTTCACACATAACAATCTTAACCTTAAATGTAAATGGACTAAATGCTCCAATTAAAAGACACAGACTGGCAAACTGGATAAAGAGTCAAGACCCATCAGTCTGCTGTATTCAGGAGACCCATCTCACACGCAGAGACATACATAGGCTCAAAATAAAGGGATGGAGGAAGATTTACCAAGCAAATGGAGAACAAAAAAAAGCGGGGGTTGCAATACTAGTCTCTGATAAAACAGACTTTAAACCATCAAAGATCAAAAGAGACAAAGAAGGCCATTACATAATGGTAAAGGGATCAATTCAACAGGAAGAGCTAACTATCCTAAATATATATGCACCCAATACAGGAGCACCCAGATTCATAAAGCAAGTCCTTAGAGACTTACAAAGAGACTTAGACTCCCATACAATAATAATGGGAGACTTCAACACTCCACTGTCAACATTAGACAGATCAACGAGACAGAAAGTTAACAAGGATATCCAGGAATTGAACTCATCTCTGCAGCAAGCAGACCTAATAGACATCTATAGAACTCTCCACCCCAAATCAACAGAATATACATTCTTCTCAGCACCACATCATACTTACTCCAAAATTGACCATGTAATTGGAAGTAAAGCACTCCTCAGCAAATGTACAAGAACAGAATTTATAACAAACTGTCTCTCAGACCAAAGTGCAATCAAACTAGAACTCAGGACTAAGAAACTCAATCAAAACCGCTCAACTACATGGAAACTGAACAACCTGCTCCCGAATGACTATTGGGTACATCACGAAATGAAGGCAGATATAAAGATGTTCTTTGAAACCAATGGGAACAAAGATACAACATACCAGAATCTCTGGGACACATTTAAAGCAGTGTGTAGAGGGAAATTTATAGCACTAAATGCCCACAAGAGAAAGCAGGAAAGATCTAAAATTGACACTCTAACATCGCAATTAAAAGAACTAGAAAAGCAAGAGCAAAAACATTCGAAAGCTAGCAGAAGGCAAGAAATAACTAAGATCAGAGCAGAACTGAAGGAGATAGAGACACAAAAAACCCTCCAAAAAATCAATGAATCCAGGAGTTGGTTTTTTGAAAAGATCAACAAAATTGACAGACCACTAGCAAGACTAATAAAGAAGAAAAGAGAGAAGAATCAAATCGATGCAATTAAAAATGATAAAGGGGATATCACCACTGACCCCACAGAAATACAAACTACCATCAGAGAATACTATAAACACCTCTACGCAAATAAACTGGAAAATCTAGAAGAAATGGATAATTTCCTGGACACTTACACTCTTCCAAGACTAAACCAGGAAGAAGTTGAATCCCTGAATAGACCAATAGCAGGCTCTGAAATTGAGGCAATAATTAATAGCCTACCAACCAAAAGAAGTCCAGGACCAGATGGATTCACAGCTGAATTCTACCAGAGGTACAAGGAGGAGTTGGTACCATTCCTTCTGAAACTATTCCAATCAATAGAAAAAGAGGGAATCCTCCCTAACTCATTTTATGAGGCCAACATCATCCTGATACCAAAGCCTGGCAGAGATACAACAAAAAAAGAGAATTTTAGACCAATATCCCTGATGAACATCGATGCAAAAATCCTCAATAAAATACTGGCAAACCGGATTCAGCAACACATCAAAAAGCTTATCCACCATGATCAAGTGGGCTTCATCCCTGGGATGCAAGGCTGGTTCAACATTCGCAAATCAATAAACATAATCCAGCATATAAACAGAACCAAAGACAAGAACCACATGATTATCTCAATAGATGCAGAAAAGGCTTTTGACAAAATTCAACAGCCCTTCATGCTAAAAACGCTCAATAAATTCAGTATTGATGGAACGTACCTCAAAATAATAAGAGCTATTTATGACAAACCCACAGCCAATATCATACTGAATGGGCAAAAACTGGAAAAATTCCCTTTGAAAACTGGCACAAGACAGGGATGCCCTCTCTCACCACTCCTATTCAACATAGTGTTGGAAGTTCTGGCTAGGGCAATGAGGCAAGAGAAAGAAATCAAGGGTATTCAGTTAGGAAAAGAAGTCGTCAAATTGTCCCTGTTTGCAGATGACATGATTGTATATTTAGAAAATCCCATTGTCTCAGCCCAAAATCTCCTTAAGCTGATAAGCAACTTCAGCAAAGTCTCAGGATACAAAATTAATGTGCAAAAATCACAAGCATTCTTATACACCAGTAACAGACAAACAGAGAGCCAAATCAGGAATGAACTTCCATTTACAATTGCTTCAAAGAGAATAAAATACCTAGGAATCCAACTTACAAGGGATGTAAAGGACCTCTTCAAGGAGAACTACAAACCACTGCTCAGTGAAATAAAAGAGGACACAAACAAATGGAAGAACATACCATGCTCATGGATAGGAAGAATCAATATCGTGAAAATGGCCATACTGCCCAAGGTAATTTATAGATTCAATGCCATCCCCATCAAGCTACCAATGAGTTTCTTCACAGAATTGGAAAAAACTGCTTTAAAGTTCATATGGAACCAAAAAAGAGCCCGCATCTCCAAGACAATCCTAAGTCAAAAGAACAAAGCTGGAGGCATCACGCTACCTGACTTCAAACTATACTACAAGGCTACAGTAACCAAAACAGCATGGTACTGGTACCAAAACAGAGATATAGACCAATGGAACAGAACAGAGTCCTCAGAAATAATACCACACATCTACAGCCATCTGATCTTTGACAAACCTGAGAGAAACAAGAAATGGGGAAAGGATTCCCTATTTAATAAATGGTGCTGGGAAAATTGGCTAGCCATAAGTAGAAAGCTGAAACTGGATCCTTTCCTTACTCCTTATACGAAAATTAATTCAAGATGGATTAGAGACTTAAATGTTAGACCTAATACCATAAAAATCCTAGAGGAAAACCTAGGTAGTACCATTCAGGACATAGGCATGGGCAAAGACTTCATGTCTAAAACACCAAAAGCAACGGCAGCAAAAGCCAAAATTGACAAATGGGATCTCATTAAACTAAAGAGCTTCTGCACAGCAAAAGAAACTACCATCAGAGTGAACAGGCAACCTACAGAATGGGAGAAGATTTTTGCAATCTACTCATCTGACAAAGGGCTAATATCCAGAACCTACAAAGAACTCAAACAAATTTACAAGAAAAAAACAAACAACCCCATCAAAAAGTGGGCAAAGGATATGAACAGACATTTCTCAAAAGAAGACATTCATACAGCCAACGGACACATGAAAAAATGCTCATCATCACTGGCCATCAGAGAAATGCAAATCAAAACCACAATGAGATACCATCTCACACCAGTTAGAATGGCGATCATTAAAAAGTCAGGAAACAACAGGTGCTGGAGAGGATGTGGAGAAATAGGAACACTTTTACACTGTTGGTGGGATTGTAAACTAGTTCAACCATTATGGAAAACACTATGGCGATTCCTCAAGGATCTAGAACTAGATGTACCATATGACCCAGCCATCCCATTACTGGGTATATACCCAAAGGATTATAAATTATGCTGCTATAAAGACACATGCACACGTATGTTTATTGCAGCACTATTCACAATAGCAAAGACTTGGAATCAACCCAAATGTCCATCAGTGACAGATTGGATTAAGAAAATGTGGCACATATACACCATGGAATACTATGCAGCCATAAAAAAGGATGAGTTTGCGTCCTTTGTAGGGACATGGATGCAGCTGGAAACCATCATTCTTAGCAAACTATCACAAGAACTGAAAACCAAACACCGCATGTTCTCACTCATAGGTGGGAACTGAACAATGAGATCACTTGGACTCAGGAAGGGGAACATCACACACCGGGGCCTATCATGGGGAGGGGGGAGGGGGGAGGGATTGCACTGGGAGTTATACCTGATGTAAATGACGAGTTGATGGGTGCAGCACACCAACATGGCACAAGTATACATATGTAACAAACCTGCACGTTATGCACATGTACCCTACAACTTAAAGTATAATAATCATAAATAAATTAAAAAAAAAACAATTGAGTAAAGTATATGTCTATGAACAAAATTTGGAGCACATTTGTTTCTCTTTACCTGCTTTCCCTAGAATTTGGAAACTATTTGTGAGTATTCTTAACTTATGGCAATATAGTTATTTGCACAAATGCTATAAAATATTTTCTCTTGCAGTAGGACACAATTGGTGGAACTGGTTATTTTACCAAGGCTTTGACTGGAATGGTGTGCTTTTCTTTAATGAATCAAACTTAAGTTATACAGCCAATAAAAGACCCTTGGGAAAACTGTTCTCATATCTTGTCTACACAGTCCCTGTACAAGGTTCCTCACCTGTGGCAAGTAAAGAATGTCACTTTCTAACAGGCCGAGGAGCCCCAAGTTATCTTGGGACCTCATGAAGAGAGGAATTTACCCAATTCATAGGTGTTTGAGGGTACAAACCCATGACTGGGCTCAGCTTTTAAAAAAGTCTTATCTGAGATTCCTTATGAAACAGAATTTCATCAAAGCCAGCTTGAAAACTCTACTTAAAAAATAATTATTCTTATTGTGCTTTATGCAAATAATAAGACAAAATATAATAATACTAAAGTTTGTTTTATAGACAAATCAGTCCTATCATGATTTACTATTAATAAAAATGGGGACTGGAGAAAGAAAAATTATTCTTCAAAAAACTGTAGTACACCTGTAGTTAGCTGTTCTTTTTTTTTTTTTTTTTTTTTTTTCTGTAGTTTGGACTAAATCCTAACTTCTTTATGGGCTACAAGTCCCCAAACTAGTGCTTTTAAATCTTTACTTTTAAAAATGGGAATTACACTCCATACCCTACTAGTCATTATTTACCATACAGTACACTGTTCCCTTAAATGCAGTGCTAAAACTGTAGATGACATTACTAATGCCTTTGCACTGCAAGCCTTGGAACCCCAGCCAGGCCTGTGTAAGTACACTCAGAGAGTTGCAGGGTAGTTCTGCTCCTCTCACCTTGGGGTCAACACCTACTCCCACTATGCCCCAGTCAGCAGGAAGAAGTTAGAGTGGTATTCACCCTTTTTTCATCTTCTTTAGCCAACACCTTAGGTTTGAGGCATTATAAATCCTAAAAGGAGGGATTGAAACCACCATTGCAAAATTATAACTGAGACAGTGAAAGAGATCTGACCTAAGTAACTGCATCTTGCTTCCAGCCTCCAACCTGTCCTTGTTCATTCTGGGTAGAGGCTAAACTAACTTTGGGTGGAATTATATAGTTTATAGTTTAAAACAAAGATGATAACAGGCCTTTCCCAAGACAAACCCCATTCTTGCCTGGAGACTAGACTGCCTCTGTAGGGCTAACAAATTAGCCAAAAGACTAGAAATTATGGTTTAGGAGTCATGCAGCTGGAGGCTACAAGATTCTGACCCTCCCCAAATTGTTCCTGGGTATAACATCACTACTGTAAAGCCTAAGATCAGTGCTTGAGATATTTTGCAGACCCTGCACTTGATGGATCAGCTGGCACCACCCAGATCTATAAACTGGCTCATTGGATCTTGTGGTCCCCACCCAGGAACTAACTCAGTGCAAGAAGACAGCTTCAACTCCTTATGATTTCATCTCTGACCTGACCAGTCAGCACTCCAAGCTCAGTGGCTTCCCCCCACCCACCAAATTGTCCTTAAAAACTCTGATCCACAAATTATCCGGAGACTGATTTGAGTAATAATAAAGCTCTGGTCTCCCGAAAACAAAACAAAATGAAACAAAACAAAAACAAAACAAAACAAAACCCAACTTTCATTTTGTTGATCTTTTGTATTTTTTATTTTAATTTTATTTGTTTTAGCTTTTATCTTTATTATAGTTTTTCTTCTATAAATTTTGCATTTAGTTTGCTCTTCCTTTTGTAGTTCTTTAATATGCATTATTAGGTTGTTTATTTGAAGTTTTTCTTTTGTTTTGATGTAGGTGCTTATAGCTATAAACTTTCCTCTTAGAACGGCTTTCAGTGCGTCCCATAGTGTTTAGTATGTTTTGTTTCCATTTTTTTATTTATTTTAAGACCTCATAAACATTTTCTTTGTAATTTCTTCATTGATCCACTGGTCATTCAGGAGCATATTGTTTAATTTCCTTGTGTTTGTATAGTTTCCAAATTTCCTCTTGTTATCAATTACCCGTTTTATTCCTTTCTTGTCAGAGAAGATACTTGATATAATTTCATTTTTTAAGACTTGTTTTGTTGCCTAACATATGGTCTATCCTTGAGAATAATGCATGTGCTGAGGAGAAGAATGTTTATTCTATAGCCATTAGATGAAATGTTCTGTAAATATTGATTAGGTCTGTTTGGTCTACAGTGCTGATATGTCTGATGTTTCTTTGTTGGTTTTCTCTTTGGATGATCTGTCCAGTGCTGACAATGGAGTATTGAATTTTCCAGCTATTATTGTATTGGGGCTTATCTCTCTCTTTAGCTCTAATATTTGCTTTATATATCTGAGTGCTCCAGTGTTGGGTGTACGTATATTTAAAATTGTTATGTCCTCTTACTGAATTGACTACTTTATCCTTGTATAATGGCTTCCTTTGCCTCTATATAGCCTTTGTCTTTAAATCTATCTTTTCTGAAATAAGTATTGCTTCTCCAGCTCTCTTTTGTTTTCCATTGTCATAAAATATCTCTTTCCTTTCTTTTATTTTCATTTTATGTGTCTCTTTATAGGTTAGTGTGTTTCTTATAGGCAGCAGGTCATTAGATCTTGTATTTTTTTTAATCCATTCAGCCACTCTGTCTTTTGATTGGAAAGTTTTGTCCATTTACATTCATTGTTATTATAAATAAGTAAAGATTTATACTTGTCAGTATGGTTTGGCTGTGTCCCACCCAAATCTCATTTTAAATAGTAGCTCCATAATCCCCATATGTCATGGGAGAGACCTAGTGGGAGGTAATTGAATCATGGGGGTGGATTTTCCATGCTATTCTCATGATAGTGAATAAGTGTTATGAGATCTATTGGTTTTATAAAGGGCAGTTCCCCTGCACATGGTCTCTTCCCTGTTGCCATGTAAGACATGACTTTGCCCCTCCTTCACCTTCTGCCATGATAGTGAGGCCTCCCCAGCCATGTGGAAGTGTAAGTCCATTAAACCTCTTTTTCCTTATAAATTATCCAGTCTTGGATATTTCTTCAAAGCAGTATGAAAATGGACTAACATACTTGCCAAGTTGTTATTTTTTAAAATTATTTTGGTTATTTCTTGGTCTTCTTTCTTTCCTTCTTGTCTTCCTCTTAGTGAAGGTGATTTTCTCAGATGGCATGCTTTAAATTCTTGATTTTTATGTTTTGTGTTATCTGTTGTGTGGGATTTTTAAATTTGAGATTACCCTGAGGCTTGCAAATAATATAACCTTTCATTTTAAATTAATAACAACTTAACACTAATGGCATAAACAACCAAGCAATAATAAAACTAATACAACTCTAAGTTTAGCTTTGTCCTTCCACTTTTTAACTTTTTGTTGCTTCTATTTATATCTTATTATATGGTCTATGTCTTGAAAAGTTGCTGTAGTATTTTAGATATGTTCATATTTTAGTCTTTCTATTTTAAGATATGAGTAGTTTACACAGCATAACTATTGGGTTATAATATTCTGTGTACATAGTATTAGCAGTGAATTTTGTACCCTCACATGATTTCTTATTGGTCATTAATATTCTTTTCTTGCAGATTGAAGACATTCCTTTAGCATTTCTTATAGGACAGGTCCAGTGTTGATAAAATTCCTCAGTTTTGTGTGACTGGGAAAGTCTTTATTTCTCCTTTATGTTTGAAGAATATTTTCACTGGATATACTATTCTAGGATAAATTTTATTTTCCTTCATTGCATTAAATATGTCGTCATGCTCTCCTGGCCCATGAGGTTTTCACTGAGAAATCTGCTACCTAACATATTGGAGCTCCTTTGTGTGTTACTTGTTTGTTTTTGTCTTGCTTTTAGTGTCATTTTTTATCCTTGACCTTTGGGAGTTTGATTTTTAAGTGTCTTGAGGTAGTCTTCTTTGGGTTAAACATGCTTGGTGTTCTATAACTTTGTACTTAAATATTGATATGTGTCTCTAGATTTGAGAAGTTTTCTGTTATTATCCATTTAAATGATCTTTCCACCCTGAACTTTCTCTCTACCTCCTCTTCAAGACCAGTAGCTCTTGGATTTACCCTTTTGTGGCTATTTTCTGAATCTCGTAGGTGTGCTTCATTCTTTTTTATTCTTTTTTCTTTTTGTCTCCTCTAGCTGTGTATTTTCAAATAACCTGTCTACAAGCTCACTAATTCTTTTCCTGCTTGATTAGTTCTGCTGTTAAGAGACTCTGATGCATTCTTCAGTATGTCAGTGTACTTTTCAACCTCAGAATTTCTGCTTCATTCTTTTTCATTATTTTTATTTCTTTGTGAAATTTATCTGATAGTATTATGAATTCATCCCCTGTGTTATCTTGTATTTTATTGAGCTTCTCCCAAAGAGCTATTTTGAATTCTTTATCTGAAAGGTAATATATCTCTGTCTCTTCAAGATTGGATGCTGGTATATTATTTAATTCATTGGGTGAGATTGTGCTTTCCTGTATTGTCTTGATGCTTATGGATGTTTGTCAGTGTCTGAGCATTAAAGAGTTAGGTATTTATTGTAGTATTCTTAGTCTGGGATTGTTTGTACCTATCCTTTTTGAGGACCTTCCAGGTATTTGAAGGGACTTGGGTATTGAGATCTAAATCTTGGTCACTGCGGTCATATTTGCTTAACCCTGTTGCTCTTGCAGACTTGTAGGGGTACCAAGGGTAAGATCCAGGAGAATTCCTTGGATCATCAGGTAGAGACTCTTGTTCTCTTCCCTTACCTTCCCTCAAACAAATGGAGCCTCTTACTCTGTTCTGAGATGCCTGAATCTGGGGGAGGGGTGACATAAGCACCCCTGTGGCCACCACTACTTGGACTATGCTGGATCAGATCTGAAACCAGCATACCACTGGGTTTTGCCCAAGAACTCTAGTGACCACTGCCTGGTTACTACCTATGTTCACTCAAGGTCCAAGGGCTCTGCAATCAGTAGGTGGCCAATCTATCCAGGCTTGTGAGCTGGCCCGCCCCCAAGCCATGGGACAAAGTCCTTCCCACTCTTCTGTCCCTTTTCCTCAAGCAGAGGAGTCTCTTCCCATGGCCACCACCACCCCAGGTTCACAGCAAGTATTGCCTGGCTACCACCAATGTTTACTCAGTGATGAAGAGCTCTGCAGTCATCTTGTGGTGAATGACACAAACCCTGAGTCTTTTCCATGAGGGGCGTGGGCTCCCCTTTGGCTTAGGGACTGTACAAAAATGCCACCCAAGAGTCAAGGCCTAGAATTGGAAACCCCAGGAGCTTGCTTGGTCCTCTACCCTACTATGGCCAAGCTGGTATCTAAGATGCAAGACAAAGTCCCCTTTACTGTTTTCTCTTCTTTTCTCAAGCTTAAGGGGTCTTTCCTTGTAGCCATCACAGCTGATAATGGGCTGGGTCATACCTGAAGCCAGCAGAGCTCTCAGTCTCACCCAAGGCCCACAGTGAATACTGCCCGGCTACCTCTGCTACTTATACAGGGACAAAGGCAGGTGCTAAATTAATTGGCAGTTGATGAATTCTTCCAGAACTTGGTCTTCCCATTCAATGTAGCGGTTCCCTTCTGACCCATAGTGTGTTTAAAAATGTCCTCTGGGGGCTACAAAGAGGAGCTGGTACCATTTCTTCTGAAACTATTCCTAACAACTGAAAAGGAGGG
Organism: Theropithecus gelada; assembly: GCF_003255815.1. NCBI lineage: Eukaryota > Metazoa > Chordata > Mammalia > Primates > Cercopithecidae > Theropithecus > Theropithecus gelada. The sequence continues at coordinate 32,368,576 of NC_037680.1, forward strand.
ATTCCTCCCTAACTCACTTTATGAGGCCAGCAGCATCCTGATGCCAAAAACCTGGCAGAAATACAACAACAACAACAATCTTTAGGCCAGTACCCATGATGAACATCAATCAAAAAATCCTCAATAAAATACTGGCAAACCGAATCCAGCAGCACATCAAAAAGCTTATCCACCATGACCAAGTTGGCTTCATCCCTGGGATGCAAAGCTGGTTCAACATACACAAATTAATAAACCTAATTTATCACACAAACAGAAATAAAGACAAAAACCACATGATTATTTTAATAGAGGCAGAAAAGGCCAGAGATAAACTCCAACATCCCTTTATGTTAAAAACTCTGAATAAACTAGGTGTTAAAGGAACATACATCAAAATAATAAGAGCCATTTATGACAAACCCAGAACAAATATCATACAGAAAGGGCAAAAGCTGGAAGCATTCCCCTTGAAAACTGGCACAAGACAAGAATGCCCTCTCTCACCACTGCTATTCAACATAGTATTGGAAGTTCTGGACAGGACAATCAGACAAGAGAAAGAGATAAATGGTATTCACATAGGAAGAGAGAAAGTTAAACTGTCTCTGTATAGATATAATTCTGTATCTAGAAATCTCCATCATCTCAGCCCAAAATATTCTTAACTTGATAAGCAACATTAGCAAAGTCTCAGGATACAAAATCAATGTGCGAAAGTCACGAGCATTCTTATACCCCAACAACAGACAAGCAGAGAGGCAAATTACAAATGACTTCCCATTCACAATTGCTATGAAAATAATAAAATACCTAGGAATACAGCTAACAAGGGAAGTAAAGGACTTCTTCAAGAAGAACTACAAACCCTGCTCAAGGAAATCATAGAAAACACAAACAAATGGAAAAAGATTCCATGCTCATGGATAGGAAGAATCAATATAATAAAAATGGCCATACTGACCAAAGTAATTTATAGATTCAATGCAATTCCTATTAAACTACCATTGACGTTCTTCACAGAATTAGAAAAAACTATTTTAAAATGCATATGAAACCAAAAATGTACCCATATTGCTAAGACAATCAATAGCAAAAAGAGGCATCATGCTGCCTGCCTTCAAACTATACTACAAGGCTACATAACCAAAGCAGCATGGTACTAGTACACAAACAGACACATAGACCAATGGAATAGAATAGAGAACTCAGAAATAAGGCCACACATCTGTAACAATCTGCTCTTTGATAAGGCTGACAAAAACAAGCAATGGGGAAATAATTCCCCATTTAATAAATGGTACTGAGAGAACTGGCTAGCCATAGGCAGAAAAATAAAACTGGACCCCTTCCTTACACCTTATACAAAAATTAACTCAAGATGGATCAAAGGCTTAAACATAAAACCAAAAACTATAAAAATCCTAGAAGAAAATCTAGGCAATACGATTTAGGACATAGGCACAAGTGAAGATTTCATGATGAAAATATCAAAAGCAATTGCAAGAAAAGCAAAAATTGGCAAATGAGATCTAATTAAAGTAAAGAGCTTCTGCACAGAAAACAAAACTATCATCATAGTGAACAGACAACCTACAGAGTGGGAGAAAATTTTTGCAATCTATCCATCTGACAAAGGTCTAATATCCAGAGTCTACAAGGAACTTAAACAAATTTACAAAAGAAAATCAACCCCATTAAAAATTGGGCATAGGAAATGAACAGATACTTCTGAAAAGAAGACATACAAGTGGATAAGAAACATATGAAAAGTTCAACATCATTAATCATTAGAGAAATGTAAATCAAAACCACAATGAGATACCACCTTATGCCAGTTTGAATGGCAACTATTAAAAAGTCAGGAAACAAGATGCTAGCGAGGCTGTGGAGAAATAGGAATGCTTTTACACTGTTGGTGGGAATGTAAATTAGTTCAACCATTGTGGAAGACAGTGTGGCAATTCCTCAAAGACCTAGAGACAGAAATATCATTTGACCCAGCAATCCCATTACTGGATACATACCCAAAGGAATATAAATCATTCTATTTTAAAGATACATGCATGTGTATGCTCATTGTAGCACTATTCACAATAACAAAGACATGGAATCAACCAAAATGCCCATCAATGATAGACTGGATAAAAGAAACGTGGTACATATGAATCATGGAATACTATTCAGCCATAAAAAGAAATGAGATTAGGTTCTTTGAAGGAACATGAATGAAGATGGAAGTCATTATATTCAGCAAACTAATGCAGGAACTGAAAACCAAACACCACTTGTACTCACTTACAAGTGGGAGCTGAACAGTGAGAACACATGGACACAGGGAGGGGATCAATACACAGTGGGGCCTGTTGGGGGTAAGAAGAGCATCAGGAAAAATAGCTAATGCATGCTGGGCTTAATACCTAGGTGATGGATTGATAGGAGCAGCAAACCACCATGGCACACGTTTATCTATGTAACAAAACATTCTGCACATGTACCCCAGAACTTAAAAAAATAAATAAAAAATGTTCTGTTGGAGCTAGAGCCTGGGGTGGAGTTGTCAGGACTCTGCCTTTTGCCTTATTTTACTGTGGTTGAGCTGGTACCCAAGTTGGAAGACAAAGTCGGTTTTTACTGTCCCTTCTCTTCTTCTGAAACAGAGGGAAGGAGTCCCTCCCAGAGCTGCAAGCTGTGCTGTTTGGGGTTGGGGAAAGGGTGATGCAAGCACTCCCTTGACCACCCCAGCTGATGTCTCATTAGGTCACATTTCCCCCATGTCCATGGGCTCTGAGCCCAACACAGATCAGGAATTGCAGTTTTTGTGGGCTAGACAGCCTTTCATGTTTTTTTTAGGACCCCAGAGCCCTTTATCTCATGGTAATGTGGCTTGCGGGATCTCAGGTCTGATGGCTGGAATGGACAATTTGCCTCTGACTAGGGATGGCCTAAATGTTCTCTCCATGGGAAGCAGCTGAGTTCTGCCTGTGTTGCTTTCTAGTGTGACGGGGCAGCACTGAGTTCCAATGCAAAGTTCCACAACCACTGCACTCTCTCTCCCCTAAGTGCATAGATTCTCTCTTTGCACCACAAGGCTGCTGCAGAAGGATGGTGGAGTGGTTGTATAGATGATTCAAGACTGTCCTTTTTACCCTCTTCAGTGTCTATTTCCTTAATATGTTAAAACCAGGTACTGTGTTCTCTAATCTGATTTTTGATTCTGATGAATGTCAGAATCAAAATTTGGTGTGTAGATAGATGTTCAATTTGATGTTCCTGTGTGGAGAATGATTACTGGAGGCTTCTATTCAGCTATCTTGCTCTACCTCCTCTTCCAGAACATGGTTTCTTGAAATGGAATCTATTTCTGTTGAAGATGCTATGAGCATTGTTTAAATGACAATGAAGGATCTAGAATATTACATAAGCTTAGTTGATAAAATGGCAGGAAGATTTGAGAGGATTGACTTCAATTTTGAAAGAAGATCTAGTGTGGGTAAAATGCTACCAAAAAGCATCACATACACTCAGGTGATCCTTAGCAATTTATTTTCAATAAAGTATTCTTTAAGATATATACTTATTTTAGACACGACACTATTGCACACTTGATAAACTATAGTGTAAATGTAGCTTTTATATTCAGTGGGAAACCAAAATATTTGTGTGACTTGTTCTATTGTATATTCACTTTATGGTGGTAGTCTGTTACCAAGCCCACAATATCTCCAAGGTATGTTTGTACATAAAATAGTGAGATACATGACTTTGACATGATTGCCTAATATCTATTGGATAACAAAGGAACATAAATGCTTTAGTAAGATGTATCTGAAATTCTCAACTGGAATATTTATTTGCAGTATTTGACAAAGTTAGAGAAAAGGTGCTTCCCTATGCTATCAACTAAGTTATCCCTTCATTCAACCTTACAACTCTAAATGTAAATTTGAATTGGAGAGAAAGGGTTTTTGTATTAGTTCATTTTCACACTGCTATAAGGATACTACCTGAGACTGGATAATTTTAAAAGAAAAAAAGGTTTAATTGACTCACAGTTTTTCATGGCTGAAGAGGCCTCTGGAAACTTACAATCACATTAGAAGGCAGAGGAGAAGCAAGTACCTTCTTCACAAGGTGGCAGGAGAGAGAGAGAGAGAGCGAGCAAGAGAGCGAGCAAGCAAGCGCAGAGTGGGAAGTGCCAATTTTAAGCCATCAGATCTCATGAGAACTCACTCACTATCATGAGAACAGCATGGGGAAAACTGCCCCTATGATCCAATCACATTGAACTAGGTCCCTCCTTTGACATGTGGGGATTATGGGGATTACAATTTGAGATGATATTTGGGTGGGGACACAGAGCCAAAGCATATCATTCACTGCTGGTCCCTCCCAAATCTCATGTTATTTTTATGTTTCAAAACCAATCATGCCTTCTCAACAGTCCCCCAAGTCTTAACTTATTCCAGCGTTACCCCAAAAATCCAAGTCCAAAGTCTCGTCTAAGCTAAGGCAAGTCCCTTCTGCCTATAAACCTGTAATATCAAGTGCAAGCCAGTTACTTCCAAGATACAGTGGGGGTGTGGACATTGGGTAAGTGTTCCCATTGCAAATGGGAGAAATTGGCCAAAACAAAGGGGCCACAGGCCCCATGCACGTTTGAAACCTAGTGGGGCTGTCATTAAATATTAAATCTTCAAAATCTGCTTTGACTCCATGTGTCACATCCAGATTGCACTGATTTAAGAGGTGGGCCCCCATGACCTTGGGGAGCTTTGCACCTGTGGCTCTGCAGGGTACAGCCCCTAAAGATGCTTTCACGGGCTGGTAGGTGTTGACTGACTGTGGCTTTTCCAGGGGACTCTGGGAAACAGCAGGGACTCTGTGTGGGGACTCTACCCCACATTTTCTCTCTGCATTGCCCTAGTAGAGGTCATCTATCAGGGCTTCACCCCTGCAGCAGACTTCTGCCTGGACATACAGGTATTTCCATACATCCTCTGAAATCTAGGTGGAGGTTTCCAAAGCTCAACTCTTGTCTTCTGTGCACCTGCAGCCCCAACACCACTTGGAAGCCACCAAGGATTGAGGCTTTCACCCTCTGAAGCAATAGCCCAAGCTGTATCTTGGCCCCTTTTAGCCATGGCTGGAGCTGGAGTGGCTGGAACCCAAGACACCAAGTCCTGAGGCTGCACAGAGCAGTGGGGCCATGCTCCAGATGCATTAAACCATTTTTCCCTCCTAGATCTCTGAACTTGTGATGGGAGAGGCTACTGTGAAGATCTCTGATATACCCTGGAGACATTTTCCCCATTGTCTTGGCTATTAACATTCAACTCCTTATTACTTATGCAAATTTTTGCAGCAGGCTTGAATTTCTCCCCAGAAAATGGGTTTCTCTTTTGTATTGCATCATCAGGCTGCAAATTTTCCAAGCTTTTAGCCTTGCTTCTCTTTTAAACAAGAATGTCAATTTCAGATAACCTCTCACAAGAATGGCATGTGGAAAAACACCCCCATGATTTAATTATCTACACCTGGTCCCATCCTTGACATGTGGGGATTATTACAATTCAACGTGAGATTTAGGTAGGGACTCAGAGCCAAACCATACCATTCCACTGCTAACCCTTCCCAAACCTCATGTTCTCACATTTCAAAACATAATCATTCCCCTGCAACAGTCTCCCAAAGTCTTAACTCATTCCAGCATTAACCCAAAAGTCCAAGTCCAAAGTCTCATCTGAGACAAAGCAAGTTTCTTCTGCCTACAAACCTATAAAATCAAAAGCAAATTAGTTACTTCCTTGATACAATGGCGGGGTGGGGGAGGGGGGGATGGCTGGCACAGGCATTGAGTAAATACATCTATTCCAAAAGGGAGAAATTGGCCAAATCAAAGAGGTTACAGGCCCCCATGTATGTCAGATATCCATTAAGGCAGTCATTAAACCTTAAAGTTCCAAAATGATCACCTATGACTCCATGTCTCACATCCAGGCCATACTGATGCAAGAAGTGGGCTCCCATGGCCTTGGAAAGCTCTGCCCCTGTGGCTTTGTGGGGTACAGCCCCCTTCCTGACTGCTTTCATGGGGGGCTGGTATTGAGTGCCTGAGGCTTTTCCAGGCACATGGTGCAAGCTGTCAGTGGATCTACTATGCTGGGGTCTGGAGGAAAGTGGTCCTCTTTTTACAGTTCCATTAGACAGTGACCCAGTGGGGACCTGTGTGGTGGCTCCAACCTCACATTTCATTTCTGTGTTGCCCTGGTACAGGTTTTCTATGAGGGCTCCATCTCTGCAGCAGACTTCTGCCTGCATATCCAGGTGTTTCCATACATCCTCTGAAATCTAGGTGGAGGTTCTCAAAGCTCAACTCTTGTCTTCTGTGCACCTGCAGGCCCAACACCACCTGGAAGCCACCAAGGCTTGGGTCTTGCACCCTCTGAAGCAATGGCCTAACCTGTATCTTGGCGCCTTTCAGCCATTGCGGGAGCTGGAGTGGCTGAGACCCAAGGCACCCAGGCCTGAGGCTGCACAGAGCAGCAGGGCTGTAAGCTAGACACATGTAATCATTTATTCCTCCTAGGCCTTTGAACCTATGATGGGAGGGACTGCCTTGAAGATCTCTGACCTGCCATGGAGACATTATCTCCATTGTCTTGGCAATTAACATTTGGCTGTTTGTTACTTATGCAAATTTCTACAGTTGGCTTTAATTTCTTTCCAGAAAATGGGTTTTTCTTTTCTACCTTGTGGTCAGGCTGCCAATTTTTCAAACTTTTTATGTTTTTTTTTTTTTTTTTAAAATAAAATAAAAGTTTCGCTTTCAGATAATCTCTTTAGGAATGCATATGACTAAACACTTTCAGAATGAGCCAGGTAACCTCCTGAATGCTTTGCTGCTTAGAAATTTCTTCCTTCAGTTACCCTAAATCATCTCTCTCAGGTTCATGGTTTCACAGATCTCTAGAGCAGAGGTGAAATGCCACCAGTCTCTTTGCTAAAGCATAGCATGAGTGACCTTTACTCCAGTTCCCAAAAGTTCCTCATCTTCACCTGAGTCCCCCTTAATCTAGACTTCTTTGTCCATATAATTATCAACGTTTTGGTTAAAACCATTCAACAAGTCTCCAGGAAAATCCAAACTTTCCCACATTTTCCTGTCTTCTTCTGAGCCCTCCAATCTGTTTCAACCTCTGCGTGTTACCAGTTCCAAAGTTGCTTCCACATTTTCAGGTTATCTTTGTAATAGTACCCTACTCTGCCAGTACCAATTCTCTGTATTAGTTTGTTTTCACACTGCTATTAAGATGCTACCTGAGACTGGGTAATTTATAAACAAAAGGAGTTTAATTGACTCACAGTTCTACATGGCTCAGGAGGCCTGAGGAAACTTACAATCATGTTGAAGGTGAAGGAGAAGCAAGTACTTTATTTACAAGGTGGCAGGAAAGAGAGAGAGCGAAGGGGGAAGTGCCACCTTGAAACCATCAGATCTCTTGAGAACTCACTATTATAAGAACAGTATGGGGGAAACTGACCCCATAATCCAATCACCTACTACCAAGTCCCTCCCTTGACACATTGGGGATTATAATTCAAGATGAGATTTGGGTAGGGACACAGAGCCAAACCATATCAGTCCCTTATAAAAAGACTTAAGCTAAACTGCAATGTGTGTTTCTGAAGAAGAACCTTATTTACTAACAAGATGATTTCAAAAGATCCATTTTCTAAGATACAGAATTTAGTTTGGGACCAATTCCAATTCCTGATGCAGGTAAACTGTGGTAATCTGCAGACCTTCTCTTACTGGGTTTCTAAATAAATGTTCCAACATGCAATACACTTTCTGAGCATCTACTCTGTGTCAGACATTTTAGGTACTAAAGAGTTCATGATGAGCAAGACAAAACTTGTGCTCCATGTGTGAGCACTCTATTGCTAGACACTAGACTGAGTTCTCTTAATGCACTAGCTCATTTAATTTAAGGACCAATTATTTGTCTTTGATGTCTGTTAGAGTTTTAGTAACTGGTCTAAGATTCTGCAACCTGCAAGTGATAGAGGTCAGATTAAACATAGACAGTTTGACTTCAGTGCCTAGACATTCACCTCCTATATGTAGTGTCTACTTCGTAGACAAAGCTTCTTTTGCTTTGGCTCCAAATGCAATTTAAGCTGTAAAAACATAGAGTTGTGGCCAGACATAGTGGCCCATGCCTGTAGTCTCAGCACTTTGTGAGGCCGAGGTGGGTGGATTGCTTGAACCCAGGAGTTTGAGACCAGCCTGGGCAACATGGTGAAAGCCTGTCTCTATAATAAATACATAAATTAGCCAGGCAAGATGGCACACTCGTAGTCCCAGCTACTTGGGAGACTGAGGTGGGAGGATCACTTGAACTTGGGAGGTTGAGGCTTCTATGAGCCAAGATGGTGCCACTGCACTCCAGCCTAGGTGACTGGGTGAGACCCTGTCTCAATAAAAAACAAAAACAATAACATACATTGTGATTTTTAAAAAGTAGCACATCAAAAAGCTTATCTACGACGATCAAGTCGGCTTCATCCCTGGATGCAAGGCTGGTTCAACATATGCAACTCATAAAACGTAATCCATCACATAAACAGAACCAATGACAAAAACCACATGATTATCTCAATAGATACAGAAAAGGCCTTTGATAAAATTCACCCCTTAGTGCTAAAAACTCTCTCAATAAACTAGGTATTGATGGAACATATCTCAAAATAGTAAGAGTTATTTATGACAAACCCACAGCAAATATACTGAATGGGCAAAAGCTGGAAGAATTCTCTTTAAAAACCAACGCAAGACAAAGTTGCCCTCTCTCTACACTCCTATTCAACATAGTATTGGAAGTTTTGGCCAGGGCAATCAGAAAATAGAAAGAAATAGAGGGTATTCAAACAACCCCCTCAACAAGTTGGCAAAGGATATGAACAGACACTTCTCAAAGGAATACATAATTATGCAGCCAACCAACATATGAAAAAAAGCTCATCATCACTGGTCATTAGAGAAATGAAAATCAAAACCACAATGAGATACCATCGCACACAAGTTAGAATGGAGATTATTAAAAAGTCAGGAAACAACAGATGCTGGAAAGGATGTGCAGAAATAGGAATGCTTGTACACTGTTGGTGGGAGTGTAAATTAGTTCAACCATTGTGGAAGACAATGTGGCAATTGCTTAAAGATCTAGAATGAGAAATACCATTTAACCCAGCAATCCCATTACTGGGTATATACATACAGGATTATAAATCATTCTACTCTAAAGACACATGCACACGTACGTTTATTGCAGCACTATTCACAATCGCAAAGGCTTGGAACCAACCCAGATGCCCATCAATGATAGATTGGATAAAGAAAATGTGGCACATATACACTATGGAATACTATGCATCCATAATAAAGAATGAGTTCATGTCTTTTGCAGAGGCATGGATGAAGCTGCAAACCATGAATCTGTTTCTGTGTCAGTTTGCTAAGCATTCTCAGCAAACTGAGCATTCTCAGCAAACTGACACAGGAACAGAAAACCAAACACTGCATATTCTCACTCATAAGTGAGTGTTGAACAATGAGAACACATGTACACAGGGAGGGTAACATTACACACCAGGGCCTGTCAGGGGGTGGGGAGCTAGGAAGGGATAGCATTAGGAGAAATACCTAATGCAGATGATGAGTTGATGGGTGCAGCAAACCACCATGGCACGTGTATACCTATGTAACAAACCTGCACGTTCTGCACATGTATCACAGAACTTAAAAAGTATAATTAAAAAAAAAATGAACCACTGAAAAATGTAAAAGAAAAGAGCAATTAGGTTACATGAGGTGAAAGTAACTGATTTGAAGGCTAGTAGGCAAAAAGTATGGTTCCGGGTGCTGCTTCCTTGTCCTTTGTCTAGAATCATCTTTATGACTTTAATTAACCTGTCTTTAGAATAATGCTTCTTACCCGGTACTTGTAACTTGACAAGATTACAGAGAATGGCCATTAATGATGGCTGGGTTTGTTATCAGTTGAAATTGCCATTTATAGAAGGTAATATAAATGGTGGCCATAGATATTATAATTAATTATGATAATTAAAAAGTGTCTGAAGAGTCATGATTTGTGGAGAAATATTTATATAGTGTTCAAGATAAACTTTGGGAATTAAAATGGCCTGACTCATGAAAGAATCACATGGAGTATTACATTAAGCTACTGCTGATTTTCAGTGAGTGTCACAGGAGGGTGAATTTTTCATTTAGTTGTCTCCACTGTAGAACAATCAAATGTTGTATCTGTTGGCCAAATAATAGTGTATATGTGTAATTCTATATATTTTTCAGTTCCTTAACTTTGTAAAATATTTGAAACTAAAATGGATCCTTATCGTATTCTAACTGGTTGCTGAAATAAATGTCAGAAACATTTTCCTTTTTAGCGCAATTTATTTTTGATTGTTTATCATGACAAGCATTCCAGGGAGACTCCTTAGGAATGTTCAGCAGAGGTGTCTCTGGTGATTGACTTAAATGTTGTTCACATAATTTATAGCTTACTAAAATTAGCCAGGCGTAGTGGCAGGTGCCTGTAATCCCAGCTACTCAGGAGGCTGAGGCAAGATAATCACTGGAACCTGGGAGGTGGAGGTGGCAGTGAGCCGAGATGGCGTCATTGCACTCCAGCCTGGGCGACAAGAGTGAGACTTAGTCAAAAAAAAAAAAAAAAAATTTATAGCTTTCCATTACTGCCAGCCTGCCGTTATTGGAGACTCAGCCTGCCAGGTGTTTGTGTCAGTCTGTAAGGAACCATACTGCGTCAGGGCCTATGTGGTTGTAGTGAAAAACCTAGAAATAGGTACCACCCTTCCTTTGTCCTTCTTGCTATCTTGCACCACATTTTCTAGTAGCCAACTCCATTTTGCTTCAAACAGGCAGAATGGACCAGAGTGAGTAACTACAAAGGAGAAGGAGATACTTGTAGGAGGGAGCTCTGTAGAGAACTGCAGAATAAATGAGGAATATGGCTGAAAAGGGTCCCAGACTGGGACCTCAGTACCTGAAGTCAGTTGACACTGCTGTATATGCTGACTTCTCTATATCTTGGAACTGTGAATACAAAATGGCTCTTGGGTGAGTCAAAATTTCTATATATAGCAGACTCTGCATTTGGAGTCTCTCCTTTTGTCAAAAGTTCCTGGTTTTCTACATGGAAATGTGTTCTTTTCTCTACTTTGCTTATTCTTTTATTTGAAATCAGGTTTTTAAATACTAATAGATCACCTACTTCCAGTTGTTTTCAGTCTCTTAACTGACTTCCACATCTTGTTGCCTTCAGGGCTATTCATTTTGAAGAACTGGGGTACTGATGATGAGGACTGTCTCACAAATGTGGCTTACCATTCTTTACACAGACTGTGGGGGCTACATTGCGGTCAATTAGGCTTAGCATATTAGTATGCTTTTCTTTCTATTATTTATCATTTGATAATTTTTAATTTTTCAACTGCAAATAAGTTGTTTTGTCTTTTAAAAACTTGTAATATGTGAATACCTGTTAGATGTGAACAAGTCAAATAATAAAATATTTAAAAATCAACCTTTCCCTGTATTGCCCCACTTCCGCAACCTTGATTCCTCAAAAATAACACCTGTTAATAGTTTGGTGTATATTCAGATTTTTGTAATGCAGAAACACACATTTGGTTTAGTGGGTTTTTAAAATTTTTCATAAATAACATAGTCAACTGTTTTCTCTTGCTCTTTAATTTTAACAATATGTTTTAGAGATTATTTTGTCTTCTATAGTTCGAAGGTGTCTCCTCTAAAGTTCAGGTTATATTACGGTATTAAGACAAAAGTTCTTAAAGGTGATTAGGCAAGGAGAACTACTTCCTTGTGAATGGGATTAGGTTCCCGTAGGTTTGATGAAGGGAGTTCATCCCTTTTGCCCTACTGCCTTTCAGCATGAGAGGAGGTAGCAAGAAGGCCCTCACCAGATGCTAGTGACTTGATCTTGGACTTCTCAGCCTCCAGAAGTATGATAAATAAATTTCTGTTCTTTATAAATTATCCAGTCTCTGTTATAGCAGCACAAAATGGACTGATAATGTCTCTCTCTCTCTTTCTCGATTCAATATATATGGCTACTCATTCTTTATAATGGATGTAAAGCATTCCATAATAAGGCTATGTCATGATTTATTAATACCTTATTGGTAAGTGTTTGTTCTAGTTTTTTTGCCATTACAATAATATAGCCTTCTGTACAAATGTCAGTATTTTTCCATGGCAGCTTCCAGGAAGTAGAGCTTAAGTTTGAAGAACAGAAAAAAAAAAAGATAGATCCTGCCAATTGAAATTGACACAATGAAATTATCAGTATATTAACTATATTCCCATGAAGAGTTTAGGAGAGTACCAATTGCCTGCATCACCACCAACACAGTTTATTATTTTTTAAAATTTGCCAAAATAATTGATAAGTTATATTTCATTTTCATTTAAATTTGCATTTCTGAACTATTAATAAAGTTAAGCATTTTTCATTTTTGTAAAGACCATTTGCATTTCATTCCTGTTTACTTCTGGTATTCTATTTTTGCATGAGACTATGCTTTTCTTATGCATACTATCAAATGTATTATGTAAAACATGTTTTAATATTGTGAATTTTTTTTGTCTATTACATATTATGCTTTTCTTTCAAGTTTTTCACTTTACACTTTGTTTTGTGTTATTTAGAAAACGTTTATACTTTCATTTACTAAATTTATCAAAGTTTGTTCTTTTATAATTCTTGGGTTTTTCATTTTATATAGAAAAACTATCCTCTTGAAAAACACATAAATTCTATATTTACTTTTAATAATTTTAGCTTTAAACATAGGCCTTTAATAAATTTATTTATTTTTTGTGTGGTATGAGGTAGTGATCTAACTATATGTTTTCTAGATGAATAGCCAATATTTCTATAAACTGTATATTGAATCAATTCTCCTTTTGCAAATAACTTAAAATGCCCATTTTAATAAATAAAATTCCTTTGTATAAATACAATATTTTATCATGTTTTCCTATTCTGTTAATACAGTCCAAAATCTCTAACAGACACATTGCATGTTTAATTTGTAGTTTCTGATGACTAAGTTGAACACCTTCTCTTACATTTATTGGCCAATTGAATATCTCCTCTTGTATTGGGTCTTTTGCCTATTTTTAATTGTCTTCTTTGTCTTCTTACTGATTAAAATCAGTTATTTGTATATTCTAGATTTAGGTTTTTTGTGAGCTATATTTAGAGGAAATATTTTCTATAACTCTATAGCTTGGCTTCTAGTGTACATTTTTTAAAATAAAAAGAAGTCCTTAATCTTAATGTATTTCAAGTAATCAATATTTTCCTTGTTATTTCTTTTTGTATTCTGTTTCAGAAATTAGTTTGTTTTTCTAGACATGAATGTTCTTGCATTGTTTTTCTCCTATAACTTTAACATTATCTTGTTATTATTCAATAATAGATAAGATAATTTTTGAAGTAATTTTAAGTTTTATTTTAGATTCAAGAGGTACATAGGCTAGTATGGTATATGGGTATATTGTGCAATGGTAATGCTCGGGATACAATTGATCCTGTCATCTAGTTAGTGAGCATAGTACCCCATAGGCAGATTTTTAATCCTTCCCCTGTCTTACATCCCACCTCTAGTTGTTGCCAGTGTCTATTACTCTCATTTTTATGTGCATGAGAACCCAATATCCAGTTTCCACTATAAATGAGAACATGCTGTATTTGCTTTTCAGTTCCTGCGTTAATTTGCTTAGGATATCGGCCTCCAGTTTCATCTATTTTGTTGCAAAGGACATAACTTCATTCTCTTTTCTGGCTGTGTAGTATTCTGTGGTATATATGTATGACATTTTATTTACCCAATGCACCATTGATAGACACCTAAATTGATTCCATGTCTTTGCTGTTTTGAGTACTGCTGCAACAAACATACAAATGAATTCTTTTGGTAGAGTAATTTATTTACTTTTGTAATTCCATACCCAGTAATGGGGTGCTGGGTCAAATGGTAGTTCTGTTTTAAGGTCTTTGAGGAATATCTAAGCTGTTTTCCATGGTGGCTGAATTAATTTACATTCTCACCAACATTGTATAAGGATTTCCTTTTCTCAGCAGCCTCAGCAGCATCTGTTGTTTTTTGAGTTTTTAATAATAGCCATTCTGACTCATGTGAGATGGTATCTCACGTGACTAGTGATGTTCAGCATTTTTTTTCTTGTTTGTTGACTGCTTGTATGTCTTATTTTGAGAAGTGTCTGTTCTTTGTCCATTTTTAATGAGGTTATTTGTTTTTTGCTTGTCGAATTAAGTTTCTTAAAGTTTCTGGATATTAAACCTCTGTCAGATGCATAGTTTGCAAATATTTTCTATCATTCTGTAGGTTTTCTGTTTACTCTGTTGATGATTTCTTTTGCTATCCAGAAGCCGTTTAATTAGGCCCCATCTGTCCATTTTTGGTCTTGTTGCAATTGCTTTTGAGGACTTAGTTATAAATAAATTATTTTCTAAGGCCAATATCCAGAGTGATGTTTCCTATGTTTTCTTCTAGGATTCTTATAGTTTGAGTTCTTACATTTAAATCTTGCATCCATTTGCAGTTAATTTTTGTATATAGTGAAAGGCAGTCATCCAGTTTTATTCTTCTGCTTGTGGTCAACCAGCTACCCCAGACTCATTTATTGAATAGGGATTCTTTTCTCCATTGCTTATTCCTGTCAACATTGTCAAAAATATGACTATAGGTGTACAGCTATATTTCTGGGGTTTCTATTTTGTTCCATGGGTGTATGTGTCTTTTTTTGTACCAGTATCATGCTTTGTTGTTTACTGTAGCTGCCATTACAGTTTAAAGTCAGGTAATGTGATGCCTCTGGCTTTGTTCTTTTTGCTTAGGAATACTTTGACTGTTCTGGCTCCTTTTTAGTACCATATGAATTTTGCTTTAGTTACCTGTGGTAAACTAAGGTCTGAAAATAAATATAAAATTCTGGAAATAAACAATTTATAAGTTTTAAATACCTGTGGTAAACCAAGGTCTGAAAAATAAATATAAAATTCTGGAAATAAACAATTTATAAGTTTTAAATTGGACACCATTCTGAGTAGCCTGATGAAATCTCACATTGTCCCATTCCATCCTACCTGGGACATGAATCATCCCTTTGCTCAGCCTATTCACTCTGTATATGTCTCTGCTGTTAGTCACTTAGTAGTCATCTTGTTATGAGATCGACTGTCATAGTATTGCAGTGCTTGTGTCTAAGTCACCCTTATTTTACTAAATAATGGCTCCAAAGAGCAATAGCAGGGATGTTGGCATGTTGTTATAATTGTTCTATTTTATTACTAGTTATTGTCGTTCATTTCCTACTGTGCCTGATTCATAAAGTTTATCATAGGTATGCATGTACAGAAAAAAACTTAGTAAATGGAGGGTTCAGTACTGTCTACAGTTTCAGGCATTCATAAGGGATCTTGAAATGTATCACCCATGGATAAGGAGGGGCTGCTGTACTTAAATTTATATACTTGTAATCTGTTTTACATAAATAGCTACATATAAAATATTAGTATCTATATACTTGAATGTTATAAAAATTCTTCGAAAGAATGAAAATTCTAAGATTACAGTTGTAACCAGCAGTAATAATTTCTGGGGTATTGCCGGAGTTTTGTATCCCATGACTTGTAGTTTTATTCCTATTACTCTCTGGATTTCTTTTTACCATGAGTGTATGTTCATTTTTATAATTAAAAATCTAGTTAAACATTGATTCTCTTTTCATTTAGCTCAAGAATATATTGATCTTACTCTTCAACTTTAATTAAGCTTCTAATCTGTATTCACAATGGTGGGTTGGGTCATACCCCGGAGAGCAGAGGGGATCTTTATGATCTTATCCAATGACCTCATTTCTTCATACATTATTAACTTTGTCCTCTATCACTAATGACTGAAAAACTTAATTTTTATTGAGGGCCTGCTAGAATATAGACATTCTGTTGAAGAATTTATCTGTATAATATGATTTAAGCCTCCCTGCACCTATGTGGAATGGTAATAAGAACCCCATTCTATAGATGATAAAACTGAGACCCAGATGGTTGTAGTAACGTATCCCAAAGTAGTTGAATAAGAATGTAAGACAGAGCTAATGCTCCTTTCACTACTTTCTACTGCCTTCCTTGGTGAGTTATTTAGGATTTCTGTGCATCAGTCCACTCTCATCTTATGGGAATCACTCTCCATTTCTTGTTAACTTTTTGATTCATTCTCACCAATGAATACAACATGAGAAGATACTTTTAAAATCATTTGAAATACAGACTAGAGTATCTCAGAGGTTGCATCTCATGTAACTTCAGGGACAGAGAGATGTATACAGTGGGAAGGAGCTAAACTGCAGGCCAATTTAAACATTTCTGGGATCCAGCTTAGCACCATGAGCTGCCACGTGGGACCTCTCCACAAAACAAATGGTAAAATAGTACCTAAGAATCCTATTTGCACATATTTTCCTATATTGATAGGCCATACAGCATGATGGTCTGGAGCACGAAAATGGAGTAGGATAGACAATGGACCAAAATCCTGGCTATCTCATTTACTGGTTGTGTGGCCAAAGGCAGGTTGCTTACTTCTGCAAAGCTCGGTTTTCACTTCTGAAGAATTTTACCAAATTGATTTCTTTTTAAAGAAATGTCTATCCTTGCATTTTTATTATTCCTTTCTTAACTCTAAAGTCACCTTACTATCTATGAAAAATCCATAAACAGGGACCTCAGTGTTTCTAATTTTCAATAGATTGCTTTGTTCAAAATTGTTAGCCGTTAGCTATTTATTATCCTTTTTTTATTATTGATAGTATTTTTAGCTAAGAATTTTGGTAAGAACCAGGCTAGCCTTGAACTTCATCCAGGCAGTGATGTTGGTAGTACCAAAAGGATCTTAGAGTGTGGCTGTTTCACAAAGAAAGCATTATTTAAAATTAAAGTTCAAGAAACATTCCCTATATGGTTCTTTGTGGGTATTTAATTCTTAAAAAGTGATTTACTCTGTGAGAGTTATTAAAGAAATTTGGTGGCACTGGGTACCAAAAAGCTGTCACAATTAAAGCAGTTGCATCTGAGTAAGAATCGTTTTATTATAGATCATCACTAAACTGTCATTAAGCACTTTCTGTGTTATTAATAATAATCCAATGAAAAATACCAATCTCCTTGTTTTGCTTATTGTGCTCTTCTGTAACTTTAAGTGACAGAATTTTTTTCCATATACAGTACTCTTTGTAGAGTCACTACTGAGGACAAGACCAAGGCATTTTCTTTAAAACTTCCTACATATTACCCCCATGTCCTTTAAAAGCCTCATTTTGTACCGTGCATGGAGTAGTATTTTGATAATTTCTTTAGTAAAACTAATGACACACTTCAGTGCTACAAATTTTTATGTAACAGAAATGCAGTATTGTTTATATTCAGTGTTCCCCATTTGTGAAAATATAACCTGATGATGTTGTCATTAATGATCTTATAGTTATATAAATTTAACAGGAAAAATGCCATTTTCTTTACTGTGCACTATAAAAATTAGCAGATCTAAATCTAGATATTGTTTTACATTTTCCTTGTTTTTGTTGTTGGTTTATTAGAGATTCTTTGAAAGTCTTAGCCAAAAAAAAAAATTTGTGTTTTCTCAAAAAATAAACAAAGTTGATCTCTGTGGATGTATTTGACAGAGGTTTAAAGATCCACTAATACTGACTGTGGCCACTAGTCCTAATCATGATTGTCAATCAGGCATTTTGATAGAAATAGTAAGGGTAAGATAAAAGATATGCCAGTTGGGTACTGACTACAGAATGATATAGCATCTGCATCATTTTAGAAAACAGCCCAGAAGCTATTTTTATTATTTTAGCAATTTAATCTTTATTATTATAGCAATATTCATATGATATGCTGCATCTTGAATTTTAGGTTGAAAAAAAAGATATCAACATTTCTCACTAATTCATGGGAGTTGGGGGCCATGACTTATCCATTGTTTTACTCATCATCTAGGATCACATAGTGGAATACAAAACAATAACAATATTTTCAACAGCATTTTCAAAAGATTTCATATGTGAATTTTTCCCTTTCCTTGCTCTGGTCATTGCTAGAGCTTCACCTCCCCAGCTTTTCATCCCCACCACCATGCTGGGCCAGGGGTTACCCAAAACTGGAAGGCGGCTCCTGCTTCTTGAGATGAAAGACAAAGCATCACCCCTCCTCCTACTCTGGAGTTTCTGGCGGATGCTCCACACTCAGAATAAAAACTATGTCCATTGCATAACTTTTAGATATTTGCTGCCAGGCTACTTATGTTCAAAAAGGAAAAAAAAAAAAAAAAAAAAAAAAAAACCTCTTGTGGACCAAAAAATATTGTTAAAACTTTCCAATGTGTGTAAAAATACGAATTGTCTGGAGACATGTAGGGAAAACACCTTCCATTTGACTGAATTGAACTGTGTGTGGGTGTGTCTTTGTATGTGTCTTTGCATGCATGTGCAGTGCTTTGTCTAGCCAGTTCACTTTGAATAGTAGCAATACTTTCCCCGAAAGGAGATGTATGAAACAAAAAGCATTTTGAAAAAGGAAATGCTGTATTCACAGGGCCACTTCATTAAAAAAACTATCTTTGATTTTCTACAGGTGTTTCGGGCACTTAGTTCCACTTCTATCCGTGTTTCAAATGACTGTAATCATAATTCATACATCATTAGTAATTTACATGTCGCTCAAATGAGTAGTTTTCTGAAGCACATCACGGTGGGCCAAAGGATGTGAACCATTAGCTGTTTCACCCCCAAGGTTCTCTCCTGGAGGGAGTAGGTGGCAAAGGGGTCAACAGGGCAAAAGCACCATCTATGTTCTTGTCTGAGAGAAGAAGAAAGGGTGTCTTATCTGTAATTTTACTTTAAAGTAGTGCATTTGTTAATTCAACACGTTTACTAAGAACTCTTATATGCTGGGAATCATATTAAAAGCTGGATTTATAATAGCAATGCCCTTACGGAGATACAGTCTCACGAAAAGTCAAGACAGTGTGAAACAGTAGGAAAAGTATTCCAGCTACCATGGGAGAACATGACAGGAGGTCTGGCTTCAAGGATTATCAAGAAAATCAGTGTGGGTCACGCACAGAGTGTGAGAAAAGCCAGCAAAGAGCTGAGGTTGCAGGAGCTGTTGAGGGTACAGTGGCAGCAGATCAGATTGACACTTTTGGATGATGTTTGGAGAACGAATGAAAGGAGCAAACATGAAAGCAAAGAGAAAATTTAGGAGGCAACCATAGTAATCCCAGGGAAAAGAGATGGAACTGGGGCTTGGGCAGTTCATAACAAGTCGGGGAGAATATTTAGAAGGTAGTATTAACAAAAATTACAGAAAGAAGAAAAAGTTACCCGTAACCACACCATCAAAAGACAACTGATATAATTCCCATCAGATATTTCTGTGTATCTATATATTTATATATGCACATATATGTGTAATCACTGGCACATTTATGCTTACCACCTACATATTTTTTATTTTGTTGCAGAGCCTAGTTGAAGTACATGGAGTTTGTCTTCATCACTGTATATACTTTCTGTTAAGGCTTTTTTCTCTAATTTGGTCATACCTTCTCTCTTCCAGGTGCTTGATATCTTTCTTTTGTGTGCCATCCATTTTCATCCAGGCATTTACTGCTAACTTTTTTATTTCCTGTACTTACTATCAAAACCAACCCCCGTTTTATAGAATTGCTTTCTGGGTCCAGTGGTAGGCAGAATAATGGATCTGCAAAGTTGTCTACATCCTAATCCCTGAAAGCTGTAAATAGGTTACTTCATATTGGCAAAGTGCACTTTGCAGACATGAGTAAGGACCTCAAGATTGAGAGATTACCTTGTAATAATACAAGCCCACCTGGATTGGCACAATGTAATCACAAGGATCCTTAAAAGATGAAAGAGGAAGGCAGAATCAGAGAAAATATGAAGATTGAAGCAGGGATGTGTGTGTGAGAGAGAGGGGGAGATTTGAAGATGCTATACTACAGTCTTGGAAGATGTAGGAAGGGGCCAAGGGATGCAGGTGGCCTCTACACACTAGACAAGGCAAGAAAACCAATTTTCTCCTAGAGTCTCCGGGAAAAACGCAGCCCTGCAAACACCTTAATTTTAGCTCAGCCAAACCCATTTTGGACTTCTGACCTCCAGAATTGTAAGACAAGAAATTTGTGTTTTAAGCTGCTAAATTTGTGCTAATTAATCACTGTAGCAACAGGAAACCAGTATGGATATCCCTGTTGAAACATAGTATATTTAATCATATGGAGGGATCAGTAACTGACAAAGATTAACATGTTACCTTTTTTGTGTGTGGGGTGTGTGTGTGTGTGACAGGGTCTCACTATGTAGACTGAAGTGCAATGGTGCAATCATAACTCACTGCAGTCTTGATCTCCACAGCTGAAGCAATCTTCTACCTCCCAGACTCAAATAGCCTCCCACCTCAGCCTCCTGAGTAGCTAGGACTGCAGGCATGCACCACATCATTGCCCAGCTAATTTTTGTGGGTGTGTTTTTTTTTTTTTTTTTTTGAGATGAGATTTCACCATGTTTCCCAGGCTTGTCTTGAACTTTTGGGCTCAAAGCATTCTACCTGCCTTGACTTCCCAGAGTGCTGGGATTACAAGCATGAGCCACTGCACCTGGCCTATCTTTTCTTTGTTAACTCCAATGAAAGACTTACTCATGTTAAAATTCTGGAAATCAGTCTGGTGGAGGAGATATTTGGAGTTTGGGTGCAGGCAGGTGAGTGGCAAGTGTGTGGGATGTGAGGAACTTCCCTGAAGTCCTTCTCAATACTCAGGTTCCCAGGAGTCACCTTGCTTCCTTCACGTTTCACAGAGACTCACCAACCAGCTGAATTCAGTGCAAGATTTGCATGAAAAATTCTTTTCAGTTATAATGGATTTTGAAAAAATTTTTTTGCATTTGTGTGCATCTATAATCTTAGTGTGAATGTGGATTCAGATACTGTGGAGCACAGTTTTACATATTGAATTTTACTTATTTTTATATTTAAAATTGATATTTTGAATTTTGCATCGGCTCAGCTCGTTATTTCCAAGGGGGTGTGCACTGACATGTCTTTGAATTATGATCTCTCCCTAAAGGGAATGTCTTGCATCTTGAATAAACAACAGATGTTGAATGTGAGGGAGCTGGGGCTGGAAGAGGATGCATTTGCAGAATATGAGAGGATATTTTCTGTTAGTGGATGGAACTACAGGATCGAATAGATGTTCAATGAAATGTAAGAGATAGAAAAGCTAGAGTATCACTTGACCCTTGCATTGCTTTCAATTTACCGTAAACATCATCATCCCTTTTGCCTCAGAGACACATCTGATGCAAACACTGTCACTCGTCCTTTTTTTCAACTAGTTGGAGAGGAAAAAGAAAAAGGTTTTTTCACTGTATCTTACAGGCCTCTAAACCAAAGCTTTAGACTCCAAGAACAAAAGAATATCAAAAATCTTATTGGACCGTGAAGAGAAAAGTGATCTCTCAGGAAACTGGGGCTTTATAGATTTAAATTTGCATCTGAAATTGTCCTAACCTGAAGCGTAGTCAACTTTAAATAGACACAGGTGAAGCCCGCCTCTTTGATGGACTCTCCTGGTGGTGTTCCAGGACTCCCTCAGAGCCTATTACTGTGATCCTCTCTGAATATTTCAGAGCATGGAAAAGTGGGGCTGGCACCATATCAGGAAGAAGGTGGTGACAGAGTCTCAATATCAAATGACTCTAGGATGATTACACAGGGTTGCCAGATAACTTACATTTATTCGTATCACCTGTAAGCATACATGATCTCATTAGTACCTCATAGCAATGCTGGGACACCAATGGAGAAGACATTATAAACCCCATTTAATAACACTGGGGGATGATGCCTAAGAGACATTAAATTGTTTATCTCACATTACAGTCTTAGTAAGTTGTAAAGCCAAATTGGCACCTTGGATTAATGCTTTGTCCAAAGCTGAAACCAGCATACCCTAAACTTGTCTTTCTTCAGGAGTAATCTGCCAATGATGCCTTGAAGCCTAAACATCTGGAGTACCTAAAAATAAATAAATAAATAAATAAATAAATAAAAGTAGAATCCTGTGCTCCACCTCAGATCCTCTGGGTATGGAATTTGGAATTCTGCATTTTAAGTAAGTTCCCCAGGGAATTCTTTTGCACACCAAAGTTTGAGAACTTCTAAGCCTCTGAAGTCCCTTGCTACTCAAAGTGTGATCTATGGACCAGCATCTCAATAACACCAGCATCACCTGGGAGATTCTCTGTGAGAAATGCAGAATCTTGAGCCAAATTCCAGACATACTGGATCAGGATCTGCATCATAAGAAGATTCTCAGGGGTTTACAGGCACATTGAAGGATCAGAAATAGTAGTATAAACCTCAGCATTGAAGGCTAATAAAATGTCTCCTAAGATGGAATGAAAAACAGTTGGGACTTGGTACATCTGACTTTTGTTTTTCCCTGAATCAAGTCAGCTGAATTCTCATTTCTATGTTTGGCATAGCAAGGGCCAAGGGCTACGTTACAGCACCTACTCAGTCTTTGACTGTGTGTCAACAAGCTTATGGAAAATGCTGCTCCACTCTCCAGACTGCAGGAGTGGGGCCCATCAGATAGGAAAACTCTAGCTATCTTGTTATCTCTGCACTCCGTCTGCTACACAAAACTGAACCCTGAGATAATCCTGATCAGCATTAAGAACTGAAACGTGAGGAAAGAGAATTTGAGTAAGTGGAAAATTCTAGAAAGGGGACCCCAGGAGGGAATTGAAGTTATCAACCAATACAGGTGCCTGCACCTCCCATTCCTGGAGAATTCTGTTTCCAAAACTATAATAGTGAATAGAAGGCTACCCATTGAGCTTAAGATACCGAGAAAATACTTCTGATAATTGTAAAATTAACAACTTTCTTATCCCTTTTGTTAATTTAATATTCGTTTCAGAAAATCCAAGTGTTTCAAATATCCATAAATTCCAGGTTTTAATGTTTTAGTAATTAGAAGTTCATAATGGAGAGAGAAAACAGCAGATTTCTTATACTGTTTCCAGTATGTGATTCATACATAACAGGTCACCTGTTAAATGCTAAATGAAATTGCCATTATACTCATATATTCCTGGCTGATGTGGAATGAAAGGGTGTGATTTAAAGGGCCAGATTAAAAACTATGTTTCTAGTAGTTCCTTGAAGAGACAGCATATTTTCGCTTTAGTCTAAAATATTGTGATAGAAAAGAGAAATAAATGTACACGGAAATAAAACTTGTAACAATACTGAGCAAAAATGGATTCTAAATTTTTTATAAAGGAAAAGCATTGATTTACTCATGTTAAATATTTTTCTTTAAAAAAAAATTCCCTACTTACGGAGCTCCCTAAATGACAGGAAAACCAAGCAATCATGATGTTTCCCGCAGGATCACATGCTTTATATTTAATTTCAAATACTTGGTGCTTTGAAATATTTTAATATTAATCTTAAATCACACATATAAAAATAGGATGGAAGAGGATATATTACAGCTACTCTCAGGAAAAAGAATTCCTAACAAAGCAATCTGACTCTAGGATGCCATTAGCACACCTTTGAAAAGTGAAAGCAGACAGTATTAAACTTTTAAAAGCTTACTTTGAAGGAATGTAGAATTTGTTAATATCATTTTGGTGAGGAAGAAAAGAAGAGACTGTGTTACATTATTAATTTCAGGATCTTTGAAGGCAGCTGCTTTTTTTCTTTTCTCAGCTGGTTCGTTTTAGTGTTAATGAGCATCAAACTCATATATCAAAGACAGAATAACAAACCTTTAAATGTCAACCCAAAGGAGATCTTTATTTTTCTATTTGCAACTGTGAAGCAGTGAGGATAATTTAAGATATGAAAATCTGAAAAATTACCTGAACATTTATAAAGAGAAAACTGGAAGAGGCATAAAATTGCAGAGTAGTTTTGAGAGAAAGAATTTCAACTGTGTATTCAGCACACAGCAGGGAGGGAAAAGAATACTCCCTTAAGGGATTGACAAGGTAGAGTTAGAGATATGCAGTAAAAATTTAGAAATGCAGCCCATTATATTTGTCTCTGAAATGATAAATGTGAACATTTAGGCACTAACTTTATTATAATGTATAAGGATGAGCTGACTGATTTGGAAAGCAAAATTTCAGTTTTGCAAATGATACTAAATGAGAAAAAAACGTAAATAATGAGCAGTCATTCCGCGCTCCACTAAGAGACTAAATTGTTGCAGTGCAGTTGCTGAGGCTAACAATAGTGGATGTGCTGAGTTTAGGGCAGAGTTAAATATTCCTTTTGTAGACAGCAAGAGCAGGTCTCTCTGAATGAAGGTGTCACAACGTGCTGACTGAAAAGAGATTTGAATTAGAAAAATCCTTCAAACTGGGTAACTCAACAAATCCAATGGAGAGAGAAAACGTTATGATTCAAGAATAGAATACACACCTGGTCATAAAGGAATTCTTAGGCGTTCTGGCAGCTAAACTAGGCTGGTTCTGAGCATGTAATTTAGGAGAAAGTCGGAATGTACTCACTCATATAAATGAGCAGGTTATCTCAGAGAATTAAAGGCGTGCCTTCTTCCAGGACCGAGGTTTTGTTATTGTTGCTTCTGTTGTTATTGCGGTTCTTCTTTACCTATCGCTACTATTATTTCTAAATTGGATTACTTTTTTCCTTCCTTCATGCTTAGGTGGTCTGTGACTTTAACTGTGGAACATGAGTTGAAAGTGTGCAAATTAGTGTGTAACTATGCAGAGAAGCCAGGCAGATCACACACTCAAAGACAGATGTACGTATCTACAGACTATCAGGTCACCTTTGTGACAGGACTGAAGATCACATGACACCTCCTGCTCAAGCCATCTGTCATTGGGACTGATATTCCACTATTAAAGATTCAGTTCTTGAAGACATTTTTATGTCTTACAGTTACCCAAGTGTGGCAAATACTATAAGAGTGGTGATCTTCTATGTCAGAGTGAACTCAACGTTAGCAAGAGATTAATGAATAATTGTTATATTTGCCTTCTTTGGTTGCTAGTCCAGATTCTCACATTTACAAAGCCCTGTTCTCTTAGGCACTCTGAATTCCTTACCCTTGATAACAAGAAAGAATCCAATAGAAAATTCACTTTAAGCTCTTAGTGATTCTTTTTATGGTTTCTGCCATGTAGAATAATGTATCTACGAAGAAGAGAATAGAGAACAGAAAGATGGGGTAATGCTTAACCAAACCCAAGGAATAACTAAAGAAAAGCTTTCAAGCAGTTTAGAGCTTCCAAGAGAGAGACAATTTGGGATAGTCGGGAGCTCCCCTAATATTCTTCAAACAATTCTGTTTCTGTATTCATGAGTATGTTACTGGAAGGTAAGATCAATACTTTATGAAAATTACAGTCACATTTTCATAATGGAATAGATAGTTTTTCTTACAATTCAATGATTTTCTAGGTTGTCCATTTTACTCTCAACCCTCAAAAGAAAGCTGATTTTGGAGCACAAACATAAGACATATTTGAAGACAAATGTATTCCCCACTCCATACCAAAAAATATAATGCAATCCAAATCCAAATAATAGAATTTTGAATAAGATGTCTTTTGTATTTTATGTGACAGAATTTTTTCCTTTAGACTGGATAAAGGAGGATATGTCATAGTATAAAGAATATTGATGAGAAAATTGTAGGAAGATGATAGATGATAAGAACAAAAAATAATTTTGTTGAGAAATTATTTGCAATGTTGTTTCAGAGCACAGTCATCTTTTATTTTGTTTCCTTTTAAGAATTCTGAACTAGGATGCTGCCAGGAAACAGCATAGTCAAACTAGGTACTCGAGGGGAATTTAATGAAGAAATCACTTATAAAAGAATGGGTGGGGCTTGTAGGGAAATTGACAAGGGATATTGCAGTACTAAAGGGCTAGCAATAATAGGAACTGTTAGTCAACCCAGACCTGAAGGGGCAAGGAAGAAACCAGAAAGAGAAAATTCACAGCCAAGGCCATCTGAGAGCCCTACAGCCTTTTTCAAAGATGCAGGAGAGAGCTGGAAAAATAAAATCCTTAGCCAGTCTCTCTCTCTTCCCATCCAATGATTTCCTTTTCTCCTTTCTCTTTGGAAAAAACAATGGGAATCCAAAAGGCAAGGGAGCTTGTGGACATAATCGATACAGATCAGCCCTTTGGAGCAGAGCTTGCTGGGAAAAGGCAGGGAGCACATCTTGAGGACTGAATGGAGGATCTACAACACAGATGCTCATTGGCATGGAATCAAATTTCATTCAACCCCTTTCAATTTTTATACCTGAATTGTTCGTTTTTCCGTATTTGTAGCATTTCAGCCATCTGCCCATTGGTAGTCTCCCTAAGACATTAGACTATTTCTTTTGTTCTCATTTTGTCCTTGACAATTTTCCAAGATTTGCATCGCCTTATCACCCACTAACATCATCCCGTGGTGCCGAGTACAGCCACAGTTGCCGTCGGTAGGTCTCAAATTGAGGCAATATTCTGACAGCTATTCCTGTATTCCACAGCTGTTCTAGAGCTCAGGAGGGCCACATTCCACGAGCTGTTAGGAAACAACTAATGTGTTCTCAAATTACTATTACTGAGATTTTATATCAAGAAGGTAAAGTGGGTTGGTTACTAAGGAACAGGTGAAGAGGAGAAACAACACTTCAAATTGTGCTTTAGTTTGCACTCCCCTAGTTTGATGCAATAAGAATTAACATGGGTAGGTTCCCCACTTTCTTCTCTCCAGAGTCCTGTGATAGTCGAACTTTTCTCACTCAGCTCCTTTAGAGGGAGTGTTTTTAATTGATATGAGAGATGTTGGGTCAAACTACAGCATACAGTGATGAAATTGCAGGAGGATGAAAAAGAAAACAATACTTATGTGGGGGCTGGATGTTCAGGGAAAGCTGGAATAATTGTGACAAGACTGTCTGAAGCATCTGGAGTTTAATGGAAATGGACAGGAAAGCAAAGGGGATTGCTGAGGACTATGTATTTGGAACCTTATCATTTTTTATGTAAGCAAATATTTTGAGTTTTTGTTAAAATTCTTATTTGCTGACTACATTTCTTCAAACCAATGTCATTACTTGGAATCAAGACTACATAGATACCAATTGATAAAAGCTACTATTTTGGAGGTGGTGAGGCATAATTCTAGATCTTAGATAGGCACAGAGCTGTCCAAGTCATCTCTCTAGACCCACAGCTGAGAGATTATGTACCATAACTGCCAAATTGTTGCAACAATTTTGGAAAGATGAATGAAGTATATTGGTAGAAAGAGATATTGTGCTTGAATTAATGGTTATTGGAAAAATTAAAGAAAATCATGAAGATCACACTGATATTAATTACACAATTTTAAAATAATCAAGCTTATGATAATTCATTAAATTAAGAGTATGGACTGGGCATGGTGGCTCATGCCTGTAATCCCAGTACTTTGGGAAGCCAAGGTGGGCAGATAGCTTCAGGCCAGAAGTTTGAGACAAGCCTGGGCAACATGATGAAAGCCTGTCTTTACAAAAAGATACAAAAATTAGCCAGGCATGTATGGTGGTGTGTGCCACTTGGGGGCCTGAGGTGGGAGGATCACCTGAGCCCAGGAGGTTGAGGCCACAGTGAGCCGCGATCATGCCGCTGCACTCTAGCCTGGGCGGCCAGAGTGAGACCTTCCCAGCTGCTCGAGAGGCTGGGGCACAAGAATCACTTGAACTCGATAGGCAGAGGTTACCGTGAGCTGAGATCACGCCACTGCACTTCAGCCTAGGTGACAGTGAGACTGTCTCAAAAAAAAAAAAAAAAAAAATGAAATGAAAAAAAAGAGTCTGCAGAACTCACAAGATTTCCTCCCATGAACACCTAGTTCCTTAAGAAATTTTAAATTATTTAAAAATGATTTTATCTATGTAATTGACAAATAAAAGGTGTATATATGTATTGTGTACACATGGTTTTGATAGATATATAATTGTGAAATGGCTAAGTCAAGCTAATGTATATATTACCTTATACATTTATTATCTTTTTGTGGTGAGAAGAGTTAAAATCTACTCTCTTAGCAATTTTTAAGAATACAATATATACATTGTTATTAACTATAGTCATGGTGTTGAACAGTAGATCTCTTGAACTTACTCTTCCTGTCTAACGGAAACTTTGTATCCTTTGGACCAAGATCTCTTCACCACATCCACCACCCCAGTTCTCTGTTTCCATTAGTTCTAAAAGTTCACACATAAGTGAGGTTATGTGGTCTTTGTCTTTCTGTTTCTGGCTTATTTCACTTTACAGAATGTCCTCTAGGTTTATCCATGTTGTCACAAATGACAGGATTTCCTTCTTTTTTAAGGTTGAATAGTATTCCTGTGTGTGTATGTGTGTGTGTGTGTATGTGTGTGTGTGTGTAGTATATCACATTTTCTTTATCCATTCGTTTGCTGATAAACACCTAGGTTGATTCCATATCTTGGCTATTATGAATAAGACTGCAAGGAACATGGAAGTACAGATATTTCCTTGACATAAGCAATTTCTTATTCTTTGGCTATATACCCAATAATGGTAAACCTGGATCATATGGTAGTTATGTTATACTTTTAGTTTTTGAGACATCTCCATACTGCTTTCATAATGGCTGTACGAATTTATATTCCTACCAACAGTGTGCAACAGCTCTTTCTCCCCATCCTCATCAGTGTTATCTTTTGTCATTTTGATAATAGCCGTTCTAACAGTTGTGAGGTTTTATTTATTATTATTATTTTTTTTTTTTTGAGATGGAGTCTCGCTCTGTCGCCCAGGCTGGAGTGCAGTGGCCGGATCTCAGCTCACTGCAAGCTCCGCCTCCCGGGTTTACGCCATTCTCCCGCCTCAGCCTCCCGAGTAGCTGGGACTACAGGCGCAGCCACCGCGCCCGGCTAGTTTTTTTTTTTAATTTTTTTAGTAGAGACGGGGTTTCACCGTGTTAGCCAGAATGGTCTCGATCTCCTGACCTCGTGATCCGCCCGTCTCGGCCTCCCAAAGTGCAGGGATTACAGGCTTGAGCCACCGCGCCCGGCCTTGTGAGGTTTTAACAGGTGTGAGCTCACTGTGCTTTTAATTCAAATTTCCTTTTTATATTGAGCATTTTTTCACATACTTGTTAACCATTTGTATGTCTTCTTTTGAGATATGTGTATACAGATTTGTTGCCTATTTTTAAATCAGGGTTTTGTTTTTGTTTTTCGCTATCAAGTTGTTTTGATTTCCTTATATATTTTGGATATTAACCCCTTATCAGAGGTATGGTTTGCAAATATTATTTTCACATTCCATAAGTTGTCTCTTCAGTCTGTTGATTGTTTTCTTGGCTGTACAGAAGCTTTTTAGTTTTATGTAACCCCATTTGTCTATTTTTGCTTTTAAGTTCATATGCAGGAAAGTCATTGCCCAGATCAATGTCATGGAAATTTTCCCCTGTGTTATTTTCTAGTAGTTTTACAACTTCAGGTCTTACAGTGAAGACTTTAATTCATTTTGAGTTGACTGTTTTTGTATATGGTATGAGATTATTCTTCTGTATAAAGCTATTCAGTTGTTCCAACACCATTTATTGAAGAGCTTATCTTTTCCTCAATGTGTGTTCTTGGTTCCTTTGTAGAAAGTCAACTGACTGTAAATGCATGAATTTATTTCTGGGCTCTCTATTCTGTTCCATTGGTTTATGTGTCTTTTTAAAAATGCCAATACCATGTGGTTTTGATTACTATAGCTTTGTAGTATATTTTGAAGTCAGGTAGTGTGATGCCTCCAGCTTTGTTCTTGCAGAAGATTGGTTTGGTCGTTTGGAGTCATTCGTAGTTCCATACAAATTGTATGATTGTTTTATCTATTTCTGTGAAAAAATGTCATGGAATTTTGATAAAGATTGCATTGAATCTGTAGACTTCTTTGGGTAATATGGCCATTTTTACAATATTGATTCTGGAAATTCATGAACACAGGATATCTTTCCACTTACTTGCATTTTCTTTCATTTTTTTCCATCAGTATTTTATATTTTTTAGTATACAGGTCTTTTACCTCCTTGGTGAAATTTACTCATAAGTATTTTATTATTACTTGGTGTAACAATTATAAATGAGACTGTTCCCCTGATTTCTTATTTTGGAAAGTTCATTGTTAGTGTAAAGAAATACTACTTATTTTTGTTTGTTGATTTTGTATCCTGCCGCTTTATTAAACATGTTGAATATCTTCATTCTTTCTAACACTTTTGGATGGAGCATTTATGGTTTTCTGTGTATAAGGTCATATTGTCTGCAAACAAACAGTTAACTTATTTTGCAATTTAGATGCCTTTTCTTTCTTTCTTTTGCCTATTTTCTCTGGCTAGAATTTCTGGTACTATGTTGAATAGAAGTGGTAAGAGTAGGCATCCTTGTCTTGGTCCTGATTTTGGAGGAAAAACTTCTAACTTTTCAAAGTTGAGTATAATGTTAGCTGTGGATTTGTCATATATGACCTTTATTGTGTTGAGGTACATTCCTTCTATATTTAATTTATAGAGAGGTTTCTTCATGAAAAATACATTGGATTTTGTCAAGATTTTTTTTTGGCAGGGGTGGGGATAGATAGAGGAATTCACAGCCTCTTTCTAACATCCCTGAGACTGGATACCCTAAGAGATTTGCTGCTGTTGTAGGAATTCTGATCAAGACAGTTTGAAATTGCTCATAAAGGCCAGAATCTTCATACATTGGGGGTAAGTACAATGCCAGAAGCCATTTCAGAAGCTACTATTCTCAGAAGAACCTGCCAGGTCCAACAGAATTTTTGTGTGGATTCAAGTTGGACTGCGGTCTCTGGGCATGCACTGGGGTGGTGGGGGACTGGCTCACTGTCCATATGGTTGGTAAGGTAGATTGGACCATTATTCATAATCAGATGCCACCACTATTAGTAAATGTGAGCAAGAGAGCACTGTTCTGTTTTTGAGTCCAGACTAGACGAATTACTATGGCACACCATTTGCCAAGGGGCAAGAGAATGGGAAGTAGATATTCAAAAATACCTAAGTCAGCTTCGCATGAGGGCAATTTGTAGAAATTAGTAAGGATTGGATACTGCTTCTCTGCTGAGCTTGCAGATTCCACCTATAGATGAACTTAATTGGATTGAGGCAAAAAAAGAAATAAAATTAATTGACCATCAAGGAACAGGATAAAATTTAAGCCTGAGGTGTTAGGACAAATGAGAGAAGGCAGAAGTTACTCTAGTATTCTCCAGTTCCTTGAAAATTGATGCCTAAACCGACACCCCCACTGGGTAGCTATAAATAGGACTCCCTTACAGTAGCCTCATGGGAACTAGAACCACTAATATGCTACCAGTGAGACATGAGCAGAATTATTGTGACTTATAACAGAATAACCTAGTGGCTAATTTTCCCTCCCCATAATTAAGACAAAGTCTTGGAGAGGGAGGGGTTAAATACTAGAGCTCTGTGTTTGTTTTCTACGAATTCACCCATTTCCCAGCTGAGCAAATTAAAAAAAAAATTAAAATGGGTATGGGCACTGGTTTCATGTGTTCTCCAGCCCATCAGTAGTAATCTTGTAAATTCCAAGTCAGTTTTCCTCATTTCCTCTCATAAAAAGAAATGATTGATTTTGGTGCAATAGATGATAAAAAACATTTGTGGAGAGGGCCGGAGATAGAAGGCACATTAGGGGGATTGTGGAGAAAGTTGTAGTGGAGAAGCTGAGGGTTAAGGGATAGTTATAGGCTGAAAACATTTTTAATTAGTTTTTCTGACGATTATATAATCACATTTACAGTTTTGGAAAAATACGATTTTGGGGGGGTAATTTAAATTTTTACTTTGATTCAGGCATTCTAAAATATATTTGCTAGGCACTAGCTAGGAATAGTAGGAGAGTAAAAGGCCAAGCCAGTACTGGTTCTTGAGGAACCCAACTTGCAGGTGCTTCACGTATTGTGGTGTCTTGTGGTTTGCTGACTGTCCGTCCTCATCTGTATTCTGTGATGGAACATATAGGTTCTGGGTTCATAGCAATCATGGTAGAAATGAAAACAGGAACAAAATTTGTCTTTGGTAGCGTCAATCTCATTGTTCTACACAGGCCTCCTAGGTTCTGGGAGTATCTGTCATCAACCCCTTCAGATTTACCCACTTTGTATTCTGCTCCCTTTTACTGATCTTAAAATCTGCATACTGTGCTATTGGAGGTGGTTTCATAACTTCTCAGGATTTCGAAGTTTTTTATTTGTAAAATAATGATACCAATCTCTGAACTGTACTTTGTTGTGTTGCTAATAAAGATCAAATGAGATAACAAACGGGAAGATGTTTTGGAAAGTGTACAGGGTTGTACAAATTGAATAGAAACAGAATGGTTTACAACTTTGGTTGTAAACTCTGGCTAGACCTTACAGTTTGGAGACTTTCCAAAATGCCACTCACTGGGCTCCTCCCCGAGAGATCCTGATCCGGTTGATCTGGGGTCCTAGAATCAGAATATTTTAGGAGCAATTCTGTTGTACAGGCAGTGTTGAGCATCCGTTTACCCCTTAGAGAGTTCGTTACTTCCCCATGACAGCTTTTATTTTTTATGTTTACATTTTAGGTTTCATAATGAATTATAAAAGTAGGGACTATCTCCTTTTAAAGGAATTTTAGCCACCAGGAAAATGTTTGCTAAAGCATCTTCATTGGGCTTTTGATACTTCCTATAGGTTTTGCCGTGTTCTCCCACCCAGGAGGGCAAACGTTGGAATGGTCACAGAGTTCATAACCAGAAAAGGAGTGGAGCGTCCAGTCGAGCGTGTGGTATGAACGGCTGATGCTGGGTATTTTAAACCTCAGGATTGTAAACAGAAGTTTCATCTGTTGACTGGGGATTTCTTTGTGACCCACATGCTTTTAGAATATTCTGGTGACTCACTTCCCTCCAGAAGTCCCCTTCTCTGAGTTGCCCAGTCTCCCCAGCAAACACTGCTGGGTCATCCCCTGCTTCCTTGTGTGCATGAAGATAAAACACTGAAAAAAATGGGGGGAGATTTTATAATTGCTGTCATGAGCAGCTGCATGTTGAAAAAAGGTGAACTAACTTTAACTTATTTTTTTTTCTGTCAGAATGTATTTAGTATGAATTACTCATGTGCAATACAATATTTGATAATTTTATATATAGCCAGCCACATATAGATGAAAATTTAGAATTCAGTTTTTAATCATATGACAACTGGCATTGAATTTCCAGTTATTTTTGCTAAACATCTGTCCAATTTATTTACTAGAGTACATTCGTATTTACAGTTTCCTTTCATAAAAACAATTCTAAAATGATTAGCTATATGCTTGTTTACCCAATGCTAAAGGCAAGTCTGAAAATTTGCAACTGCATTTAAAGCTGTCATTCTAATTACTGCCAGGCATTCCTATACCCTATATGCAATTTTTGTGCTATTTAAAAAATAATATTATAATTATTATTTTGAAAAATAGAAATAGGAGCCATTAAGCATTGGAGATCATGCTTTATTCTCTCTCTCTCTCTTTTTGTTTTTTCCTTCTTAGATGGAGTCTCACTCTGTCGCCCAGGCTGGAGCACAGTGGCGTGATCTCCACTTCCCAGTTCAAGGGATTCTCCTGCCTCTGCCTCCCACGTAGCTGGGATTACAGGCACACACCACCATGCTCGGCTAATTTTTTCTTTTTAGTAGAAATGGGGTTTCACCATGTTGGCCAGGCTGGTCTTGAACTCCCGGTCTAAAGCAATCCACCCACCTAGGCCTCCCAAAGTGCTGAAATTACAGGCATGAGCCAGCGCACCCAGCTCATACTTTATTCGCTTAGAAAGTCATAGAAAGGTATTTTTTCCTGTATATCCATGACGTTGATTGTACACTGGAGAACTTTCGTTTTTCAGCATTCATGTATGTCTTGATTTAAGACAATCTGAAATTTAAAGCATCAATTAATCTAATAAACCTGGAACAAGTATTTGCATTATGAAAATGGTTCATCTCAGAGGTCTTTAAAAGTTAGCTCTGAAATTGTTAAGCCGATACATTGCCATTGGCATGGTAAATTGACTCTAGTGATTCATTTGTGGGAAATTATCTTAAATATTTTTGAAAAAAAACAAAGCACTACAATTATGTACACAGATTTGCTCATCATCATGTTATGTAGACTTTGAAAAAAGTAGAAATGGCCTAAATACCTAACAATTGCACAATAGTAAATAAATGGCATTAAATTTACTGGATGAACAGTTACAAAGTTTTAAAAATGACTATTTAAAAATACTATAAATTTTACACTTTAAAATAAGATTCTAAATTTTATGTTATGTGTATTTAATCACAATAAAATAATCTTATAAAATATGGAAGTAATATTTATTAGCATATATTGCAGTGTAAATTGTGGCTATGCTACAATTTATATTGAAATTAAGGATATATGTATACAGATAGAGAAAGACAAAAGAAATTAAAAAGTCAAACTTACATTATTTAAAGTGGTGAGATCATAGTTTTTTTTCTATTTAATGTTTTTAAGATTATTTTACATCAGAAGAAGCTTTACCACTTTGAAAAGGTAATTAAAGATATTGACTCTCTATAGAAGAGATCAGGGACCTATCTCAAATTGTTATCCTTTTAGTCCTATTATCTAATCAGATGTGTAAAGAACTCAGTACGTTACTTTTATTTTCATAGCGCATATTTCATGCAAGATGGTGCTGCATATAAGCAGATTTACAGATATGAACAAGAAAAAACACTAAATATATTAGTATTTGTGTGGGTGAGAGACAGAGGTAGTTACTCAATATCTCACTTGAAAAACAAGACAAAAATAATCAGAAAAAAATGCTGCTGATGAAAGTGACGAAAACCTGGGGGCTATTTTTATTTTCTGTGGACAGTAATATCTCTTTATAACAGTGCTGAGTACTGACGAGTTCTTAATAAAACCTAGACTTATCTTTTAAGCACTCAAACTAAAAAGCAAATAAACACTAAAAAATATTTTGAAGGGAATCTTTCTGAAATGTATTACACACTTTCCTGCTTTTCTAAATGGTTTCCAAAGAATTTAACCTGACCTTTTCCATTTGACTTACATTTATGGCCCTGCGTTGCTGAGCAGGTTGCATGCTTCAGTTTGTGTGGTTCTTCTATCTCTTCGTTTGCTATAAAATCACTTCTTTAACAAATGACACAAGTCCGTATCGACAGAACCACCTTCTACTTCCATTTGAATTTCTTATGTTCAATTTTCTCAGATCAGGTAAACACTATAACAAGCTTTCTTGAGCTTTGTGTATTATGTGATTAATCATGTAAATCATGTGGCTCCTCTGGGGAGTAAAGGGCTTGAGGTTTTTGGAAAGGTCTTTTGATAGCCTAGAGTTCTTGTTCTAAATTCTGAATGTACAACTATATTCTGAAGGATGAAGCTTGCAGATTCCTGGCTCTCAGATGAGTGTTGAGTCACAGAACTAATGTTATGTTAGAAGCAGAGGGGAATGTTGATGAACAAATTATGTTTTGTTAATGTATGATATTTTTGCTCTTTATATTATGAGAGAGGGTGAAAGAATCATGAGTAGAATGGAATGGAAGAAATCCAAAAAGAACACCAGGAATTAGAATACATTTAAATAGGCAGAAAATGGTACATAGAATAATGAAATGCAGAAGAGAAAGACAAAAAAAAAATCTTATTTTGATTAGATGTTTTATTATTTAATATATTTGAGGCTTTGTCCATAGAAATTGAAATGTGGGTTTTTCTGAATGTTCAGCAATCCAACTGAAGGAAAGAATTAGGAGATTACATAGGTTCCAAAAAATGAGAGGCAGAGGCTAGAAAATTATATTATCTCTAAATAAAACTGACACTTAAACTTTTGGTATTCTGAAGCTAGTATCAGAGAAACATGGAAAACATGTACAAACTCAAAATATAACAACCTCACTCCCTCTGGCAAAAATGAACCCCAAAACCAAAACCTCTTCTGCCTCTAAGACTCTGAGTAGGAAGTTGAACTAAGAGGCACACATGTGTACCCTTTAGTGAAGAAACATAGACAGCATTGATGTAAGAGTTCAGAGATCTGGGCTCCCAGAATTACTTTTCTATAACATGTACAATTCCTGTCCCCTTCTCTAGGCCTTTGTAAAATATCATTCGTGAAATGAAGAATTGGAATAGAACATTGCTATGCTCCTTTTAGAGCTCAAATAGAAAGTCATCATCTTTCACTTCTCCCTAACTTTGGAAGAGGTTGATCAATATCTTCTTCTTGAAGCACTTTTTTTTTTTAACCTCCATGACACATCCTCTCCTTGATTTCCAAAATTTCTTCTCCTTAGCTTTGTCAACACTTTCTTTTCTTTATTTTCTGCCAGGCTTCAAATGTTAATCAGAGTTCATAAGGTTCATCTCTGAGACCTGTTTTCTTAGACACTCTAAAATCGTAGGTAAACTTATCCATTCTCATTTTTTGATTTTTTAAGTTAAAATTCAGCACAATAAAGAAATTACCTATAGTACAATGTGTAGTTTTACAAATTAGAGAATAATTATAAAGCATACACCTAGGTAAATACCTAGGCAGTAAAACAGTTGTGTGACTCAACACTTATCTGAAAGCCAGACTTCTGGAAGCTCAACCCTTCAGAATATAGTTGTACATTCAGAATTTAGAACATGGCCTCTAGGTTATCAAAAAAACTTTCCAGAATCCTTAGTGAAAACACTGGCAGTGAAACACATGGTCTGTGCTCATAAGCCCCTGAGATTATGGGGCTCATTTGTTTTTGCAGCAAATCTAATACATCCTCCTCTAAAATTTTTACTTTAAAAACCTATAGGTAAGTTTTATGGCTATCTTGAGAACCACATTCTTTATGGCTTTAATGAAAACTATTTTATAATTTACCAGGGATTAATTTTTTTGTTATTTTTTAATATTTGAGAAAAGTTAGTTTAAAAAATCACTCATGGATGTTAAATTTTATTACATAATATTTGCTCATTTATTATCCTATTATCTGTTAATGTAGTAAATTACATTGATTTTTTTTTAATGTTGAACCAGCTATGCATATAGGCTTAACTTGGTCATGATAACTTATTCTTTTTTAATATTTCTGAATTCAGATTATTAATACAGCTGACCCTTGAACAATATGGGTATGAACTGCCTGGGTGCAATTACGTGCAGACTTTTCCTCATGTTTGCCACCCCTGAGACAGCAAGACCAACCTTTCTTCTTCCTCCTCCTCCTTGGCCTACTCAATGAGAAGATGAAGACCTTTATAATATACTTCCACTTAAGGAATAGTAAATATATTTTCTCTTCCTTATGATTTTCTTAATAACATTTTATTTTCTCTAGCTTACTTTATTGTAAGAATACAGAATATAATACATTAACATACAAAATATGTGTTGACTATTCCTGTTATCAATAAGGCTTCTAGTCAACAGTAGGCTATTAGCAATATTGTCTACTGCTATATTGACTCTCAGGTTTTCTGGGAGTCAAAAGTTATAGATGGATTTTGAACTGCATGGGGGTACAGTTCCCCTAACCCCTGCATTGCCCAAGGGTCAGCTATACTTAAGAATTTTGTGTTATAAAAAATCAATAATGCAAAAATGGCTACATCTCTGTGGCACCTCTGATCCACTTGACCTCTTATTCTGGCACCCGGATGGAAGGATCAGTTCCTATCTGGGATGTTACACTGTTTGGCAGAAGAGTGCTGGAAGAAACTTGTGATGCCTTTTAAATCTTCTGCTTAGATGTATTCAAATGTGTTCATTAAATTCATCCGTACACCATTGGCCCAAACACACCCATGTATAAGAAAGAAGACAATATTTTCAGGGAATAATATTTATGACAGAATACAAATTTTAAACTATGTAATTTTAAGAGCAAATGCAAAGAAAAGGATCATAAACAATACATATAATCTTAGAAGTTCATGTACAGTGCAAGTTTTGGTAATAAATAGGAACAATTTATATTTTAATTCAAAGGAACAAAAGCTCAAGATTTTAGTGTTTTGGAATCAAGATTTGGAGAATTAGGATTTATACTTGGAAGACGAAAATATATATGTATATTTTATATATATTTTATATTTTACATATAAATATATATGTATATATGTATATTTTAATCAAAACAAATATCCAAATATGAAGAAAGGCACATTAGACCTGCATGTTAAGAAAGTGTATCAGATATCTATTGGTGCATAAAAAATTACTTGGAAACATAACAGCTTAAAACAACAAACGTTTATTATCTCCCAGATTCTAGGTCAGGAATATGGGAACAGTTTAGCTGAGTAGATTTGGCTCAGGGTGTCTCATGATGTAATAAAAGTGTTGGCTGAGTTGCAGCTATCTCACATTTGACTCGGGGAGGATCCATGACCATGCCTCCCTCACGTGGCTATTGGCTGGCCTCGGGATCTGTTCAAGACTCACTCATAGCCCCCTCCACAGGGCTGCCTCATAGCCTGCAGCTGGCTCCTCCCAAAGCAAGTGTCCCAGGAAAGAATGAGACTGCACTCAAGAAGGAAGCTATGGTCTTTTTGCAATCTAATCCCAGAAGTGGCATCCCAGAAGTGGCATCCCAGAATTTCTGCCATACTCTATTCTTTAGAAGCAAAGTATTCAGTCCAGCCTGCAGGCAGGGGGAGCATGTGACTACCAGGAGGTGAGGCACACTGAGAAGTATATATGTTTTTATAAAGATCCATAACACTGTAAATGGATAAGGTAAGGTGCTAAATGGCAATTAGTTGATAAAGGATGACTCTCACTTTTTGTTTTATACATGTGTATCATTTGAATTTTTTAAATGATTATATTATTCTGTTACTAAAGAACAAAAGTAAATACAAATAATGTACATTGCCAAAGTGATTTTTAAGGTCTTCTGTGATGGTGACTGAATATTCAGGTTTATGTCATTATTAATCTATCACTATAGGGCTTGATAAGAATGTGAAAGAGCTGACCTTGGCCCAAGACCCTGACTTTCTATGGGACAGTCCTGATGGATTTGTCCTGCAGAGGGATTGTGATAATTCTGAGAGGAATGTAGATTGGGCTACAGGTTAGCTCTGTGGAGTTGAATTAAGGCTTCCATGTCATGGGGATGTTTCCATTAGGTGAAAACTTGCCAAAAACTTATTCTGATGATGGAGGCTTTTTTCAAACATAGACACTTATAAGAATAATTTGGGAGTTTTTTGGTTGAAAGTGAAAGAAAAGCCAAACCCAATTGGGTTTTACACAAGGGAAATGTGTTGATTCAAAAAACATTTCAGAGACTGAACTAGATTCAGGAGCTGTTTGTTTCATAGTTCCACAATATCATCAGGGTTCTGATTCTTCATCTTAATAGGATTTTCAATTGTGCACTCCTCTGTGTATTGATTATTCCTCATGTTTGCAAAAGTGGCAGCATCAAATCTAGAAATTCCAGGATTCATGTCCTTACATCAGCAAATCCAACAAAAAGATATAAAGTGTTTTTATACATTAACAGTAAAAAATATTGTTTGCTCTGACTGGCCTAGGCCATGTGTCTTTTTCTGATTGGATCATTGCATTGAGGTGGTGGTATGTTCAAACCGGCTTTAGCTCATCAGAGTTCAATCATAAATCTGATTTAAGAGGTCGATTTAAAGGGGGTGAATTTTATCCCAAACCCAAGTCTGAGATGGTGTAAATGAGTAATGTTCCAAAAGAAATTTAGAGTAATATTACCAGGGAATATGAGAACTTGATATAGGGCATCAAATAAAAGAAACATTATTACTTTATA
Source organism: Theropithecus gelada (assembly GCF_003255815.1). NCBI lineage: Eukaryota > Metazoa > Chordata > Mammalia > Primates > Cercopithecidae > Theropithecus > Theropithecus gelada. The sequence continues at coordinate 32,408,709 of NC_037680.1, forward strand.
GGAACACAACAATTCTCCACACCAATCAGAATGACTGTTATTAAAATGTCAAAAAATAACAGGTCCTGGCCAGGATGCAGAGAAAAAGAGATGCTTATACACTGTTGATAGGAGTGTAAATTAGTGCATCCATTGTGGAAAACAGTGTGGCAATTCTTCAAAGACCTAAAATCAGAACTACCATTCAACTCAGAAATTTCATTACTGGGTATATACTCAAAGGAATATAAATCATTCTATCATAAAAGATTACAATATGCAATGAACATTATGTTTATTGCAACACTATTCACAATAGCAAAGACATGGAATCAACCTAAATGTCCATCAATGGCAGCATGGATAAAGAAAATGTAGTACATATACATCATGGAATACTATGCAGCCATAAAAAAGAACGAGATCATGTCCTTTGCAGGGATATAGATGGAGCTGGAGGCTATTATCCTTAGCAAACTAACACAGGAACAGAAAACCAGTACCACATATTCTCACTTGTAAGGGGAAACTAAATGATGAGAACAATGAAAATATAGAGGGGAGCAAGAGACCCTGGGGCCTATCAGAGGGTGGTGGGTGGGAGAAGGGAGAGGACCAGGAAAAATAACTAATGGGCTTAATACCTGAGTGATGAAGTAATCTGTACAACAAACCCTTATGACAAAAGTTGAACTATATAACAAACCTACACATGTACCTCTGAACTTTTTTGTTAAAAAAAAGAATTTATTTTAAAGGATTGTTTTTGCTTAAATTTTATAGCTTGATAGCCCAATTCAAGCAAAAGTAAATAGAAATATTAAAACTTATGTAAAAATTACATTGGAATTTAGGCTTGAAAGATATAAACTTAGAGGCTTAAAATATTTGTTTGACTAGTTCCAAGAGTATTTTTATTTTTCCTTTTTTAAAAAGTTTATTTAAGGATTATGACTACTTCTCCAGTTTTTCCAGTTATACCCTTTTCTGTGTGTTGACTGTTCTTAGCCTGGCTTCTCTCATAGAGGCAAAACAAGTATAAAAGTGGATAAAATAAAGACAACAACTGATTGTCTCAATGGATACCACACAAATCAGGGAAGTGAGTTTCATATTTGCACTGGATTTCTGACTAGGAACACTTCCCAAACTGCAGCACAGGGGAGCAGATCCTAAAAAGAAAGCAGCATTCTCACTACAGGAAGAAAAGAGATCAAGTTTTGGAGGTGTAATTTGTGAGTCAAAGTCTCAGAGGGGAGATAGTTACATAAAGGAGGAACTCTAGAAATATACATAGGGGTCCCCTTGAGTTTTTGTTTGGATATTCAACTCATAGCTCCTTCATAGTTGTTTTCTTCCTGGCCTCCCAACTTTTCCCTGGCGGAAGACAACTGTGGGGAAGCTGTGAGCTAAGTGGGGATTCCAGAGATGATGTAGTGGTAGGAGAGATTGGGATTCTGACTAGCCAAAGTGGAGAGACAATGCTGAACACCTCAAGCATCAAATTGAGACCTCAAAAAGGAAAAGGCCTTTCTACCTCTAGAGGAGCATTTCTTAATGACAGCACTATTGATAATCTGGACAGAACACGTCTCTTTGTTATGCATTGCAGAATGGTTGGCAGAATCTTTGGCCTGTCTACACACTGTAATCTAGTAGCATTTTTCTTGTATTTTGAAAATCATAACTAGGATATTCCCTAGGATTGTTTTAGGATATTGCCAAAGGTCCCCTGGGGAACAAAATATCCCCCAGTTGAGAACCACTGCAAAAGAGTGAGAGCTACTGTAGGCCCACCCTAAAAACTTACCAACAAGCCTTGACGGGAAAAAACTGAGCAAGTCAAATACCTGCAAGAACGAAACTCAACACTCTTTAGAGGGAGACAGTATAATCCAGAATCTCAACAATATAGCATCCAAATTTCCATCATACAATAACAAATTATTGCACATACAAAAAAACCCCAAAGAATATGATCCATTAACCAGAGAAAAAATGAAGCCAGAGATGACACAGATGCTGGAGTTAGCAGACAAGGACTTTAAAACAGCTCTTATAGGTGACATCAGTGAAAATGAAGGAATAAAGAAATGCAAAACTTGCTCCTCTATATTAACAACAACAACAATAAACTGGCAAAAAGTGTGAGAATCAACTTTTTTGGACAGTGAAAACTTATAAATCTTATAGCAACCAGGAGAGTGGCTTATTAAGAAAAAACAGCTGAATTCCAGTAAGAACAGTGAGTTGTGTGGTGTTTTAATTTACCCTGTTCCATCCCTCACCTTCCAGCTCAGTAGGAGCCTTGAAAATAACAGTCTTCATTCCAGGTACTGATACTAAAGGGAGCACAATAGAGCTCATTTACAAACAGTTGTAATTATTCGTTTTAACCTGTCTGATGGCTCCTTGAAAGACTGGCTCCAAAGGCTTGCCTTCATTGCACCTGACTTAGAACTTACCCAACGCTAAAGTGGCTACCTGAAAGCATTTGTCAAAAACACTTATCAGCAAATGTTTAGCTACTACTGCCAGAGGCAATGGATAATAGTGCAAACAAATAGGCTAATCAAAGCTTAGGAGGAGAGAGTAGGAATAAGGTGCTTTGTAAGTAAGGCTTCAAAAATCTCCAATAGATTCCTGAGAGCCTAGAAGACTCTGTGCAGGTTCAGGAAAGACCTGAGAAGACCATATGCTTTCACCACTGGTTGACATTCCGGATCTGCAGAAGTAGGAAGTGAAGGCTGAGACAGAGCTGTAAACTGCCTGGCTGAGTAGTGAAGACCCCTCCACTATCTGCACAGAGCCCTTTTGCAAAGACTGGGAGACATTTTGGTTCCAGGCATTTGGTTCCAGGAAATCTCTCTCCAAGCCTTATTTAACCACAAAGCTAACAGGACAGAGACTTCAAAGGCCACACTGACAAAGGATACATATTTTATAAAACTCATTGAGAAAAGTCACTAAGCAAAAATAACTACAATAAGCAGCCACAACAAACTCTGGGGAGGGGAGAAAATCTGACTTCCCAAGTTGTCGTAATATTAAAAATGTCAAGGTTTCGGCAAAAACTTACGAGGCACGCAAAGAAAGAAAAAGTATGGCCCATACACAAGAAGAAAGCAATCAGTTGAAACGGTCCCTGAGGAAGAGCAAACTTACTAGGAAAAGACTTTAAATCAGTTATTTTAAACAGTCTGAAAGGACTAAGGGGAACTGCTATGGTTTAAATGTGTGGCCTTTCTAAAATACATGCTGAAACTTAATCCTCATTGTGGTAATAATAACAGATGAGGCCTTTGGGAAGTGATTAACTCATGAGGGCTCCACCATCATGAATGGGATTACCACCTTATAGAAGGGCTTGAGGTTGAAGGGAGTGCTCTCTTGCCCTTTCATCCGTATTGCCATATGAGGGCACAATTTTTCATCTCTTCCTAAGGATGCAGCAACAAGGCACCATCTTGGAAGCAAAGAGCTGCCCTCACCAGACAGCAGTCCTCCTGGCAGTATGATTTTAGATTTCCCAGCCTCCAGAACCATAAGAAGTAAATATATTTATAAATTACTCAGTCTCAGGTATTTTGTTATAGCAGCACTAATGAACTGAGAAAATATGAGAACAATGTCTCACCAAATAGAGAATATTAATAAAAAATATATGCATTATAAAAATAGAACTAAAAGGAAATTCTGTAGTTTAAAAGCGTACTGAAATAACCTGATAATTTCACTAGAAGATCTAAGCAGCATATCTGAAGAGGTAGAAGGAAGAATCAGTGAATTTGAAGATGAAGCTGTTGAGATTACCAGGTCTGTGGACAGGTAAAAACGAAGAAAAATGAACAGAGCTTAAGAGACCTAGAGAACACAAACAAACACACCATATTATGCATATTGAGAGTTCCAGAAGAAGAAACAGATAAAGAGGCCATTTTCAATAATGGATAACAGACATTAGATCGGCAAAGAAGTAGGTGATTTGAACAACGCTGTAAAGGAACTAGACCAAAAAGATACCTATAGCACATTCCATCCAATAACAGTGGAATATACATTTTTCTCAATTATATATGGAACATCCTTCCAAAATACCATGTTAGGCCACAAAACAAACTCAATAAATTTAAAAACACTGAAATAATACAGAGTATATTTTCCAGTAATAATGGAATAAAATTAGAAGTCAAAAACAGAAGGAAATCTTAAATATTCAAAAGTATGTGGAAATTAAACAATATACTCTTAACAAATGGGAAAAGAAGAAACCACAGGGAAATAGATAATACTTTGAGATAAACAAAATAAAAATACAACGTACCCAAACCTATGAGAAGCAATAAAAGCAGTGCTCAGAGGGAAATTTATATCTGTAAACATCTACATTTAAAAAAGAAGGTCTTGTCAGTAACCTAAATTTCCACCTTAAGAAACTTGAAAAAAAGGGAAAATGAAACTCAAAGCAAATAGAAGGAAAATAACAGTATAGATTAAATAAATGAAACAGAGATTAGAAAATAATAGAATCAATAAAAACAAACTTGGTTAACATAATATCTTCCTTTACTTTAAAATATAAAGACACAGTTTAATTAAAATTAAAATATATACCATGGAAGTACTAATAATAAGAAAAGTAGAGTCAATATGTTAATATCAGGCAAATAGATTTCAAGAAACCGGTCATTATAAGAGAAAGGGGACATTTTCTACTTATAAATGATCGATTTATTAAGAAGACACAACAACCTTTTTTTGTTCATGCAAACTGTTAGAGCAAAATATAATAGACACGGTGGCTTATTTATTTCTCACCCTTCTGGAGGCTGAGAAGTTATCCATGATCAAGGCACTGGTAGATTTGATGCCTGGAAAGGACCCAATTTCTGGTTCAGAGATGGTGACTTCTCATTGTGTTCACACATGGTAGAAGAGACAAGGCGTCTCTCTGGGGCTTCTTTTATAAAGATACTAATCACCTCCCAGGAGCCCCACTTTCTAATACCAGCCCCTTGGTGAGTAGGTTTAACCATATGAATTTTGGGAAAACACAATCATTCAGACCATAGCACAGTCCTAAATGAGAATGAACTAAATAACAGTGTTCAAAATATATAAAGCAACAGTTTACAAAACTAAAAAGAGAAATAGGCAAATTTATAACTATAAATATTTTAGCCATCATTCCATCATTGGTGTAAACAAACAAAAAAGCAAACTCAAAGTCTGGAGAACATGAACAATTATCAGCCAGGTTGGTATCATTAACATTCATGGAACACTAAACCTCAACACAGCAGAATATGTGTTCTCTTAGGTAGTTGCTAAGATTGATCATAAAACAAGTCTCAACAAATCCAAAGAATTAAAAATTAGAGTTTATAAAAACTTTAAACTTCTTATTCATAATAAAACAAATAGGCAAGCTACATACTGGGAAGAAATATTTGCCCTATTTATATCTTTCTAAGAACCTGTATCTAGACAATATAAAACACTCCTAAAACTCAGTAATAAGAAAAAACCCAATTTTTAAAAAGGCAAAAAATTTGAATAGACACTTCATAAAGGATGGACAGTAAACACATGAAAAAGAGCTCACCATCATTAGTAATCAGGGATATGCAAATGAGATATCCCACAGAGTAGTATAAATCTAAAAAGACTGACAATCTCAAGTGTTGATGAGGATGTGGAGCAATCAGAACTCTCATGCAGTGCTAACAGGAATATAAAATGGTATAACCAATTTAAAAATCTCTGGAAATGTCTTACAAAATTAAACTCCTGCCGCCACTCTGACCCAACCTTCCTAATCCCAATTTTCCAACAGAAATAATAATTTTTTTAAAAGTCTAAAAACAGTTATACAGACCTGGCACGGTGGCTCAAGCCTGTAATCTCAGCACTTTGGGAGGCCGAGGAGGATGGATCACGAGGTCAGGAGATTGAGACCATCCCGGCCAACATGGTGAAAACCTGTCTCTACTAAAAATACAAAAATTAGCTGGGCTTGGTGGTGTATGCCTGTAATCCCAGCTACTTCAGAGGCTGAGGCAGGAGAATTACTTTAACCAGGGAGTCGGAGGTTGCAGTGAGCCGAGATTGTGCCACTGCATTCCAGCCGGGCGACAGAATGAGACTCTGTCTCAAAAAAAAAAAAAAATTGTACAACATGTTCACAGAGCAGTTCTATTCATAAAACCCCCAAGCTAGAAACAATCCAAATACTTACCTATAGGCGAATGAATAAACATGAGATACTGCTGAGTGTGGAGAAGAACAAACTAATAATACAAAAGGGACCTGCACAGGTAGGGGTGAGAAATAGGTGACGTGGTAGAGATTGACTTTGTAGGGGTTCAAGACAACTTCTAGAGTGACAAATAATCTGTATCTTAAAAGCTTTGTGGGTTATATGGGTGTGTGCAATTTGTCAAAAGTAATGTAACTGCACTCTAAAAATCTCTACATATCACCATAAATAATAAAAAGAGAAATCCTTCTTGGAACAAGATAGGTACAAATAAATGGAAATTTCTCTCTTTTTTTTGCCGACTTACATATAGTTTTCTCTCACTTTTAAGGTTAAACCAGAGACAAAATGAAAAATTAAAAACTCATGGTAAGGGAAAATAGTAATATTAAGCAAGTTGACAAATACCTTAGAAATTCAACTTAACATGGTGTTGCTTTTGAATTCCTGTAGTTTTATGCTGCAGTGATGGAAGTGATGGAAGTTAGAGTTTATTCAATATACTTCATGTTTCAAGAATGCATGGTTATTGAAGAGACATTTTATCATTCCCTAACACCTGCAGAGGCTAATAACCCACTCCATTTGTATCTTTAAAGTTCTCGGTGGATAAGCAGAAATGAGGAATATTTAAAAGTTCTTTGACTTCTCGCCTGCTGACTCTGAGTGTAAGGAGAATCTTTAATCAAATAAACTGTAATTCTTTGGGGATAATATTTTATATTTTTTTGCTAATGTTGAGGTGGTTTCCGATTCATTTAAATGAATGCTGACATTCTGAATTGATCTTCAATATTCTATGAGAAATTAATTATTGATAAAACTTTTCTTATTAAAGTCTAAGGTTTTCGTTCTGGCAAGATGATTTCTTGGTGGAGACAGCCCACTGCCTTTCCCATACTGATACCAGACAGTTACTCCCCCTTTTAAAACTTTCAGTAAAGTACGAATAAAACCACCTTGTTTGATATTTTCAATACAATTGAGATAGCATATATTTTGCAAAAATATTGTATTAATAGTAATCTAATATCACAGAAAAATATCAGAATACTAATTATGAAAATAGGCAATGAAGTCCTATTATTACTAGTTTTTTCCCTACATTTTGTCTTATGGGAAAGAGAGTTTTTTTTTTTTTTTCACCAAATGCCTTGCAGATTTTTTCTAGCATTCTCTCTGGGTATGTACTTCTCAATCCCTGGTTGTCAAATGTGTGATGATCAGTGATACAGTGAAATCAGAAAAACCTGCTGTGAATTATGGCTGTGCTATACTATCACAGACCTAAAAGTGAAAGCTAAAATTATAAGACTTCTAAAAGAAAACATGTGCTAATATCTTTGCAACCTAGGGTAGGCAAAGATGTATTAGGGGAGTTTTATTTTATTTTATTTTTAAAACATAGACTTGGAAGACGTTTACATTCATCTCCCATTCTGCATATAAACATGCCTTGTGATACAAGGAATCACTGTTTTGGCTTGGAAATTCAGCTCCTCTCCACTCTTATTCATGTGATTGGCATGGAGCCCTGCTCACAAGGACTGGTGGTGGACATGTGGAACAGATCTAAGCCAATAAAGGTGTCCCATTCCTTGGTACATCTTGATTTGTTCAGGAATGGGCAGGTGACCTAAGCCAAGCCAATCAGAGTAAATCTCTCTTCACATAGAATTACCAGAGCAGGAGGTATTATATAAAGACTCCGCCTCTTCTTAATTGGGTTTGACTAGGTTTGCAAGTCCTATAAGCTCTGACAGGCATTTTCCAATCATGAGGAAAGAGCCCTTTGATTACAGATGCAGCATAGAGGAAGTGGAGTTAAGAGACAGAATGAATGAAATTAGATATGGATGACATTGGTTCAGCCTTTGTTTCCAGCTGGGCCTGATGTCAGATGTACCCTTGGACTATTCCATTTTTTGCTTGAGGCTACATTGAATTGGATTTTTCTATGCAACTGAAAGTATCTGCACTAATATTATCTATGACACAGAATTAGTAAGATGCACTCTTGTAAGAATATCTAGAAATCATTTTGTGATATGGCTATGTAGTAAAATGGGGGAAAGTTAGTATTTTAATCCTCTATCACCTATTGGCTGTGTAATCTTTTATTTTTAACTTTATTTATCAAGCGTTTACTCCCTCTCAGGCACTGTGAGGGTAATTTTAGACATTTTGTCAAATTTCTTCCTTCCAACAATCCAATAAAGTAGTTATTTTTAACTCATTTCACAAATAAGGGACCCAGGGTTCAGAGAAGTTATACAACATTCTTCTCGTAACATAACAGGTAAATAGCACAGGCAGGATTTGAATCCCTGTGTATATTACTCCCAATATGTGCTATCGGTTATCACTTAATATCTCTGAGTAGTTTTCATCTGTAAATTGCAAACAATAACATTTCCCACTATTAATATATTACAGCCTTATTGTAGGGCGAAACCATGCAAGTGCTTTATAAGCTACAAATGACTGTGCCGTTTTTGCTATTTTGTTATTTTACTTTCTAAGATACAAGGTCTCACTCTGTCATCTAGACCGCAGTGCTGTGCCATGATCATGGCTCACTGCAGCCTCAAACTCCTGGGCTCTAGCAATCCTCCCACCTCAGCCTTCTGAGTAGCTGGGACTACAGATGCATGTCCCCATGCCCAGGTAGTATTTATTTTTTATTTTTCGTAAGATGAGGTCTTGCTACGTTCCCGAGACTGTTCTTGAGCTCCTGACCTCAAGAAATCCTCCTGCCTTAGCCTCTTAAAGTGTTGGAATTACAGGTGTTAGCCACTGCACCCAGCCATGTTCACATTTATTAAACCAGATTTAAATGCAGTGATTAACAAGATTGTTTCCATCCTATATGTGTAGTTCATTGATATTTGAGCCCCAGGAAGATGTCTATAAAAGGCATTGTTAATATAAATGTATAATTTTTGACAATTTTCATTTTTCATCTTTGATTTGCTGACCTACAGATCCCCACCCTATTCCTTCGAAGTAAAGAGCACACAAGTTTAGCTAGCTTTTTAAAAGCATATTAACTTTCATGGCTCCCATTTCTCATGCAAGGAATCAGGGCAGAGGGAAGGTGGGAAGAGTGGGAGTCAATACTTGCAGAGAAAAATACAGGTCATTTTAGTGGAAGGGGAGACCAACCGTAAAAGATGGAGAGCTGAAAAAAAATATGTGATTAAAAGAGTAGTCTAGCTGTTCTCGATGTGGACTAGATCATAAAGTTACCCATGCATCTTTTCAAAAAATACATATAATTGGGTTGCACCCTTGATCACTGAAATCAGATTTCATGACTGGGGCACATGGTATTTTCTTTAAAGCTCCACAGGTGATTTCAATGTGCAGCTAGGCTGGATGGCCCCTAGGATAAAGCAGGAAAAAGTGACACTTTTCTTTATGTAGTTGTATATATTTTTATGTGTTTCAATAATTAATTTACCTATTAATAAACTTACTAATGTGCATTTATTCACTCATTCCTCGTTTTAAACAGTGAATCAATTATCTACCTATTCATCCATTTATTCAGCCACTCATTTATTTGTTCACTGATTCATCCTCTTACTTGGCTAGCCAGTGACCTAGTCAACCCATGGATATTTATCGAGTGCCTAAGCCCTGTGCTTTTAGAGATATAAAAGTGAACATGACAGATGAGGTCATTGCTTCATAAAACTACCAGTTGGTTATGGCAGTGTTTCTCAGAGTGAGTGTAACAGTGCTAAGAAACATTACTTCTTTGGCTTATGAAAAGATATTTTGAGAAACATTTGCTTATGGACTAATTCTGAAGTTATGGAAACTTTTGCTTTAATATTACTTGCATGGAATGGTAATATCTCTATGTCACGGACACATTTAAGGATAGTGGAAATTCTAATTTTAAATTTGCTGAAGTGAGATGATGACTGATGAAAAGAAATAATGCTGAATTACCACTTCCCTCCCACTTTATACCAAATAAAGTTCAGCTTAATATCTTCAGCTTAAAGATAAAAGAGAATGATTATAAGTAGCTTTGGTTCAATTCTTAGTTCCTTTTCTATTTGCAGATATCTCTAATCTTCATTAAAAGGCTCATTTATATATCTTTTAACCTGTTCAATTAAAACTTCTCTAACCTCCCACCTTATCCAATTGAGACAAATTTGGAGTTGATATGCTCTGTTTTAGCTGCTACTTATTTGTTTGTACTGATTCACTGAGCCTTAATATAGCTCATGTTAACAAAGTCCATGGTTACTGTTTTGAGTGAGAACAGGATATAAGTACTACATGTTCTTGGACATCAATAGCAGCTTGATCTTTCTCAATTGCTAAATCCCATAATTGTTAAAGATGTTTTACTCTGAGGGAATAGTGTACATTTTAAAGTGGTTGTCTTTACTTTTTAAAAAACGATTTGTCAAATGTCATCACAAATGAGCAATGTCCAGATTGTACCAATTTTATACGTTCTTAAATTTTTAAAACTTCCCACTTTCATGTGTAATTTCCTGGAACAGGGGCTTCCCAACTGAGTTGCTAGAAATGTCCATGATAGGTGCTATGGCCTTGACAGCTTAAGCTAGTTAGAATTATTTTGGCTTACTTTGCCTTCATGAAATCCGTAATTTTTAAATGTCAGTGTTTGTTAAATAATTTTTAGTGTAAGCATAATATAAGTACATGTTAAGTTTCTTCCAATGGCAAAAAATGATACAAAAAAGTAAAAATGTATCACCTTCATTTTTCCACTATCAATCCATTCCTTAAAAAGTTAACTACTGTTATTTCTTAAGAACATCTGGAGATTTTATATGTAGATCATATTGTAACCTAGATTACCTCAAAAAGTTAAGGAAGAAAGAGAGAATTTATCTAACCAGTCTCTACCTCCAATTGATCAAAAGTTTATGCAACAAATTGTAACTCCCCTAAACTTCCCGGTTGAGCATACATGGGTGCTGGGCAGTGTCTGCTGGGGAAGCCTCAGGGCAGGACATGAAAGGTGTTTGGTAGGGATCTGAAGTGAAATATTGTCAAATTAAGCCTCATCCTCCATGAAAGCTTTTGCATTTTCCACTGCCCAGGGAGAAATGCAGAAGGTTTCGTGAGGAAAAAGAGTCAAATGAGCCTAAGCGTCTGAAGTGGTACATAGAGATGTTTAACATATTTTGTATGTAAAGGGGTGTGTGTGTGTGTGTGTGTGTGAATTTAAGTACTGAAAAACAATCTTTGTTTTTCAACTTTTGTTTTAGCTTCAGGGGATACATGTGAAGGTTTGTTACTTTGGTACATTGAGTGATACTAAAGTTTGGATTACAAATGACTGAGGTACTGGGCATAGTGTCTAATTTTGTTTCAACCCTTGTCAACCTCCCCACCTCCCCACTCTAGTAGTCCCCAGTTTCTACTGTTGCCAACTTTGTGTCCATGAGTACCCATTATTTCAGTTTTCTACATATGACTAGCCAGTTTTTCCAACACCATTTATTAAATGGGAAATCCTTTCCTCACTGCTTGTTTTTGCCAGGTTTGTCAAAGATCAGATGGTTGTAGATGTATGGTGTTATTTCTGAGGACTCTGTTCTGTTCCATTGGTCTATATATCTATTTTGGTACCAGTACCATGCAGTTTTGGTTACTGTAACCTTGTAGTATATTTTGAAGTCATATAGCATGATGCCTCCAGCTTTGTTTTTTTTGCTTAGGATTGTCTTGGCTATACAGTCTCTTTTTTGGCTCCATATGAAATTTAAAGTAGTGTTTTTTCTAATTCAGTGAAGAAAGTCAATGGTAGCTTGATGGGAATAGCACTGAATTTATAAATTACTTTGGGCACTATGGCCATTTTCACAATATTGATTCTTCTTATCCATGAGCGTGGAATATGTTTTTCCATTTGCTTATGTCCTTTCTTATTTCCTTGAGCATTGCTTTGTAGTTCTCCTTGAAGAGGTCCTTCACATCCCTTGTAAGTTGTATTCCTAGGTATTTTATTCTCTTTGTAGCAATTGTGAATAGGAGTTCACTCATGATTTGGTTTTCTGCTTGTCTATTACTGGTGTATAGGAATGCTTGTGATTTTTGCACACTGATTTTGTATCCTGAGACTTCACTGAAATTGCTTATCAGCTTAAGGAGATTTGGGGCTGAGACAACAGGGTTTTCTAAATATACAATAATGTAATATGCAAACAGAGACAATTTGATTTCCTCTCTTAATTGTGAATACCCTTTACTTCTTTCTCTTGCCTGATTGCCCTTGTCAGAACTTCCAATACTATGTTGAATAGGAGTGGTGAGAGAGGGCATCCTTTGTCTTGTGCTGGTTTCAAAGGGAATGCTTCCGGTCTTTGGCCATTCAGTATATTGGCTGTGGGTTTGTCATAAATAGCTCTTATTATTTTGAGATATGTCTCATTAATACCTACTTTATTGAGTGTTTTTAGCATGAAGGGGTGTTGAATTTTATTGAAGGCCTTTTCTGTGTCTATTGAGATAATAATGTGTTTTTTGTCATCGGTTCTGTTTATGTGATACATTACGTTTATGGATTTGCATATGTTGAAGCAGCCTTGCATCCCAGGAATAAAGCTGACTTGATCGTGGTGGATAAGCTTTTCGATGTGCTGCTGGATTCAGTTTGCCAGTCTTTTATGGAGGATTTTCGCAAAAATGTTCATCAGGGATATTGGCCTGAATTTTCTTTCTTTGTTGTGTCTCCACCAGGTTTTGTTATCAGGATGATGCTGCTCACATACAATGAGTTAGGGAGGAGTCCCTCTTTTTCTATTGTTTGGAATGCTTTAAGAAGGAATGGTACCAGCTCCTCTTAGTACCTCTGGCAGAATTCTGCTGTGAATCCCTCTGGACCTGGGTTTTTATTTGTTTGGTAGGCTATTAATTATGGCCTCAATTTCAGAACTTGTTATTGCTCTATTCAGGGATTTGACTTCCTCCTTGTTTAGTCTTGGGAGAGTGTATGTCTCCAGGAATTTATCCATTTCTTCTAGATTTTCTAGTTTATGTGCACTGAGATGTTTATAGTATTCTCTGATGGTAGTTTGTATTTCTGTGAGATCAGTGGTGATACCCACTTTATCATTTTTTATTGTGTCTATTTGATTCTTCTCTCTTTTCTTCCTTATTCATCTGGCTAGCAGTCTATTTTGTTAATATTTTCAAAAAACCAGCTCGTGGATATATTGATTTTTTGAAAGGCTTTTTGTGTGTCTGTCTCCTTCACTTCTTCTCTGATCTTAGTTATTTCTTGTTTTCTGCTAGCTTTTGAATTTGTTTGCACTTGCTTTTGTGGTTCTTTTAGTTGTGATGTTTGGGTGTTGATTTTAGCTCTTTCCCATTTTCTCCTGTAGGCATTTAGGGCTATAAATTTCCCTGTAAACACTGCTTTAGCTGTGTCCCAGAGATTCTGGTATGTTGCATCTTTGTTCTCATTGGTTTCAAAGAAGTTATTTATTTCTGCCTTCATTGCATTATTTACACCATACTCATTCAGGTGGAGGTTGTTCAGTTTCCATTTAGTTGTGCGGTTTTGAGTGAGTTTGTTAATTCTGACTTCTAATTTGATTGCACTGTGGTCTGAGAGACTGTTATGATTTCTGTTCTATTGCATTTGCTGAGGAGTGTTTTACTTCCAATTATGTGGTTAATTTTAGAATAAGTGTTATGGAGAATAATGTATATTCTGTTGATTGGGGGTGGAGAGTTCTGTAGATGTCTATCAGGTCAGCTTGGTGCAGAGCTGAGTTCAAATCCTGAATATCCTTGTTAATTTTCTGTCTCATTGATCTGTCTAATATTGACAGCAGGGTGTTAAATTATCCCACTATTATTGTATGGGAGTCTAGGTCTCTTTCTAGGTCTCTAAGAACTTGCTTTAAGAATCTGAGTGGCCTGGTGGTGCCAGGATGGCCGAATAGGAACAGCTCCAGCCTCCAGCTCCCAACGTGAGTGACACAGAAGATGGGTGATTTCTGCATTTCCAACTGAGGTACCAGGTTCATCTCACTGGGCCATGTCAGACAGTGGGTGCAGGAGAGTGGGTGCAGCCTAATGAGCGAGAGCTGAAGTGGGGCAAGGCATCACCTCACCTGGAAAGTGCAAGGGGGAAGGGAATTCCCTTTCCTAGCCAAAAGAAACCATGACACACAACACCTGGAAAATCGGATCACTCCTACCCTAATACTGCACTTTACCAAGGATCTTAGCAAATGGCACACCAGGAGATTATGTCCTGCGCCTGGCTCAGAGGGTCCCATGCCCACAGAGCCTCGCTCATTGCTAGCACAGCAGTCTGAGATCTAACTGCAAGGTGGCAGTGAACCTGGGGGAGGGGTGCCCACCATTGCTGAGGCTTAAGTAGGTAAGCAAAGTGGCCGGGAAGCTTGAACTGGGTGAAGCCCACCACAGTTCAAGGAGGGCTGCCTGCCTCTGTAGACTCCACCTCTGGGGACAGGGCATAGCCAAACAAAAGACAGCAGAAACCTCTGCAGATTTAAATGTCCCTGTCTGACAGCTTTGAAGAGAGTAGTAGTTCTCCCAGCATGGAGTTTGAGATCTGAGAATGGACAGACTGCCTGCTTAAGTGGGTCACTGACCCGTGAGTAGCCTAACTGGGAGACAACCCCCACTAGGGGCAGTCTAACACCTCACACCTCACACGACCAGGTAGACCTCTGAGATGAAGCTTCCAGAGGAACAATCAGACAGCAACATTTGCTGTTCAGCAATATTCACTCTTCTGCAGGCTCTGCTGCTGATACCCAGGCAAACAGGGTCTGGAGTGGACTTCAAGCAAACTTCAACAGACCTGCAGCTGTGGGTCCTTACTGTGAGAAGGAAAACTAACAAACAGAAAGGACATCCACACCAAAACCCCATCTGTACATCACCATCATCAAAGATCAAAGGTAGATAAAACCACAAAGATAGGGAAAAAGCAGTGCAAAAAAGCTGAAAATTCTAAAAAATCAGAGCGCTTATCCCCCTCCAAAGGAATGCAGCTTCTTGCGAGCAACGGAACATAGCTGGACAGAGAATGACTTTGATGAGTTGAGAGAAGAAGGCTTCAGATGATCAAACTTCTCCAAGCCAAAGGAGGAAGTATGAACCTAGTGCAAAGAAACTAAAAACCTTGATTAAAACATTCGACGAATGGCTAACTAGAATAACCAATGTAGAGAAGTCCTTAAACGACCTGATAGAAATGAAAACCATGACATGAGAACTATGTGACAAATGCACAAGCTTCATTAACTGAGACTCGATCAACTGGAAGAAAGGGTATCAGCGATTGAAGATCAAAGGAATGAAATGAAGTGAGAAGGGAAGTTTAGATAAAAAGGAGTAAAAAGAAATGAACAAAGCCTCCAAGAAATATGGGACTATATGAAAAGACCAAATCTACATCTGATTGCTGCACCTGAAAGTGACGGGGAGAATGGAACCAAGTTGGAAAACATTCTGCAGGATATTATCCAGGAGAACTTCCCCAACCTAGCAAGGAAGGCCAACATTCAAATTCAGGAAATACAGAGAACACCACAAACATACTCCTCGAGAAGAGCAACTCCAAGACACATAATTGTCAGATTCACCAAAGTTGAAATGAAGGAAAAAAATGTTAAGGGCAGCCAGAGAGAAAGTTCGGATTACCCACAAAGGGAAGCCCATCAGACTAACAGCATATCTCTCAGCAGAAATTTTACAAGTCAGAAGAGAGTAGGGGCCACTATTCAACATTCTTAAAGAAAAGAATTTCAACCCAGAATTTCATATCTAGCCAAACTAAGTTTCATAAGTGAAGGAGAAATAAAATCCTTTATAGACAAGCAAATGCTGAGACATTTTGTCACCACCAGGCCTGCCCTACAAGAGCTCTGAAGGAAGCACTAAACATGGAAAGGAACAACTGGTACCAGCCACTGCAAAAACATGCCAAAATGTAAAGACCATCGATGGTAGGAAGAAACTGCATCAACTAATGAGCAAAATAACCAGCTAACGTCATAAAGACAGAACCAAGTTCACACATAACAATATTAGCCTTAAATGTAAATGGGCTAAATGCTCCAATTAAAAGACACAGACTGGCAAATTGGATGAAGAGTCAAGACCCATCAGTTTGCTGTATTCAAGAGACCCATCTCATGTGCAGAGACACACATAGGCTCAAAATAAAGGGATGGAGGAAGATCTACCAAGCAAATGGAAAACAGAAAAAGGCAGGGGTTGCAATCCTAGTCTCTGATAAAACAGACTTTAAACCAACAAAGATCAAAAGAGACAAGGCCATTACATAATGGTAAAGGGATCAATTCAACAAGAAGATCTAACTGTCCTAAATATATATGCCCCCAATACAGAAGCACCCAGATTCATAAAGCAAGTCCTTAGAGACTTACAAAGAGACATAGACTCCCACACAATAATAATGGGAGAATTTAACACCCCACTGTCAGTATTAGACAGATCAATGAGACAGAAAGTTAACACAGATATCCAGGAATTGAACTCAACTCTGCACCAAGTGGACCTAATAGACATCTACAGAACTCTCAACCCCAAATCAACAGAATATACATTTTTCTCAGCACCACATCACACTTATTCCAAAGTTGACCACATAATTGGAAGTAAAGCATTCCTCAGCAAATGTAAAAGAACAGAAATTATAACAAACTGTCTCTCAGACCACAGTGCAATCAAACTAGAACTCAGGATTGAGAAACTCACTCAAAACTGCTCAACTACATGGAAACTGAACAACCTGCTTCTGAGTGACTAATGGGTACATAACGAAATGAAGGCAGAAATAAAGATGTTCTTTGAAACCAATGAGAACAAAGACACAACATACCAGAATTTCTGGCACACATTTAAAGCAGTGTGTAGAGGGAAATTTATAGAACTAAATACCCACAAGAGAAAGCAGGAAAGATCTAAAATTGACACTCTAACATCACAATTTAAAGAACTAGAGAAGCAAGAGAAAACACATTCAAAAGCTAGCAGAAGGCAACAAATAGCTAAAATCAGAGCAGAACTGAAGGAGATAAATACACAAAAAACCCTTTAAATACACACACAAAAAAAACCCTTAAAAATCAATGAATCCAGGAGCTGGTTTTTTGAAAAGATCAACAAAACTGATAGACTGCTAGCAAGACTAATAAAGAAGAAAAGAGAGAAGAATCAAATAGACTCAATAAAAAATGATAAAGGGGATATCACCACTGACCCCACAGAAATACAAACTAACATCAGAGAATACTATAAACACCTCTGTGCAAATAAACTAGAAAACCTAGAAGAAATGGATAAATTCTTGGACACATACATTCTCCCAAGACTAAACCAGGAAGAAGTTGAATCCTTGAATAGACCAATAACAGGCTCTGAAATTGAGGCAATAATAATAGCCTACCAACCAAAAAAACACCAGGACTAAGTGGATTCACAGCCGAATTCTACTAGAGGCACAGGGAGGAGATGGTACCATTCCTTCTGAAACTATTCCAATCAATAGAAAAAGAGATCCTTCACATCCCTAACTCATTTTATGAGGCCAACATCATCCTGATACCAAAGCCTGGCAGAGACACACAAAAAAGAGAATTTTAGACCAATATCCCTGATGAACATCAATGCAAAAATCCTCAATAAAACACGGGCAAACTGAATCCAGCAGCACATCAAAAAGCTTATCCACCATGATCAAGTGGGCTTCATCCCTGGGATGCAAGGCTGGTTCAACGTATGCAAATCAATAAACGTAATCCAGCATATAAACAGAACCAAAGACAAAAACCACATGATTATCTCAATAGATGCAAAAAAGGCCTTTGACAAAATCCAACAGCCCTTCATGCTAAAAACTCTCAATAAATTTGGTATTGATGGAAGGTATCTCAAAATAATAAGAGCTATGTATGACAAACCCACAGCCAATATCATACTGAATGGGCAAAAACTCGAAGCATTCCCCTTGAAAACTGGCACAAGACAGGGATGCCCTCTCTCACCACTCCTATTCAACATAATGTTGGAAGTTCTGGCCAGGGCAATCAGGCAGGAGAAAGAAATAAAGGGTATTCAATTAGGAAAAGAGGAGGTCAAATTGTCCCTATTTGCAGATGACATGATTGTATATTTAGAAAACCCCATGGTCTCAGCCCCAAATCTCCTTAAGCTGATAAGCAACTTTGGATACAAAACGAATGTACAAAAATCACAAGCATTCTTTTACACCAATAACAGAGAGCCAAATCATGAATGAACTCCCATTCACAATTACTTAAAAGAGAATAAAATACCTAGAAATCCAACTTACAAGGGATGTGAAGGACCTCTTCAAGGAGAACTACAAACCACTGCTCAATGAAATAAAAGAGGACACAAACAAATGGAAGAACGTTCCATGCTCATGGATAGGAAGAATCAATATTGTGAAAATGGCCATACTGCCCAAGGTAATTTATAGATTCAATGCCATCCCCATTAAGCTACCAATGACTTACTTCACAGAATTGGAAAAAACTACTTTAAAGTTCATATGGAACCAAAAAAGAGCCCACATTGCCAAGACAATCCTAAGCCAAAAGAACAAAGCTGGAGGCATCACACTACCTGACTTCAAGCTATCCTACAAGGCTACAGTAACCAAAACAGCATGGCACTGGTACCAAAACAGAGATATAGACCAATGGAACAGAAGAGAGCCCTCAGAAATAATACCACACATCTACAACCATCTGATCTTTGACAAACCTGACAAAAACAAGAAATGGGGAAAAGATTCCCTATTTAATAAATGGTGCTGGGAAAACTGGCTAGCCATAAGTAGAAAGCTGAAACTGGATCCCTTCCTTATATCTTATACAAAAATTAATTCAAGATGGATTAGAGACTTAAATGTTAGACCTAAAACTATAAAAACCCTAGAAGAAAACCTAGGCAATACTATTCAGAACTTAGGCATGTGCAAGGACTTCATGTCTAAAACACCAAAAGCAATGGCAACAAAAGCCAAAATTGACAAATGGGATCTAATTAAACTAAAGAGCTTCTGCATAGCAAAAGAAACTGCCATCAGAGTGAACAGGCACCCTAGAGAATGGGAGAAAATTTTTACAATCTACTCCTCTGACAAAGGGCTAATATCCAGAACCTACAAAGAACTCAAACAAATTTACAAGGAAAACAAAAACAAAAACAAAAACATGGGCAAAGGATATGAACAGACAGTTCTCAAAAGAAGACATTTGTGCAGCCAAAAGAAACATGAAAAAATGCTCATCATCACCAGCCATCAGAGAAATGCAAATCAAAACCACAATGAGATACCATCTCACACCAGTTAGAATGGCAATCATTAAAAAGTCAGGAAACAACAGATGCTGGAGTGGATGTGGAGAAATAGGAACACTTTTGCACTGTTGGTGGGACTGTAAACTAGTTCAACCTTTGTGGAAGACAGTGTGGCAATTCCTCAAGGATCTAGAACTAGAAATACCATTTGACCCAGCCATCCCATTACTGGGTATATACCCAAAGGATTATAAATCACGCTGCTATAAAGACAGATGCACACGTATGTTTATTGCAGCACTATTTACAATAGCAAAGACTTGGAACCAACCCAGATGTCCATCAATGACCGACTGGATTAAGAAAATGTGGCACATATACACCATGGAATACTATGCAGCCATAAAAATGGATGAGTTCACATCCTTTGTAGGGACATGGATGCAGCTGGAAACCATCATTCTCAGCAAACTATCGCAAGAACAGAAAACCAAACACTGCATGTTCTCACTCATTGGTGGTAATTGAACAATGAGAACACTTAGACACAGGAAGGGGAATATCACACACCGGGGCCTGTTGTGGGGTGGGGGAGGGGGGAAGGATAGCATTAGGAGATACAGCTAATCTAAATGATGAGTTAATGGGTGCAGCACACCAACATGGCACATGTATACATATGTAACAAACCTGCATGTTGTGCACATGTACCCTAGAACATAAAGTGTAATAATAATAAAAAAAAGGATCTGAGTGCTCCTGTATTGGGTGCATATATATTTAGGATAGTTAGTTTTTCTTGTTGCATTGATGCCTTTACCATTATGTAATGCCCTTCTTTGTCTTTTCTGATCTTTGTTGGTTTGAAGTCTGTTTTATTGGAGACTAGAATTGCAACCTCTGCCTTGTTTTTTTTTTTTTTTTCTGCCTTCCATTTGCTTGGTAAATAATCCTCCATTCCTTATTTTGAGTCTATGTGTGTCTTTGCATGTGAGATGGATCTCCTGAACACAGTACATGATGGTTCCTGACTCTTTATCCAATTTGCCAGTCTGTGCCTTTTAATTGGGGCATTTAGTCCATTTACATTTGAGGTTATATTGTTGTGTGTGAATTTGATCCTATCATTATGATGCTAGCTGGTTATTTTACCCATTAGTTGATGCAGTTTCTTCATAGTGTCGATGGTCTTTACATTTTGGTATGTTTTTGCAGTGACTGGTACCGGTTTTTCCTTTACATATTTAGTGTTTCCTTCAGGAGCTCTTGTAAGGCAGGCCTGATGGTAACAAAATCCCTCAGCATCTGCTTGTCTGTAAAGGATTTTATTTTTTTCTTTGCTTATGAGCTTAGTTTGGCTGGATATGAAAATCTGGTTTGAAAATTCTTTTCTTTAAGAATGTTGAGGCCAGGTGTGGTGGCTCACTCCTGTAATCCCAGCACTTTGGGAGGCTGAGGCAGTCAGATCGTGAGGTTAGGAGTTTGAGACCAGCCTGACAAACATGGTGAAACCCTGTCTCTACTCTCAATACAAAATTAGCCAGGTGTGGTGGTGGGTGCCTATAATCCCAGGTACTCAGGAGGCTGCGGCAGGAGAATCACTTCAACCCAGGAGGCAGAGGTTGCAGTGAGCCGAGATCATGCCACTGCATGCCAGTCTGGGTGATGGAGTGAGACTCTGTCTAAAAAAAAAAGGTTGAATATTGGCCCTTACTCTTTTTTGACTTACAGGGTTTCTGCAGAGAGATCTGCTGTTAGTCTGATGGGTTTCCCTCTGTGGGTAACCTGATTCTTTTCTCTGGCTGCCCTCAACATTTTTGCCTTCATTTCAGCCATGGTGAATCTGACAATTATGTCTCAGGGTTGCTCTTCTCAGGGAGTATCTTTGTGGTGTTCTCTGTATTTCCTGAATTTGAATGTTTGTCTATCTTGCTAGGTCAGGGAAGTTCTTCTGGATAACATGCTGAAGAGTTTCCAACTTGGTTCCTTTCTTCCCATCACTTTCAGGTATGCCAATCAAATGTAGGTTTGTTCTTTTCACATAGTTCTATATTTTTTGGAGACGTTGTTCATTCCTTTTCATTCTTTTTTCTCTAATCTTGTCCTCACACTTTATTTCATAAAGTTGATCTTCAATCTCTGATATCCTTTCTTCTGCATGATTGATTTGGCTATTGATACTTGTGTATGCTTCACAAAGTTCTCATGCTGTGTTTTTCAGCTCCATCAGGTCATTTATGTTCTTCTCTAAACTGGTTATTCTAGTTAGCAGTTCCTGGAACCTTTTATCAAGGTTTTTAACTTCCTTGCATTGGGTTAGAACATGCTCCGTTAGCTCGGAGCATTGGGTTAGAACATGCTCCTTTAACCCACCTTCTGAAGCCTACTTCTGTCAATTCGTCAAACTCATTCTCTGTCCAATTTTCTTCCCATGTGGGCTAGGAGTTGTGATCCTTCGGAGGAGAAGAGACATTCTGGTTTTTGAAATTTTCAGCCTTTTTGCATGTTTTTTTTTCTCATCTTCATGGATTTACCTACCTTTGGTCTTTGATGTTAATGACCTTCAGATGGTTTTGTGAGAGGGTCCTTTTTGTTGATGTTGATGCTACTGCTTTCTCTTTGTTATTTTTTCCCCCCCTCATAGTCAGATACCTCTTCTACAGGCTGCTGGAGTTTGCTGGAGGTCCGCTCCAGACCCTGTTTGCCTGGGTCCCACCAGCAGATGCTGCAGAACAGCAAAGATTGCTGCCTGCTCCTTCCTCTGGAAGCTTCATCCCAGAGGGGCCATTGCCAGATGCCAGCCAGAGCTCTCCTGTATGAGGTGTCTCTCAACCCCTTCTGGGAGGTGTCTCCCAGTCAGGAGGCATGGGGGTTAGGGACCCACTTGAGGAGGCAGTCTGTCCCTTAGCAGAGCTCCAGTGCTGTGCTGGGAGATCCATTGCTCTCTTCAGAACCTGCAGGCAGAAATGTTTAAGTCTGCTGAAGCTGCACCCACAGCTGCCCCTTCCCCCAAGTGCTCTGTCCCAGGGAGATGGGAGTTTTATCTACAAGCCCTTGACTGGAGCTGCTGCCTTTCTTTCAGAGATGCCCTGCCCAGAGAGGAGAAATATAGAGAAGCAGTCTGGCTACAGTGGCTTTGCCATGCTTTGGTGGGTTCCACACCCAGTTCTTACTTCCCGGTGGCTTTGTTTACACTGTGAGGGGAAAACTGCCTACTCAAGCCTCAGTAATGGTGGATGCCTGTCCTGACACCAACCTCAAGCACCCCAGGTAGACTTCAGACTGCTGTACTGGCAGCAAGAATTTCAAGCTGGTGCATCTTAGCATGTTGGGCTCCATGGGGGTGGGATCCACTTAGCAAGACCACTCGACTCCCTAGCTTGAGCCCCCTTTTCAGTGGAGTGAATGGTTCTGTCTTGCTGGCATTTCAGGTGCCACTGGGTTATGGAAAAAAAAAAACTCCTGCAGCTATCTCGGTGTCTGCCCAAATAGCCATTCAGTTTTGTGCTTGAAAACCAGGGCCCTATTGGTGTAGGCACCCAAGGGAATCTCCTTGACTGTGAGTTGCAAAGACCATGGGAAAAGTGTAGTATCTGGGCTGGAGAGCTTTGTCCCTCACTGCGTGGTCCCTCAAGCTTCATTTGGTGAGGGGAGGGAGTTCCCTGACCCCTTGTACTCCCTGGGTGAAGGATGCCCCACCTGCTTCTGCTTGCCCTCCATGGGCTGCACCCACTTTCTAATCAGTCCCAATGAGATGAACTTGGTAGCTTAGCTGGAAATGCAGAAATCACCCACCTTCTGCCTTGATCTTGCTGGGAGCTGCAGACTGCCGCTGTTCCTATTCAACCATCTTGCTAGACTCTCCAGTTTGTTTTCTTATAGCTATATACTGAGTAATGAGATTGCTGGGTTGAATAGTAGTTCTAAGTTCTTTAAGAGATTGCCAAACTGCTTTCCACAGTGGTTGAACTAATTTGCATTTGTATCAACAGTGTATAAGCATTACCTTTTCTCCACAGCTTTGAAGGTATCTATTGCTTTTTGACTTTCTTTTTTTTTTTTTTTTTTTTTTTTTTTTGAGACGGAGTCTCGCTCTGTCGCCCAGGCTGGAGTGCAGTGGCACGATCTCGGCTCACTGCAAGCTCCGCCTCCCGGGTTCACGCCATTCTCCTGCCTCAGCCTCCCGAGTAGCTGGGACTACAGGCGCCCGCCACCGCGCCCGGCTAATTTTTTTTTTTTTTGTATTTTTAGTAGAGACGGGGTTTCACCATGGTCTCGATCTCCTGACCTTGTGATCCGCCCGCCTCGGCCTCCCAAAGTGCTGGGATTACAGGCGTGAGCCACCGCGCCCGGCCTGCTTTTTGACTTTCTTATCATAGCCACTCCGACTGGTATGAGATGATATCTCATTTTGGTTTTGATTTGCATTTCTCTGATGATTACTGATGCTGAACATTTTTTTGTATGTTTGTTGGCCACTTGTGTGCTTTCTTTTGAGAAATATCTGTTCATGTCTTTTGACCATTTTTAATGTGGGTATTTGGTTTTTATTTGTTCAATTGTTTAAGATCCTTGTAAGTTCTGAATATTATACCCTTGTTAACATATAGTTTGTGACTATTTTCTTCCATTCTGTAGGTTGTCTGTTTACTCTGTTGATAGTTTATATTGCTATGAAGAAGCTCTTTAGTTTAATTAGGCCCCATTTGTCAATTTTTGTTTTTGTTGCGATTGCTTTTGAGGACTTAGTCATAAATTCTTTCCCAAGGTCAACGTCCAGAATGGTGTTTCCTGGGTTTTCTTTTAAGATTCTTACAGTTTGAGGTCTTACATATGAATGTTTAATTTATCTTGAGATAATTTTTCTGTATAGTGAAAAGCAGTGTCCAGTTTCATTCTTCTGCATATCGCTGGCTAGCTATCCCAGCACCATTTATTGAATAGAATATCCTTTCCCCACTGCTTACTTTTGTTGCTTTGTCAAAGTTCAGATGGTTGTAGGTGTGAAGCTTTAATTCTGTTTTTTCTATTCTGTCCCATTCACCTATGTGTCTGTTTGTACCGGCCAACTGCCATTTTTGGTTACTGTAGCCTTATAGTATAGTTTGAAGTCAGGTAATGTGATGTCTCTGGCTTTGTTCCTTTTGCTTAGGATTGCTTTGGCTACTCAGGCTCTTTTTTGGTTCCATATGAGTTTTAGAATAGCTTTTTCTAGTTCTGTGAAAAATGATATTGGTAGTTTGACAGGAATAGCATTGAATTTGTAGACTTATTTGGGCAGTATGGCCATTTTCATGATATTAATTCTTCCAATCAAATATCCTCCATTTGTTTGTGTCATCTCTGATTTCTTTACAGCAGTGTTTTGTAGTTCTCCTTGTAAAGATCTATCACCTCCTAGGTCAGATGTATTCCTAGATATTTTAATTTTTTGTGTGTTTTAAATGGGATTGCATTCTTGTTTTGACTCTAAGCTTGAACATTAATATATAGAAATGCTACTGATTTTTGTACATTGATTTTTTTTTTATCCTGAAACTTTCTTTATCGAAGCTGTTTATCAATCCCAAGAGCCTTTCAGTGGAGTCTTTGGGAGTTTTCTAGGTGTAGAATTATATCATTCACAAGGAGAGATTGTTTGACATCTTCATTTCCCATTTGTATGCCTTTTATTTGTTTCTCTTAACTGATTGCTCTGCCTAGCCCTTCCAGTACTATGTTGGATAACAGTAGTGATAGTGGGCGTTCTTGTCTTCTTCCAGTTCTCAAGGGAATGCTTTCAACTTTTGCCTATTAAGTATGATGTTGGCTGTGGGTTTGTCATAGATGGCTCTTATTATTTTGAGATATGTTCCTTCAATGACTAGTTTGTTGATGGTTTTTATCATTCAGGAATATTCAGTTATATTGAAAGCTTTTTCCATGTCTATGGAGATGATAATAGGGTTTTGGTTTTTAACTCTATATGTTGAATCACATTTATTGATTTGCATATATTGAACCAACTTTGCACCCCAGAAGTGAACCCTACATGATCATGTTGAAATAGCTTTTCAAATTGCTGTTAAATTCAGCGTGCTAATATTTTGTTGAAGATTTTTGTATCTATGTTCATCAGGGATATTGGCCTATAGTTTTTTTTTTCAAAACTTGTCTTTGCCAAATTTTGGTATTAGATTAATGCTGGCTTCATAGAATGAATTAGGGAGGAGTACCACCTCCTTGATTTTTGAGATACTTTCAGTAGAACTGGTATCAGCTCCTCGTTGTACACCTAGTAGAATTCACCTGTGAGTTCATCTGGTCTGGGAATTTCTTGATTGGTAGGTGTAATAGGGTTCTCTAGAGGGACAGAACTATTAGGCTATATACACACACATATATATGTGTGTGTGTGTGTGTATATATATATATATGTATGTATTTATTAACTTACACGATCACAAGGTCCCACAATAGACTGTCTGCAGATTGAGGAGCAAGGAGAGCTAGTCCGAGCCCCGAAACTTGAGAACTTGGGGTCTGATGTTTGAGGGCAGGAAGCATCCAGCACAGGAGAAAGACGTAGTCTGGGATGCTAGGCCAGTCTTTCCTTTTCACGTTTTTTTTGCCTGCTTTATATTTCCTGGCAGCTGATTAGACTGCACCCACCAGATTAAGGGTGGATCTACCTTCCCCAGCCCATGGTCTCAAATGTTAATCTCTTTTGGCAACACCCTCACAGACACACCCAGGATCAATACTTTGTATCCTTCAATCTAATCAAATTGACACTTAGTATTAAACATCACAGTATTTTTATTACTGATTCAATTTCAGTACTCAATATTGGCCTGTTTAGTATTTCAATTTCTTCCTGTTTCAATCTTGGGAGATTATGTGTTTCCAGGAATTTATCTATTTACTCTAAATTTTTATAGTTTGTGTGCATAGAAGTGTTCATAATAGTCTCTGAGAAGGTTTCATATTTCTATATTTCTGTGGGTTTGGTTGTAATGTCACTTTTGCCATTACTGCTTGTGTTTGTTTGGATTTTCTGTCTGTTTTTTCTTTGTTAATCTTGTTTGTCCTTTAATTTTTTTTTTTTGCATTGATTCTTTGTATGAAACTTTGGATCTCAATTTCATTCAGTTCTGCTCTGATTTTAGTTATTTATTTTCTTCTGCTAGCTTTGGGGTTAGCTTGTTCTTGTTTTTCTGCTTCCTCTAGATGTGATGTTAGATGGCTAAAATAAGATCTAACTTTTTGAGGTAGGCCTTTAGCACTATAAACTTTCCTCTTAACACTGATTTTTCTGCATCCCAGATATTGTAATATGCTGTATATTGGTTTTCACTTATTTCAAAGAATTTCTTTATTTCTGGTTAATTTTTTTTCCCCAAAAGTCATTCAGGAGCTAGTTGTTTAATTCCTATGTATTTGTGTGTTTATGGGGTTATTCTTGATATTGATTTCTATTTTCATCCTACTGTGGCCTGAGAGTATTGTGGTTTTTTTTTTCTTTTCTTTCCCTTTCCCCCTTCCTTCAGGTGTGCAACAATTGGGAATGCTGAGTAAGGCTTTGCTTCTATATTCCTATGCACTTCTGTTGGAAGGTGAGATGTGATGACTCAGGCTGCTGATCCAGGTGAGCTGGTGGTGTGAGATTTAGAAATCTGCCTGGGCATGGAGTGGAGAGGGCTTTGTTGCACAATGATCTATATCCAGTAAGAGTGGGGCACCTCAGGCTGCTGAACCCAATGCATGGGTGCTTGGAATGTCTGGAGATCTGCTTTAGGGTGAAGCAAAGACAGCCCTGATGTACCACAATCACAGGGGAACAGGCTGGGACACCCATCAATGGCACATGCAGGCTGGTTCCAGGTCACTAAATTGGCTCTGGTTGTCTCACTGCCTAGGAGACACTGCAACTACAGCAGTTCTCCTCCCACCCCAGGCTTGTAATAGGGAAGAGCACAATTCCTGCCTCTAGTGCTAAGATGCTTTCCACAGTTAGGGCTATGGAGGTCCCTACCCTGCTCCAGAGCAGGTGCTCCAGTCCCTGTCCAGAGATTAAAATGCCTGTGTGGCCACGCTGCCAGATTGACACAGAGTGGCTGACTGTATGCACCTAGAGTAAAAGTAATATTCTGCTCTCAGTCCCGGATTGGGAAAAGTATCTGAAGCTTTACCCAGTGTTTTTCCCTCACAGAATGTTGTTCAAGCCTTTTCCCAAGACAGCTCCAGGGTTTGGGGAAAATAAAGTGCTTTCCCTCGGCCTGGGCCCTTGGATCCCAACTGGAAGGGTGAGTCACAGAGCGACGTGCTCTGCCTTTCTCATGTACTAGGACTTTACTCATTTTCTTAGCCATATGCCATCACAAGGGCTGTTTGCTGGCATTCTCATTTTTTCGGTCAGTGGTGTCCTTCACAATTCTGTGAAGGAAATTTCTGTTTTCCTTCTTGAATTAAAGTTCGCAGAGTTGGTCTTTATGCACTGTCTTGCTATTTCCAAGTGGTTGAGGCATGCTAAAAGCCTCTAATCTACCATCTTGAAAAAAAACTGTCATATCAAATTTTAAATTCATGGTCTGTGGCATCACATAACTCTTGGAAGATGAGATATTTTCCACATCACAAAAATTTCCTACTGTCCATATTGGTTGCCAGAAACATTATAACCAAGCTTAAGAAAGTTACTCATAGCCAAATAATTTCAAAAGCAAAATTATGAAAAGTCTTCAAATATTTGTATAGCAAAAATTATATTTATTATTGCATGTAGATGCTTAGATGCTTTTTAATGCATTTGTTCTACTATGTGAGGTGTCTCCAAAATAATTGTATTAAACTAAGTGTAAGTGAGAATTCTCAATAGCCTTGTATTTTTACTGCCATTTCCTGAACCCTAGGATGAACACAGCTTTTCCCTGAGTCTTTTCTTTGGAAACAGTCATTCTAAAGGACTCAGATATAATCTTAAAAGGCAGCTGTTTGTTAGAAGAAAAAACATAGTGAATATGTAAGTATACACATATGCATACATTAAATACAGCACAGTGTTTCAGGAAAAGTGGCAGAAACTTGGAAGATCTGATATACTGAAGACATTAACAAAAAAAGAAATGAGAAAAAGAGGCCTTGATGACCTCAAGTAAGCCTATGTGACTTATAGGGATAATAATTTTCACTGGATCGAATGGAAAAATACAATGGGCAATATTGAGATGTCTACAGTCTCAACTTAGAGAAGCTCTGATATTTGTTGATATAGATCATTGTGTCAAAGGCAAGAAAAATATTCATTTAATGAGAATTTATCAGTCCAGGAATAGAGGCTGTGCTCCCAATGAAGGTTTATATATAGTACAACAGGACTCATTCCACTTGCACCAGTAAAGTTAGGTCAGCAGAAGCTTTCTTTAGTTATCTCTGAAATAGATAAAAGAAAGCTAATTAAAGTTAAGAGCTTTTACTTATTGATTGCTTGTACTCCAGCATTCCACCTGTATAAACAAAATGATAAAGTTTTTTTTTTTATTTTGGCAAACCACTCATGTCTGAACCGAAATGGAAATCTTAGAACCAAACCAAAATTTTAGGTGTTTTTTCAGAGTTTACTTGCCTTTAAAATATGAATTATTTCTTTATGTTCTACCACTGTGAATTATGGATGAAGTAACTTGACATGTTATTAAAATGTGATAGTCTGTCTGAAATATTTTGATTACATATTTTTCTGAAGTATTTTTCTTCTTTTTTCTTTAAATACAGTGTTTATTTCTTATAGTCTTCATGCTTGGGGACTATCCTCTAAATAATTAAGCTTGCTCTGAGCATGACAAGTGATATGGTTTGGCTCTGTCCCCACCCAAATCTCAACTTAAATTGTATCTCCCAGAATTCTGACATGTTGTGGGAGGGACCCAGGGAGAGATAATTGAATCATGGGGCCGGTCTTTCCCATGCTATTCTCATGATAGTGAATAAGTCTCATGAGATCTGATGGGTTTATCAGGGGTTTCCGTTTTTGCTTCTTCCTCATTTTTTCTTGCTGCTGCCGTGTAAGAAGTGTCTTTTGTCTCCCACCATGATTCCCCAGCCATTTGGAACTGTAAGCCCAATTAAACCTCTTTTTCTTCCCAGTCTTGAGTATATCTTTATCAGGAGCATGAAAATTGACTAGTGCAGTAAGTTGGTACCAGTAGAGTGGGGCATTGTTGAATAGATACCCAAAAATGTGGAAGCAACTTAGGAACTGGATAACAGGCAGAGATTGGAACAGTTTGAAGAGCCCAAAAAAGATAGGAAAACATGGGAAAGTTTGAAACTTTGTAGAGACTCGTTGAATGACTTTGCCCAAAATTCTGTCATGATATGGACAATAAAATTCAGGCTGAGATGGTCTCAGATGGAGATGAGATTTTTGGGAACTGGAACAAAGGTGACTCTTGTTATGTTTTAGCAGAGAGTGGCAGCATTTTTGCCCTGCCCTACAGATCTGATCTTGAGAGAGATGATTTAGGATATCCGGTGGAAGAAATTTCTAAGCAGCAAAGCATTCAAGAAGTGACTTGGGTGCTGTTAAAGGCATTCAGTTTTATAAAGGAAGCAAAGCATAAAAGTTTGGAAAATTTGCAGCCTAACTATGCAATAGAAAAGAAAATCCCATTTTCTGGGGAGAAATTCAAGCCGGTGGCAGAAATTTGCATAAGTAGCAAGGAGCCTAATGTTAATCTCCAAGACCATGGGGAAAATGTTTCAGGGTATATCAGAGAACTTCACAGCAGCCCCTCCTATCACAGACCTGGAGGCCCAGGAGGAAAAAGTGGTTTCATGGGCTCCAGGGTCACTGTGCTGTGTGCAGCCTAGGGAATTTGTGCCCTATGTCCCAGCTGTGCCAGCCATGGCTGAAAGGGGCCAATGTAGAGCTTGGGCTATGGCTTCAGAGGGTGGAAGCCCCAAGTCTTGGCATCTTTCATATGATCTTGAGCCTTCAGGTGCACAGACATCAAGGATTGAGATTTGGGAGCCTCCACCTAGATTTCAGAACATGTATGATAATGCCTGGATGCCCAGGCAAAAGTTTGCTGCAGGGGTGGGGGCCTCCTGGGGAACCTCTGCTAGGGCAGTGCAGAAGGGAAATGTAGGGTGGGGAGCCCCCACACAAAGTTCCTACTGGGATACTGCCTAGTGGAGCTGTGAGAAGAGGGCCATCTTCCTCTAGACCCCAAAATGGTAGATCTGCCAACAGCTTGCACTTTGCACCTGGAAAAGCTGCAGATGCTCACTGCCAGCCCATGAAAGTAGCCAGGAGGGAGGCTGTACCCTGCAAAGCCACAGAGGCAGAGCTGCCCGAGACCATGGGAACCCACCTCTTGCATCAGCGTGACCTGGATATGAGACCTGGAGTTGAAGGAGATCATTTTGGAGCTTTAAAATTTGACTGCCCCACTGGATTTTGGACTTGCATGGGCCCTGTAACCCCTTCATGTTGGCCAATTTCTCCCATTTGGAACCACTGTATTTACTCAATATCTGTACCCTCGTTGTATCTAGGAAGTAACTAGCTTGCTTTTGATTTTATGGGCTCCTAGGCAGAAGAGACTTGCCTTGTCTCAAATGAGACTTTGGACTGTGGATTTTTGAGTTAATGCTGAAATGAATTAAGACTTTGGGGGACCGTTGGGAAGGCATGATCGGTTTTTAAAATGCGAGGACATGAGATTTGAAGGGGCCAGGGGTAGAATGAAATGGTTTGGCTGTGTCTCCACCCAAATCTCAACTTGAATTTTATCTCCCAGAATTCCCACATATTGTGGGAGGGACCCAGGGGGAGGTAATTGAATCATAGAGGCCAGACTTTCCCATGCTATTCTTGTGGTAGCGATTAAGTGTCGTGAGATCTGATGGGTTTATCGGGGGTTTCCACTTTTGTTTCTTTCTCATTTTTTTCTTGCCACTATGTAAGAAGTGCCTTTCACCTCCCGTCGTGATTCTGAGGTCTCCCCAGCCATGTGGAACTGTAAGTGCAATTAAACCTCTTTTTCTTCCCGGTTTTGGGTATGTCTTTATCAGCAGCATGAAAATGGACTAATACAGCAAGTATATGAAATATGAGGATAGGAATAAGAATTTGTGATTAAGACAAGATAGGCTTATTTGAGATATCATAATTTACAAATAGCCTGAGAAATATAATTTCTTGAAATTTATAGTTTATTTAGAATGAGTGGGAATCTTAAGAAGTAGCAACTCTACCATTGCTCATTCTTTTCTAGCTGCCTCCTCCTCTACTAAATGCTTTTTTAAATTGCTTTGGGAAAAGTAAATTTCCTTTCCTTTTACTAATGATTATAATAAATAATATTTGTCCCAAAGCAGAAAACCAGTAAGACAGAAAAGGCAAGGAAAACAGTGTATAAAATCTATAACACTCAGAATCTGTTAAATACGGGATATTTAAGAATTGACAATCCTCATCCTACTGTTTTTTGTTTTTCAACAAGTGCAATGAATGTTGGCATTGTTTCTTAGATTTTGGGATGACAGTAAACTATAAAAATATTTATTTGACAGTAAGTATAGTTAAGGCATAATGAGATAATCAATTGATGCAGCCTGTAATTCACTATTCTTAATTTTACAAAATAAAAATTCACAGTGATGGGAGACCTGGTCCAGCCCTATCCATTGTGACCCACACCTCCTCAGGACTGAGCAGAAAGAGCTGCTGCAATGTAAGTTGATCTAACCTAGTTGGAAAGCAATTTATTAATAATAGTCAGAGACCTCAAATATGGATATTCTTTGAGATTCTAATCTAACAAAATAATTATAGTATTCTAAATAATACAAAATGCAGATAAACTTCATGCATAATATTAATAATGGCTGACCATTATAAAGTACTTATTATAGAACAGCAACTGTGATATTTCAAATGGATCATACCATACAATCATTATCAAAACAATTCTGAGATATTTACTATTACTACCTATGATCTCAGTACTTTAGGAGGATCACTTCAGGTCAGGAGTTCAAGACCACCCTGTGCAATTTATTGAGGCCCCATCTCTACAAAAAAAAAAAAAATTAGCCCGTCATGGTGGCAAACAGCGGTAGTCCTAGCTACTCTGGAGGATGAGGAGGGAGGATCAACTGAGCCCAAAAGATTGACGCTGCAGTGAGCTATGATCATGTTACTGCACTCCAGCCTGGGTGACAGATCAAGACCCTGTTTCTAAACATATATTAAAAAACAAAAATATAAAAATATAAATTAAAAGATAAAAAAAAAATAGAACAGTAAAATTAATTGATGATTATACAACTAATAAGTGATAAAACTGGGATTAAAACTTAGTATGTGGAAATTCAGAATTCATACATTTTTCACATTTTGAAAGTATTTTTTAAAAAGTCTGCAATTATTTTAATTTTAATTGACAATTAGAAATGATATATACTTATGATGTACAATATGATGTTTTGATATAAACAGACATTGTGGAATAGCTAAATCAGGCTACTTAACATATGCATTACCTCACATATTTATGATTTTTTTTTATGGTCGGAAGAACACTTGAAATCTACTCTCTTAGCAATTTTCAAGTATATGATACATTGTTATTAACTACAGTCACCACAAGGTACAATAGATCTCTTGAACTTATTTCTCTTGTCTAACTGAAATGTTTTGTCCTTTGACCAACATCTCCTTAATCCTGCCCCTCACCCTCAGCCTCTGGTAATTATCATTTTATTTTACTCTCAGTTTCTATAAGTTGACTTTCCTAGATTCCACAAATAAGTAAAATGATGTGATATCTGTCTTTCTGTGCCTGGCTGATTTCACTTAACATAGTGTCCTCCAAGTTCATCCACGTGAACTCCAAATGACAGAATTTCATTTTTTAAGGCTGGATACCATTCCACTCTGTATGTATACCACATTTTCTTTATTCATCTGTTTATGGACACTTAGGTTGATCTTGGCTGTGTTGAATAATGCTGAATAAGCATGAGAACGCAGATATGTCTTTGACATACTAATTTCATATCCTTTGGATGTATATCCAGTAATGGGATTGGTGGGTCTCATAGTTCTAATTTTAACGTTTTGATGAACTTCCATCCTGTTTTCTGCAATGACTGCGCTAATTTACATTCCCACCAGCAGCGTACAAGGGTTCCCTTTTCTTCACATTCTTGCCAACACTTATCATTTACCTTTTTGATAACAGCCATTCTAACAGGTATGAGACAATATCTCATTGTGGTTTTAATCTGGATTTACCTAATGATTACTGATGTTGAGCATTTTTTCTTATAATTGTTGATCATTTGTCTGTCTTCTTTGGAGAAATATCTATTCATGTCTTTGTTAATTTTAAAATTGAGTTATTTGTTTTCTTACTATTGAGTTGCTTGAGTTCCTTAAATATTTTGGATATTAACTGTGTATTAGACGTGTGGTTTACGAATATATTCTTCTATTCTGTAAGTTGTTTTTTTACTCTGTTGATTGTTTGCATTGCTGTATAGAGGTCTTTTAGTTTGAAGCAATCCACTTGTCTATTTTTGAGTTAGTTGCCTATTTTTTTGAGGTAATATCCAAAAAAATCATTGCCTAACTCAACGTCAAGAAGCTTTATTTTTAGTTATGTTTTTGAATACATTGTAAAATAAAGGTCTAATTTTATTTTTTGCATGTAAATATCCAGTTTTTCCAGTACCAGTTATTGAAGAGACTATTCTTCCCCATTTTGTGTTCTTGTATCCTTATCAAAGATCTGTTAACCATAAATGTGTATATTTATTTCTGGGCTCTTTGTTCCATTTCATTGTTCTATATGCCTGTTTTTACGCCTGTAACACACTATCTTTATCATTGTAGCTTTATAATATAATTTGAAAGAGGATATATGGTGTCTGAAGCTTTGTTCTTCTTGCTCAAGATCGCTTTAGCTATTTTGGGTCCTTTGTAGTTTTATACAAATTTCAGGGTTTTTTTTTCTGTATCTGTGAAAAAGGTCATTGTGATTTGGTAGGGATTGCTTTTGGTAGGGACTACTTTGGGTAGTATAAACATTTTTACAATATTAATTATTATAATCCATGAACACAGGGTATCTTCTTCATTTTCTTCTTTTCTGATTTACAAGCCTTTTTTATCTTTATTTATTTATTTATTTATTTATTTATTTATTTATTTTTGCCTAATTTCTCTGGATAGGACTTCTAGTACTATATTAAATAGAAGTGGTGAGAGTTGGCCGGGCAAGGTGGCTCAGCACTTCGGGAGGCAGAGGCAAGTGGATCACAAGGTCAGGAGTTTGAGACCAGCCTGGCCAACATGATGAAACCCCCTCTCTACCAAAAATACAAAAATTAGCTGAGTGCAGTCGTGTGTGCCTGTAATCCCAGCTACTCAGGAGGCTGAGGCAGGAGAATTGCTTGAACCCGGGAGGCAGAGATTGCAGTGAGCCGAGATTGCGCCAATGCACTCCAGCCTGGGTGACAGAGCAAGACTCCGTCTCAGAAAAAAAAGAAGGAGTGAGACAGTGAGAGCATACTAGTTTTGTCCCTGAACTTAGAGGAAAAGTTTTCAGATTTTACCATTGAATATGAACATTGTGATACATTTATTTTATTCTTTCATATCTAGTTTGTTGAGAGTTTTTATCACAGGAAGATGTTAAATTTTTTCAAATTCTTTTTCTGCATCTGTTGAGATGATCATAGGATTTTTATTCTTCACTCTTCATTTTTACTGATTTGCATATTTAAATAATTCTTCCATCTCGGAGATAAGTTCTACTTGATCATAGTGTATAATCCTTTTAATGTGCTGTTAAATTTAGTTTGCTAGTATTTTTTTGAGAATTTTTGCATCTATATTCATCATGGATATTGGTCAGTAATTTCCTTTCTTCCAGTGTTCTTATCTGACTTTAGTATCAGGGTAATACTTTAAAAATGAGTTTTGGAAATATTTCCTTCTCTTTAATTTTTTGGAAGAGTTTGAGAAGGATTAGCATTTATTTTTCTTTAAATATTTGATAGAATTCACCAGTGAAGCCATATGGTCCTGTGGCTTTGGTCTATAAGAAAGAAAATGCCATATGGTCCTTTCCTTTCTTGGGATTTTTAAATTATTGATTCAGTCTCATTACCAGCAATAAGTCTGTTCAAATTTTCTATTTCTTCATTATTCAGTCTCTGTAGGTTGTATGTTTCTAGAAATTTAACCATTTTTTTCTAGGTTGTTCACTTTGCTGGAGTATAGATGTTCATAGTAGTCTTTTATGATCCTCTGTATTTGTATGGCATCAGTTGTAACGTCTTCTATTCATTTATTATTTTATTTACTTGCATTTTCTCTTCTTTTTTCTTGGTTAATTTTGTTTCTACTTTCAGAAAAACAACTCTTGGTTTTATTGATTTTTTAATATTATTTTTCTATTCTCTTTTTCACTTAATTCTACATTATGTCTTTAATTGGAGAAGTTTATTCATTTATATTTAAAGTAATTATTGAGGGATAAGGACCTACTATTGCCATTTTGTTCATTGTTTTCTGACTCTTTTATAGATCCTTTCTTTCTTTTTTCTCTTACTGTCTGTCTTTGTGACTTAATAATAAACAGCTCCACTTTAAACTACTAACTACTATTCATTATAACTGAATCTTTCTTAAAATGTAATGCATTTGAAACTTTGACATCTATTAGCCAATTTCCCTGAATTCAGTGTACTTTTTAGGAGAGACAGGATGATAGAGAACGCTGGATCTCAAAGTGTGGTTCTCTATCAGCAACATCAGCATTATGCAGATATGACAAGTTAGAAATGCAAATTCTTGGGTTCTAGCCAAGACCTACTGAATCACAAGCTCTGAGGTCTAATTCAGAAATCTGGGTCTTAATAAGCCCTCTATGTGACTGTCATGCATGCTAAAGTTTAAGAACTACTAGTGTAAAGAAAGAAACATTTTGTCGAAAAGACCTGAGTTTTAGTTGCATTCCACACCCAGCTTTGTAAATTTGTGCAAATTATTTAATCTTCCATTTCTTTCTTTACAAAGTTAAGGATAATAATAACTATTGCATGGATTTTCTATAAAGATTATATAATATTTGCTAGGAGTAGTGAGCACTTAATAAATGGGAGTTATTGCCATAGGATGGTTCATTCTGAAAGGTCTAGCTAATAGTCCTTCACAAATGTCTAATATGCCTTACTCACATCTCATAAGACACTTCAGTGGCTAATATATTATGCCAAGTTGGGATTCAAAAATAACGGCTTTCTAATTTGGAAATAGTGTCCCTGATACAATTAGCTCTTTGCAACTGGAGAATCTATTACAGTCTGTTTGTTAAGTACTAAGCAAATTCTCCTCCTTACAGCATATCAATGATTAGCCTTGCTAGCTTTTGTGTATGGTGCAAATTAGGCACTTAAAGTGCATAAGCCGTTCTCAGGGAAATCCACAAAGTGGTAAGTGATAAATAAAATTGAACGCTCTCAATAAAGAATACCTGGGTTTTGTCAGCATGACCAGTAGGAAAAACTGCACAGAATGCTTGCCTTCTAATTGCCCCCTCTGTTAGAAAACAAATCTCTTGCCTACTGTGCTATAATACTGACAGGAAAAAGGTAAAAAATATAATTGCTATGGAAAGGGCTACTTCCCTGACAGGCTTACCAGGCTATTATAATTTTAAGGAGCTGAATTTTCCCCAGGGTATTAATTACCCCAAATGACCACCTGGAGGCTGGGCGGGGTGGTGGGGAGCACTTGCTCGGGGTCTCAGGTTGCAGGGCTCTGTGATACAAAAAAACCCTCACCATCTGTGATAACCACCAGCAGCCAGCAGCAGCAAGGTAATGAGATCAAATCATTCCCCTTTGCACTTTAACCTGTCTGGGTAAGACAAAGGCTCAGCAAAGAGAATATGTCATTAAATTTAATTTAGACTTCTGGAGTTTAGACTTTTGTTTTTATCAGTACAATAAATGTTTAAACCTAAAGCCATTTGCAGAGCAGACACAATGAAGCATTGACTTATTAGCCTCTAGATAATGCTAGGTTCTCGCCAGTGCATACATTCCTAATAAAAGCAAGGCACATGAAAATGGCGACTGTTATCTATTTAAAATATCTCTTCTGGTCTATGTGTCCAGTGATCTGACACATATAAGCTTAACTTTTTTGGATGTTTACCATTTTTTTTTTTTTTTAGTTTGTGAATAATATTATAATTATGTTGAGCCTGAATTATAGGTTTGCATTTGCTAAACAGAAGACACTGTCTGCACGAAATGACTTTTTAAAGAGTTTCTTAATGAGGAGTGGTGTTCAATATGTTGGGAGCTGTAAGCACCACATGAATCAAAGTGCTAGCTATTAAAATAGGTCTCCCTAACTAAATGGAATTATATTATCTTTAAAGGAGCTATTTGACTTTATCAAACACATTACAATTTGACTTTATCAAACACATTACAAAGATATGGGGGAGGAGTCAGACTCATTACAGGTGGTAAAGAAGTGACTGGAGAGGAAATTAATTAAAGTTTCCAGTTTTCTCCCTCCTCCTCCTCCTCCTCTTCCCTCCATCTTCTGATTTAGTTGCTTTTAAACTGACAGCATTATAGATGTCTCATCTTCATGCTCACCCTGGTTTTTGCCTAAGGTCCTAGTCTGCCTCTGGCAGTTTTGATTTCACAGATAACCCAGATCACTCCATTACCTTGAACTTGCACATCACCATTACACATAGAAGACTGTAAATACTTTAAACATGACTTCTTGGTAATTTGTGGTTTAATAACTATGAAAATTAGCCTTACACATATGTCAAGGAAAAGGCAAAAGAGGAAAGACTAAAAAAAAATCATCAATACGAAAAGCAAGTAAAATCTACATGCTACATAGTGTATGATCACATAACTCCATGAAAAGTTTCCTTCCAAAATGTGTAACGTTCGTCACTACAATATTTGTTGAATATGAGTGATGAATGACTTTAGGTCTTGTTAGACTACTTAGTTGCCTGTTGGTGCACCATAACTATGATTACAGAAAAATGGCCATGTATGATTATAAGGCATCCAAATAAGACCCATTATGTTGTGAGCTAGTGCTTTTCTATATTACCATCTATCTACCAAGGTGAGTTAAAATGGACATACAGAGAGGTGATGTTTTTAAAACATTCTTAACTGAAATATTATTGAACAATGGAAGAAGGTGATACAAATTATTAGCTATTATGTTATTTAAAAATTACTATGTTTTTTAAAATCAAGAAGAGTTTTATCTCAGTGCTCTGCATACTAACCAACTTACCATGCATATTAGATAAATCCTAAATAATAATTTGTTATAAATCTTCAAGAAATTATTTTTCTGCTTATAAAAAATATGTTTATTGTTAAAAACTTAGAAAATAGATAAAATAAAAGGTAAAAAATACATAGAATTCCACACCTAAAAATAGCCTCTAACAGATTGGATATTTAGCTCATTCTTGCATAACATTTCCATATTTTTAAAATAATGGACATCACGTTTCCTCTGTGGAGCCTTCCTATCCTGCTTATCCTGTCTAGGCCAGCTTCCTCTCCCATGATATCCACATTTTCCCCACTTACTTAACTCATCTTACTCTAAAATCTGTTTAAAGGTTTGTCCACCCCTCCCAATAAGATTTCTAAGTGAAATCTAAGAAATCATGTCTAATTCCTCTTTGTATCTCTAACACCAAACACGCTGCATCTACAAAATTATACCCAGGATTGTTAAAAGAACAATGTATAAGTTACTTCAAATGTAATTCTCTATCCAACCTTTTTCACTTAACATATATAAAAGTATTATCTCATGTCATTAAATTTCTTCAGAACTTCCCCCCCCTTTCCTGAGGCACAGTATGCCATCACATGTCTGTAGTATAATTTCTTTAACCTTTTTTATATTAGATAAGCATCCCCCAGCTTTTTTCGTGATTATAGAAAGCAATGTGTTACTGCAAAGAACACAATACAGTAGAAAAGTTTAAAATACAAATCTTGACATTATAAAATTGGGGGGTGTTAAAAATGGAAGATATGTTAGATCATATTTTTGATTTAATGATACATTTTCTAACTGTAATGCCATGTGCTTAAGTATGAAAGTAAGAAATAAGAATGCTCTCATTCTGTGTCATACGTGCTAAATTATTTAGAGGTATGTGAAGATAGAGAGGGAGAGAGAGATCAAATGTAGCAAAAATTTAACAATTAGTAAATCTGAATGAATGAATGAGTGAAGGAACTGAGGAGACATTTCTCTAAAGACATGCAAATGGTTGACGGGTATATGAAAACATGTTCAACATCACTAGCCATCAGAGAAATGCAAATAAAAACCACAATGAGAGATCACCTTACACTGCTGGAATGACTATTATCAAAAAGGCAAAAGATAACCAGTGTTGGAAAGGATATGGAGAAGAGGGAACTCTTGTGCACTGTTAATGGGGATGTAAATGGGTATAGACTTAAGGAAAGCAGTATGGAAATTCTTCATAAAAAATAGAACTACCATATGATTCAGTAATCCCACTTCTGGGTATATATCCAAAGAAAACAAAATCAGTATGTCAAAGAGATATTTGTACTGCCATGTTCATTGCAGCATTATTCACAATAGCCAAGATATAAAAACAACCTAAGTCTCTGTCGATAGATGAATGCATAAAGAAAATGTGGTATGTATATGTACAATATTATTCAGCTTTAAAAAAGGAAATCCTACCATTGAGACAACATGGATGAATCCCGATGATATTATGCCAAGTAAAACAAGTGAGGCACAGAAGGGTATATATGGAATCTCAAAAAGTTAAATTCATAAAAGCAGATGATACTGGTGTTTGTCAGGTGCTGGAGGCTGAGGAAAATAGAAAGATGTTAGTCAAAGAGTAAAAAGTTATATAGGATGAATAAGCTATGAAGATCAAATGTACAGCATGTGACTATAGATAATAATAGTGTATTATATACTTGAAATTTAATAAGAGAGTGTATCTTAAGTGTTCTCACCATACACAAAACATGGTAACAGTATGAGGTGATGGGTATGCTAATTAGCTCACTTGTGGTAATCATTTCACTATGTATGCATGTATCAAAGCATCAAGTTATACACATTAAATGTATACAATTTGAATTTCTTAAGCATATCTCAATAAAGCTGGAGACGAAAAATGATACTTGTATTTCAAGACCTTAAAAATCTAAAAGATATGTGTTTACAATTAGTAGGCAGAGCACAGAAATATAACAGAAATAAAATCAATACATCTGAAAGCATCAAACTGGGAGATATGAATTTCAACAAGACATTCATTTGACTTCAGGGAAAATAATTTCTGAATATTACGTTTATTCTTTTTTATCTCAGATGTGTTCTAGGGCAAAGTCCTTTCTGTTTTTCTTTCTTTTATCACACTAG
Source organism: Theropithecus gelada (assembly GCF_003255815.1). Taxonomy (NCBI): domain Eukaryota; kingdom Metazoa; phylum Chordata; class Mammalia; order Primates; family Cercopithecidae; genus Theropithecus; species Theropithecus gelada. The sequence goes on from NC_037680.1 coordinate 32,449,781, forward strand.
GTATTTTTTATGAACTTCATGTATAAATTGAGATTATGAAATAGTTGATTCCATCCTCTGACTATTGTAGTCTAGCAACAGTGGGAATGAGAATGAAAAAGGAGTCACAACCTTATTGCATCTTGAGTTTGCCTGTAGAGTATCCTTAAGGGGCAGCTGCCCAAGAAGCAGGGAGAACCTAGAGCTCCACCAACCAGTGGTTGCCCTGATTTTGCTGCAGAAGAATGTCTTGCCTGAGGGTCTGGTTTATTCTGAATGCCTCTGAAGAGTATGTGTTCTCTTGAGGGGCAAAGTAGTTTTGTTTTAAATAAGGAAATACTCAGGATGAGATAGAGTATGAAATGACTTCTGAGATTCAGTAGGGGGCATACTTAGACTTAACAGATTAATTCCATACCCTGCCCCTTACCCCCATGTGCCCTCCCATTTCTGTCTGTTTTTTTTTGGTTTTTTGGTTTTTTTTTTTTTTGAGACAGGGTTTTGCCTTGTGGCTCAGGCTGGAGTGCAGTGGCACAATCACAGCTCACTGCAGCTTCAACTTCCTGGGCTCAGGTGATCCTCTCACCTCAGCCTCCTGAGTAGCTGGGACTATAGGCAATGCACCACGAAGCCCAGCTAATTTGTTTGTTTGTTTGTATGTTTGTTTTGTGAGACGGAGTTTTGCTCTGTCGCCCAGGCTGGAGTGCAGTGGCGCAATCTCGGCTCACTGCAACCTCCGCCTCCCCAAGCCAGGCTAATTTTTTTATTTTAATTTTAATTTTTTGGGTTTTGCCATGTTGTCCATCTTGGTCTTGAACTCCAGAGCTCCAGCGATTTGCTCCTTCAGTCTCCCAAAGTGCTGAGATTACAGCATGAATCATAATGCCCAGCCTCCCACAAAACTTTAAAGTGAACACTTTGCTTTTCTACGTGGAAGTTACCAAATCTTGTATGGCCTTCTTTTTCTTTAACCTCTCCTCCACTGTTCATTTTCTCTGTATAAATTGCTTTTAGAGACTAGTTACAGTACAGGCTGGAACACCTTCCTTTGGTGTCTTCTAATCGTAGATAATGAAGTAGTCATTGTAACCAAGGGCTGCACAGACAGTCCTTTGAGGTTGAACACCCTAAATCCATAGACTTTGTGCCAAAAGTTCTCTCCATGTGGATGTTTTCAACATTTTACAATTTTTTTTTTTTAATGGAAGATTCTCTTGGTTTTTCTTTACATGCCAAGGCCTTACCTGAAAACATTCATTTTAATTTGGTATGTTTAACTTTGAGAAATTATGATCCAAAGTGTTCTTAATATAGACCCTGGATTTCCTGAGATACACTAAATTACAAGTTTCTTCTCTGTTGTCTACATAAGTATGTGAAATCAAAGTATATTCTTATTTATTTCATAACTTTTGAAATGAATAATAAATGTTTTCAGTCCTCTACAGTGTACCAGGTTCTATGTTAAACTGTTTATATGCATTTTTTTAAAAATTGAATTCCCATTATAATTCTACGTCATAGGTGTCATTATAATTCCCGTTTTCCAGATGAGGAAACTGAGACTTATAAAGGTTTCATAATTTGTACGAGATCATACCAATAGGGCTGGCTACATAATTTGTGGGGTCACGTGCGAGATAAAAAATGTGGACCCCCCCTTACTCAAAAAGCAAAACAAAAGCTTTTCCTTTTCTTTATCAGTGTCTTTCTCTCAAGTTGTCATAGTGTTTTTATTTGCTGTTGAATATTGCCCGGGCTTGGGCATAAGGATACTCAAGTGATACATGTATACTCTAATAGGTGCCCAGAACCTGGAGCCCTGCCCTAAAGCTTATTGCATTGGACATAAAAGCCCACACTGGCCTTAGCCTGCCCAAGCCTCTCCAGGGGCAGAAAATAGCAGTGGCCACAAGGCAGGGATAGGAGGGAAAACCTAGGTAAGATTTGGTTAGCAGGGGAAGAGGGAACAGGCAGCTGAGAATCAGTTCTAGGGAGATGTGGAGATTGTGGGAGGTAGGACTACACCTGCACTGAGGCTCCAAATCTTTGGTGCACGTGCCATTGTCTTATCAGACCTCACTTAAGTCACAAATCCAAAGATAACTTTATGATGAATTTCAAGACAGCAACTGTAAAACATTAAAACCCGAACACAGGATCCTCTTCTGAGCCATGCCTTCAGAGGGGTTCATTTAAAAAAACTGAAGTTTATGAAATTACATAAAGCCATACACCCATGAAGGTGGCACTTTAGTACTAACAACAGAGTGTGGAATCCATCACAGTTATGTAGGATGCCAAAGCCTAGTATTCTAGAAATCATGGTAATTTAGTAGAGGAAATAGAAGTCATACATGTTCATTAGGTATCAAAAACTACTTAGTGAAAGTAAGGCTTTTACTAAGATAAGAAGAATCATACGGTCTAATGCTGGGTGGAAAGTCTAGCACCCACCTTTTAGGTAATCCATGCTATTTCAGGGTTTTACTCTTAGTAATCATTATGCTTTCAATCAAATGATTTTGCCTGCATATTATTATCTATATGAAAGCATGTAAAATTAGTCATGTTAATGCATCATTATTATTGCTTTTAAAAAGGGGTTTTCTTTTTGGTAACTTGGAAACTTTCCTCCCTAGCTTGTTAATTCGGTTTTTCTGAAGCAGTGCTCAATCTTGACCCTGTGATTCTTGGTCACAGACAGTGGCCACCCTAGAGTGTAATGGTCAACCTCCCTGTGAATTTGGAAAGGAGGGTGTCCTCTGTTTAGAGTGGAGGCTGACTCCCAGCTCCAGCTCACTCTGCTCTTATAATTTAACAACAAATTTCCCTATTATGCCTGTGCTCAAATTTCATCTGAGGAAAGAAAAGCAAATTCACCACCGGACGTGCACGTTTCCCATTACCCTTAATAAAACATATTCCACAGTGTGGAGTGACATTTTAAAAGAACAGACCTTTCAGCAGCCTGTCTCTATGCCATTGTGCATAACTAAAGCCTGCTAGGTCACAAAGGGAGATGCAGGGAAGTGGATTAATATGTAAACCAACTAGGTACCTTCAGATGATGAATTCTAAGGCATACTTTGTGAATTCATTTCATTTTGAGAGCAGTTGCACCCAGAAATTAATTTGTATTCATAAAGCTTCCCCATTTTCTCTTTAGATAATGACAAGCTTTGTTTCTCTTGAAAAGTTTGTTTTTAACAATGTGGCACATTAATTCTGTAGGATAAATGTTTCTAACCAAAGCATGATATAGAAAATTATTGATAGAAAATAATATATTTTTCCAAAACATATAGAATCTCCCAGTTCTCACAGGTGCCTGCCTTAGAAATGCAATGGATGGAGTCTGTGTGTTTTGAGATTTTGGAAGAAATTCATTAAAATTCATATATGTAAAGCTCATTTTAACAAAATAGAAGTAAAAGCACTCTTAATTTCTGAACAAATCACTGCAGCTAAAAGCATTGGGATTTAATTGTTGCCCTGTCCCCAGCACACGGCAATCTTCCACATCAGGTGAGAGCCAGCATCACAGAGCTTGGGGGATTTGGGCTTGCCTCTGAGGACAGGGATCTGAGACAGTCTGACATCCTTTTGAAGCTTCTATTGTGTATGGCTCCAATAAATGTATTATAGTTATTTCTAGAGAATGACAAAACATTATCTTAAAACTACAAGTGTTTCAGGCCACCATTACAGACAGTGCGTTAACTATGACAAGTACATTTTAAACTCCTGTGTCTTAGATTCCACCTAATGGACTGTCAGGAAAAAGATGGAGCTTCATGGGTCAAGCATTTATAGGTTGTTGACTTCCTAACAGTAGCTCATCCCTTCTTAAGAGTATCGCTTCAGAGTGAGAGTGGGAAAAAAAATAACAAAACCCAAAGCCTAAGTTCTGTGAACTGTGAATTTTCTTTTGAAAAAATCTGAATAAAGATGCCTCCAATTAGTCAGAGAGGATAAAGGATGAATTTGATTACATGATGGGCATGCAAGCTTTGTTGATGCAATCACTCAACTTTATCGTTTTTTTCTATCCTACAGTGCCTGGTGTTATTAAGACAATATGTCTACAGATTTCAAAATAATCCATTGACTAGAGAAATTTGCATCATGATGGCTTCAACAGAGAGAGTATTCAAGACAGTGCTTGGAATTAGTAGCTGTCATTTATCCTGCCTACAGGAAGAGGAAGATAAGTTTTAAATGACAGCTCTTAAAGATGGTGGCGGAGTTCCAGAAATGATGTTGAGAATCAGGCTGCATTTCTGAGAAAACACTCAGAGCTCTTTGCTCTTGTATACTGCCAATGTGGAATCACTTCTAAATTTGCCTTAATCCAACTCCTAGGTAAGGAAGTTTTACCTGCCACAGTGCTCCACACAACGAAAACCCAGTAAGTCTTGTCAAAGAAGCACTCTGTAGATGCAGGGCATTTCTCTTTTTACCAACTTCCTTGGCTCGAATCCCATGCAAACCATCTCCCTTCAGCACTGGAGGGAGGTGATTAACCACAGAGTCCAATTAAATAAAAGAACCAAAAACCCCTAATTCTGCTTTTGAAATATAAGAGATTTGGACAAAACATTTAACTGAAAAACAATCATCTCAAAAAATTTAAAGTCCAATTGCTTCATGAGCACTCTAGCACTGGGCTGAAGGTCCTTTCTGTACTCTTGTACCGGCATTCTCTTCCTTGCCTCACTCTTCCCGAGGTATAGTCTTTCCTCTCGCTTCTCTGGTTATTAGCACATGTAGTCTAGGAGTGGTTGAATCATACTTATTTTCTTCTAATTGTCATCCAACTTTTCCATTATTACCATGCATTTCTTTGAGAGTCAAAAAAGTTTATTTTAAAAATAAATGGAAAGGATCAAAATTAAGAGATATATAAAATAAGTGTTGGAAGCTTTCTTTCTTGTACCAGAATTGCGTACCTCACAATGTATCTCTTCAGAAACGTGTTAGTAAGTACTTTTATAGCTGCATGTATCATAGTATCATTCAATTTTATTAATGCATTGTCAGTTTTTTTCTTTCTTTTTTTTTTTTTTTTTTTTTTTTTTTGAGATGGAGTTGCGCTCTGTTGCCCAGGCTGGAGTACAGTGGTATGCTTTCGGCTCACTGCAACCTCCATCTCCTGGGTTCAAGTGATTCTCCTATCTCAACCCCTCTAGTAGCTGGGATTACAGGCATCTGCCACCACATCCAGCTGGTTTTTGTATTTCCAGTAGAGACGGGGTTTTAGTAGAGTCTCTAGTAGAGACTCTTGACTTCAGGTGATCCACCCACCTTGGCTTCCCAAAGTTCAGGGATTACAGATGTGAGCCACTGTGCCTGGCTATGCATTGTCAAGTTTCTAATTAATATTACCTCAACCATGGTGGAGCTGGTTGGCCTGAGGAAGTATATCCAACAAAAATAGTGCAAGCCTCAATGTACATGAACAAGAGGGTTGATATTAATGATGATGATGCCATGCAAGTTAAGAAGAAATGACCTATTCATATACCTCACTTTTTAAGTTCCCATTTACATTCTGAAGCAGAATGAGAAAATATTCTGATTTAATTTTCCTAATATCAAGGAAAAAGATAGTCCTATGGCAAAAAGTACTGCTCCAATTTTGCAATCTTCTGTTAAAAATTAACAGAAAATTAAGTATTTCTGATGATTTGTAGGTTTTATGGAAGATAGACTTTATTCTCTTAAGAAAATTTTCTCAGAAAAACTGAGTAAGCTCTATCTAATGTTAGTGTATCTATAATCTTAGAATGAGGAAATAGAAAACATTCTGAGTAAATTTAAAATGGTTAGTTGGTATGTGCACCTTTAGTTACTAGAGCTACTTGAAGTAAGTAGCATGTATGTTTTTTACTCTCATTTTTGAGTTAATTTGTCTAGAAAACAAGTGATTATGAACTACACAATAAGGAAAAGGCCAAGTTCCATCTGAATTTTTTATTTGACCATTTTCTAGAGCAGCTTTATGTCCTCAGCAAAATTAGGCAGAATGTATAAAGATTTCCAGGTATAAACCCCCTGCCCTAGAACATGCATAGCCTCTCCCAGATCAACATTTCCCAACAGAGTAATATATTTGTTATAATTGATGAACCTACATTGACACATCATCACCAATCAGAGTCTATAGTTTACATTAGGGTTCACTCTTGGTGTTGTACAGTCTGTGGGTTTGGACAAATGTCTAATGACACAAATCTACTATTTTAGAATCAAAGAGAGTTGTTTTACTGCCCTAAAAGTTCTCTATGTTCTGCCTATTTATCTTTCTCTCCCCCAGCCCTTGACAACCACTAATCTTTTCATTGCCTCCAAAGCATTACCTTTCAAGAATGTCAGATAGTTGGATCACACAGCATGTAGCCTTTTCAAATTGGCCTTGTTCACTTAGTAATATACATTTAAGTTTCCTCCCTGTCTTTTCATGGCTTGATAGGTCATTTCTTTTTAGTGCTGAATAATATTCCATTGTCTGAATGCACCACAGTTTATCCATTCACCTACTGAAGGATATCTTGGTTGCCTCTTAAGTTTGGGCAATTATAAATAAAGCTGTCATAAATATCATGGGCAAGATTTTGTGTGCACATCAGTTTTCAACTTTTTTCAGTAAATACTAAGGAGTGTGATTACTGCATCATATGATAAGAGTATGTTAGTTTTTTAAGAAGCTGCCAAACTGTCTTTTAGGGCAGCTATAACACTTTGCATTACTACCAGTAAAGAATGAGAGTTCCGGTTGTTCCACATCCTTAGCAATATTTGTTTGTATTAGCGTTCTGGATTATGGCTATTCTAATAGATATATAACAATATCTTATTACTGTTTTTATTTGCATTTCCCTGATGACATATAATGTAAAACTTTTCTTGATATGCTTATTTGCCATTTGTATATCTTCTTTTTCTTTTTTTTCTTTTTTTTTTTTTGAGACAGAGCCTCGCTCTGTCGCCCAGGCTGGAGTATAGTGGTGCGATCTCAGCTCACTGCGAGCTCCGCCTCCCGGCTTCACGCCATTCTCCTGCCTCAGCCTCCCGAGTAGCTGGGACCACAGGCACCTGCCACCACGCCCCGCTAATTTTTTGTATTTTTAGTAGAGACAGGGTTTCACAGTGTTAGCCAGGATGGTCTTGATTTCGTGACCTCGTGATCCACCCCCGCTCAGCCTCCCAAAGTGCTGGGATTACAGGTGTGAGCCACCGCACCCGGCCATATCTTCTTAAGTGAGGTGCCTGTTAAAGCCTTTAGCTTATTTTTTTAATTGAGTTCTTTGTTTTCTTATTGTTGAGTTTTAAGAGTTCTCTGTATATTTTGGATAATGCTTCTTTATCAGTTTATGTCTTTTCCAGATATTTTCTTCCAGTTTGCCTCTTTTTATTCTTTTGACCATGTCTTTTACACAGCAGAAAATCTTAATTTTAATAAGGCTCCGTCTCATAATCCTTTCTCTCACGGATTATGTTTTCAGTGTTATTCTAAGAATCATTGTCATCACCAATCCCAAAGTCATTTAGATTTTCTTCTGTGTTATCTTCTAGCAGTTTAATAGTTTTTCATTTTACATTTAGTTCTGTGATCCTTTTGAGTTAATTTTTGTAAAGGTTGTAAGGTCTGCATCTAAAATCATATATTTGCATGTAAATGTTCAGTTGTCCCAGCACCATTTGTTGAAAATGCTATCTTCTCTTCATTGTATTGCCTTTACTCTGTCAAAGACCTATTGACTATATTTACAACAGTCTATTTCTGAGCTCTTTAATCTGTTCCATTGATCTTTTTGCCTGTTCTTTCATCAGTACTACACTGTTTTAATGACTGTAGCTTTGTAGTACGTCTTGAAGTTGAAGAATGTCAATCTGCCAACTTTGTTCTTCTCTTTCAATATTATATTGGCTATTCTGGATCTTTTGCCTCTCTATATAAACTTTAGAATCAAGTTGTTGATATCCACAAAATAACTTGCTGGGATTTTGATTGGGATGTATTGATTCTATAGATCAACTTAGGAAGAACTAACATCTTGACAATATTGAGTCTTTCTATACATGGTCCATAAGTGGAACATCTCTCCATTTATTTAGTAGTTCTTTGGGTTCTGTCATCAATGTTTTGTGGTTTTTCTTATATAGATCATATTCATATTTTGTTAGATTTCTACTTAAGTTTTCATGTTTTGGGGATGCTAATGTAATTTTTTTTTTATTTCAAATTTCGCTTGTTCATTACTGGCATATAGGAAAGTGATTGGGTTTTACACACTAGTCATGGATTCTGCAAACTTGCTATAATCTCTTATTAGTTTCAAAGTATTTTTTGTCAACTCTTTCATATTTCCTACATAGACAATCATGTCATCTGTGAACGAAGACAGTTTAATTTCCTCCTTTATAATCTATTTACCTTTTGTTTTCTTTTTTGTCTTGTTTTCTTAGCTGGACTTCCAATACAATGTTGAAAAGGAGTGGTGAGATGCCCCATGCTTGCCTTATTCCTGATCTTAGTGGTAAAGCTTTGAGTTGTTCACTCTTAAGCATGGCGTTTGCTATAGATTTTTTTGTGGGTATTCCTTTATCAAGTTAAAGAACTTCTCCTCTACTCCTAATTTACTGGGAGTTTTTATCATGAGTGGATGTTGGTTTTTGTCAAATGTTTTTCTGCATCCATTGATGGGGTCATGTGATATTTTTTCTGTACCCTGTTGATGTAAGGAATTACGTTAATTGATTTTCAAATGTTGAGCAAGTCTTACATACCTGGAATAAATTCTACTTAGTTGTGGTGTATAATTATTTTGATATATCTTTGGATTTGATTTGCTAGTCATTTTGTTTTCTTGTAATGTCTTTGTCAAGCTTTGGTAGTAGTGTAATGCCTGCCTGATAGAATGGGCTATAGAGTATTCCTTCAGCTTATAATTTCTGGAAAATAGAGTAGAAAATTGATATCATTTATTTCTTACATTTTGATAGAATTATCAGCAAACTTATCTGGGCCTGGTACTTTCTGTTTTGGAAGGCTATTAGTGATTGATTCAATTTATTTAACGAATATAGGCCTATTCAGAGTGTCTATTGCTTTTTGTGTGAGTTTTGGCAGATTTCATCTGTCAAGGAATTGATTCCATTTAATTAATTTTTTAATGCAACAGATAAAAAAATAAAGTCCTAGACATTTTTATATCTTATGGTTTCAGAAACACTTTGACTATAATTCCTGAAGTGCCAGAGTTTGAGCAAACAACACATAAGTGGTAAGTTCTCAAAGACGTGGAGATCATTTTCTCTTTATACTCACTATAATGACCTGTCTTTAATGCTGGACCATCTTACTAGGGTGGAAAAATGTTAAACTGATTTATTGTTATGCCAGCAGAAAACTGCCCTTTTAATTCATAGTGAAACATTATTCTGTGTCCCAGTAACTGACTGAAGGGAGGGATTCAGTGAATGAAGGGAAGAAAATATGCACACAGTAAGATAACAGCAAGGCTCTAAAAGGTAGTAGTACAGAAATATGCCAAGTATGTGGGAAACTTTATAAAGGATGCTACATGACCATAACTGATAAGGAAGAAACTAAGAGTCAGTAGTTATGAGTCACTCTGGGTAAGGTTGGCAGACACAGAGCTTGTTCACCATCTACCTGCCCCAGGAAAATCAGACCAACCCAGTATTTTTTGGTCCAGTCCCATACTACTCCTGTGTGTAAACCCAGTTAATCACTAAGAGGTCAACCACTTCGGTTTGTATTATTTAATAAAAGGCCTATTTTTCTTCCCTATATCATTCTCCTTAAGGATTAAACCTGACAGTTCAAGATGCCAAAAGGTTGTTATCCTAATGCATTGATGCACCCTTTTGCCACGTTGCCCAGGTTAATGCTCATAATAAAGGCCAACGTTTCAATCATTGCAACAGGAGCAAAGAGAACTGTTTAGCCAGGTATTTTCTGAACTGAAATGTCCAAGTATATTGGATTTCTCAGTTCCCAATCTAGGGCATCAAATCAAGTGCATTCTCTAGATAAGAACAAACTGACAGCTCCCTCTCATCCAGCTCAGAATAAAATATCACATTATTCAATAGAGTAAAAGAAAACTTTAATGATTTTTTCATGAGGAGTGTGAGAACAGGCTAATAATTTAGCTAGATTTGTCAGTATATCTAGACAAAGCTTATATAGCAAATGTTTTCTTTCTTAATATTAAATCAAAAGTCTAGAAGAAAGATAATATGAATATTATAAGCATGTAATATGTATTACATTTTTACAAAGAGGTGTTATGAATAAATGCATGCTATGTCTCTGACTCAGATCATATTTCTATATTCCCTCATTCTGTATTAGATGCCCTCCCATAATTAATCTCTGTATATGTCTGTCAAAGAACATTGTAATCAGTATTTACTATTTCTTTTGGTAGAACACAGATTCTTAGAACATAGATATTTCAGTTATTTCTCTTTGTGAACCCAGCCCATGGCATAATGTCTTATATAAAATGATAATTATAAAATAGGTAAATATATGAATATGAAAACAATGGATCAAAAGTGTAATGGTTTTGTAATATCATTCCTGATTTCAGTTTCATCCAGTTACTAAGAATTTGGGCTCCTTAATCCAACCCCATGTAAACTTGAAGCCTTCTTTAACTCTCGACCCTGGGTGATTTACTGGTCCTCTTTAACTGTTAGTTTCTTGATACGCAGTGTGAGAGCAATTGCAATGCTTACAAGGTTTTCATGAGGGTCAAATGAGGGGACTCATCCAGAGTTTTCAGAAGACTGTGTGACTTGTAACAAGTGCTCAGTAAATGTTATAAACACATTTTTCAAAATTAAAAGTCAATTATCACAATTCTTCCAAATTATGACTTGGCCCTTATATGGGAATATAAAAGAATTAGAATATGAATGAGCTTTGGCATTAAGATACCTGGCTTTGAATTCAACTTTTTAGCAGTCAGAAGGGGTCTTAGGCTTCTCTAAGTATTTCACAGAATAAGGATATTCAAATTAATTCATATTTGTTGTGAGAATTAAATGAATAATACTTGCAAAGTACCTAAAGAAGTGTAGTAACACAATATATGATTCACTTTCCATTTAGTTGACTCAATAAGTAGATAAAGTTAGCTTTGCAGTGCAGAAATTATGTATCAGTCACCCCAAAGAAATTCAGAAAAAGTAGATTTGATGACCATGGATAATAAAACCTTCCATTGATATGTAGTAGTGCTGGGAGTAATGATTACAACTTGACATTGTTCAAGGTCAGAACTATTCTCCCCACTTGTTCAGGTGGTTTTGTCTTTCTGGAAAAGTCTTTGAATGGCATAGAAAGGTCACTTTTGTGTCAATGTACTAAGCCTTGGGGCATCAGGACTGTGTCTGATAACTATCTTCCAAAGTGTCTCTCTTAGTGAGAGACACACTAGCAGAAAATCCATAAAAAACTGTTCATCAATGACTGGCCAATTTTTGTTTTATCACCTAGGGCTGCAGAAATGAGAGAATGCACAATATGCCAAATGCACTAACATGCTAAAAGCACGTAAAAGCTTATAGTGTCATAGCTCAGTCTAGCTTTCTTCCTGTAAAATACATTCAAAATTAATGTATGAATCAATTCCCTAGATAAAAATAGACTTGTTGAGAGCCTGTTTATGGGGTGCTCTATCATTCCTCAAATTGTATATACAGAGAGGAGAGACAAAGAAATAGAGATCTGGAAATTTTCAATTAATTTGATTATTGTAGATAATAAATACTTCTTTTTCTGCATAGGTATATCTCTGCTGTGTTGGAATTTGATACATGCAACAATAGATAATAGTTTCAATTGTATACTTTCTGTTTCATGTTCACTCAGAATTGGGAACACATTTAATGAAAAAATCATTCAGACTTCAGCACTATACCTCAGCAAGTAATTTGAGTAAAAACTGAATACTGAAGGTGTTTATTTCAACTTGATTATTCTTTATTACATTGCATTACTGTTTTATACTGATTAAAATGCTAACTTTCTATGTTAATAAAAGATTATATTAAATTTTTTGATTTTCCCAAATTGGCAAGATTGAAATATTTACAAGAAGTTCTACTTGCCTGTGTACTAAGTAATGGAATATAAGATTTCAAAATTAAGATGACCAGAAGCAATCTGGGGCCATAAACTGTTCTGATGTTTTTTTGTTTTTCTTGAGACAGTTGTAAAGCTTGTCTAGAAACTTTTAAGATTCCTCTATGTAAATACTGAAATAAGGAGATGGAAGTGGAATCTTCAGCTGTACATAGCCATTTCATGCCTAATTCTCCATCCTCACTCAGATTTATTACCCTGACCCTTATTTGTGCCAATAGTTATCAAAAAGACATTGTATATTTGTAAGCATATTCATTAAATTCATGCATTTGAAAGGAACAAATATTAATTCTAAATATCTGTTTTTTGTAATGATTTTAATGGGAATACATCTTAGCCACAGCACTAATTTACATCATTTTATACTCTCATGTTAAATCCCTATAATGTAATGTCACTGTATATCCTCCCAAGAGGCATTTAGGAACATGTAGCTAGTTTATGATGGAACTGCATACCCATATGATCAAACAGAGATGTTAAGGATTCATATGAACCGAGAAATGAGGTTTTCACATATGAAAGGAAATTTACCCATGTGCTTGCAGTTCTGCAGGCTACTTAAAAGTCCTGTGCAAAAGCCTTTTAAATATAACTCTTGATTCCCATTGCATCGTTGCATTTCATCATATCCCAAAATATACTGTTACCTAAAGTCTAGTGTTAGGAACATGCACTATGATGAGATGCTTGAAAAATAGCATAATTAAAATATAAATCCAGTATGTATGTCTTTATCAACTTTAAATCTCTCCAAATTTACCTGGATGTAATAGCAACTTAAAAGTTATAGATGCCTAAGTACATCACTAGCAGAAGGTAATGTAGAACCAAAACTGTCACTCCACCACTTAGAGTAACAATTGCAAACATTCACAGGGAAGACACCTGATTGTGAACTTCACAAAAGCTGAGGACTAACGTTACCTCCCAGATAATTGGTACCTGATGGGAGGCACCTGCCCCAGTGAAGAATTTTGTACGCTAGTGAGACTTTTATATTTTCCCCTTTTATTCTTACTAACCTGTTTGAAAAATAGCTGGTATGGATTTTTTTTCCTGAGGTAGGTCCAAGTGGTTTGAAAGAAACTATCTCTAATTAGGCCAGAACAATTCATGTAGAAATAATATAAAATGAATTCCTTTAAAATGTTTAATTATGAAGTATTGTAAATATACATAAAACTATATAGGACATATCCATGTGCCAATAATCCATATTTACCTGATGTTTCTTTATATGGAATTTTTAAAAAGTAAAACATTCAGATATAAATAAATCACTCCTCCTAATTTTCCCCTCCCTCCCTTTGTTTCTCACCAGAGGTTATCACTGTCCTGTAGCTGGTAGGACACATCATCAGGCATGTCTCTATACTTTTTAAAACATAGGCATGAGATAATAATAATACAAAAAATTATTTTGGATGCTTTCCTATTTTATAAATATGGTATATTATACAAATCCTTTCACAACCTGCTAATTTCACTGAACATTGTTTTTACGATTTATCTATTTTAATGCATGTAAATTAGTTCATTCATTGTAATTTATGTATAGTATTCCATTATATTAAAAAAACTTGATTTCTTTGTTGATAGTCATTATCAATGACTTTTACAAAATGATAAATGCATTCAATGGCTTTTACAAAATGATAAATGCATTCTTTTGCACATGTAAGAAGTAGTGAAGTTTATATAGAACTGGAATTGCCAGATCAAAGGGTATATGCTTTTGCAACTTTAATGAATATAGCCAATTGCTCTCCAGAGTTATTTTACCAAATCATACTCCCATTTACAGTGAATAAGAATCTTGTTAATTCATAGACTAAGCAACACTTTTTAATTTTTGTCAAAGTGATGTATATTTCATGGAAATTAGTAATAAGAATCTTTTTATTTAAATTTTAATAAAGTAAAATATCTATACACACTTGAGTAAAACAAGGAAAAGCAGTCAGACTTCAAGTTTGCAACTTTCTTTTAAAATCCACTGGATGCAGGACAAGCAATTGGCTGAAAATATAAAGAGAGACAGTGCCTACAGAGAGAGTGAAGATGTGAGCACTCACTTGAGTTGGACACAAATGGGACACCAAAATCCAGCTTTCAGCAAAAAAACCATGTGACATATGAGAAGGCAGGAAGTAACACAATAAGATGAGCAAGGATTAATTAGAATAAAACTCAGATATGACACAGATGTTGAAAGTATTTGACAGGGAATTTAACTGTGATTCATATAGTAAAGATGCTAATGGAAAAATGTGGACAACATGCAAGATTGTATGGGTAATATCAGCAAAGAGGTAGAAGCTATAAAAATGAGTCAAATTGAAACACTAGCCGGGCGCGGTGGCTCACACTTGTAATCCCAGCACTTTGGGAGCCCAGACGGGCGGATCACGAGGTCAGGAGATCAAGACCATCCTGGCTAACACGGTGAAACCCCGTCTCTACTAAAAATACAAAAAAAAAAAAAAAAGGTTAACCGGGCGTGGTGGCAGGCGCCTGTAATCCTAGCTACACGGGAGGAGAGGCAGGAGAATGGCGTGAACCTGGGAGGCGGAGCTTGCAGCGAGCCGAGATAGCGCCACTGCACTCCAGCCTGGGTGACAGAGCCAGACTCCGTTCCGCCCCCCCCAGAAAAAGAAACACTAGTAATGAAAAATATGAGACAGAAATGAATAATTCCTTCAAAAGCCTCATTATAGGTTCAGCCTGGAGGGAAGAAGCATCAGTGAATTTGAAGCAAGGACAACAGCGGTGGGCCAAGATGGTCGGCTAGAAGCAGCAGTGATAGGAGGCTCCCATCCAAAAGAACCCAAACAGTGGGCGAATCCTGCACTGGCAACCGAAGTGTCCAGGTTTCTGTTATCAGGACCAACTAGGCGGCTGGCATGACCCATGGAGAAGGAAGAGCAGTGTGGTATGACAGCCCACCTGAGAGCCACATGGGGCAGGGGAGCCCCCATCCCCCAGCCAAGGGAGGTGGTGAGTGAGTATGCTACCCAGCCCGGGAAACCGTGCTGTTTCCATGGAACTGTGCAACCCACGGATTGGAAGATTCCACTCATGAGCCCACACCACTGAGGCCTGGGGTCCAAACCACAGAGCCACGCAGATTCTCAATAGCCACTCAGCTAGAATCTGCTTAAGCTGATGTCTAAGCTCTCTGAAGTCCTTGGGGGAGGGGTGGCAGCCAACACTGGGACTGTTAGCTTCCTAACACACTAAGATCCAAGAGCAGGGGAAGGGCAGCAGCCATCTCTATAGCTCTAGGCTGCACTTTTCCTCTGCTGGAGCCAGGGAGGCTGGACAGTTTGGTCTCAAGTGGTATTCCCCACAGCCCAACACACCAGCTGTGGCAGACTTCAGCCAGAGTGCCTCTTCAGGCCTGACCCTTACCCATCTCTCCTCACCAGGTGGGGCCTCCCTGCAGGAACTCCAACAACTCCAGCCAGGGGCTCAGGGACAGAACTCTGATCTCCCTGAGCCCCTAGGGGAAGGGGTGGCCATAATCTCCGTGGACCAGCAGACTTAGTCTTTCCTCCTGCTAGTTCTGAGGAATCTGGGCAGCCCAGACGAATGGGATTCCCCCCAGCATAGCACACCTCCTCCACCAAGGGACAGCCAAAGTGTGCTGTTAAATGGGTTCTGTTCCCTTTGCCACCCAACTGGGTAAGACCCTCCAACAGGGGTTGTCAGATACCCTATACAGGAGCACTCCTACTGGCATCAGATTGGTGTCCCTCAAGGTCAGAGATCCCAGTGGACAGAGCCAAACCAAAGGCTTTGAAAGCCAAGAAGGCAGTACTGAAAGGTGTCTATAGACACACAAAAAGAGAAGGTCCACATGTCACCCATCTTCCAGTCACCCAAAATACTTTGGATTTGGAGGCAGCCCACATATTTTTGGAAGTTTGTCCCCAGGAGAAAGAAGCTTGACCACTATGCCATCAGCAATTTTCCTTGACCACTGAGTTGGCCATGAAGAAGAAGGACAACAACAACACACTTGTGTTTATTTTGGATGTCAAGGCCAACAAGTACCAGATCAAACAGGCTGTGAAAAAGTTCTATGACATTGACATGACCAGTGCCAACACCTTGATCAGGCCTGATGGAGAGAAGAAGACATTCATTTGACTTGCTCCTGACTATGAGGCCTTGGATATAGCCAACACAATTGGAATTATTAAAACTGAGTTCAGTTGGTTGAATCTAAATATACATTTTTCACCAAGACAAAAAAAAAAGCATTTAACAAAATTTAACATCCATTTATGATATAAACTTCTAGAAAACTAAGAATGGAAAGGGACTTATCCTAATATGGGTCATCTCCAAAAGCCTACATAAAACATCATATGTAGTAGTAAAACACTAGACGTTTTCCCTCTAAGTTCTAGAACAAGTCGTGAGTGTCATTTTCCACTACTCATATTTAATATTGTCCTACAAAATCTGATATAATAAGTTAAGAAAGGTAATAAAAAGGATGCAGATCAGAAAAAAGAAAATCAAACTATTTGCATATGACATGGTTGTCTGCGTAGAAAGTCTCAAAAAATGTACAAAAAAGTTTATAGCACTAAGAAAAGAGTTTATACAGATTGTAAGGTACAATGTCAAAACTCAAAAATCCTTTATATAATAAATTTGAAACATGCAATTATAAAAACAGTGCCATTTATGATACCATAACAAATTAAACATGTTGATGTAAATCTAAAGAAAAACTATGTTGTATCTGTATGAAAACTGCAAAAGACTGATAGGAGAAATAACAATAACTTAAATTGAGAGATACACCGTGTTCCTGGATTGGAAGGCTCAATAGAGTTAAAGTGTCAGTTATCCTTAATTTGATTGAAAAATTAATTCTAAGAAATCCCGATCAAAATTCTAGCGGGGTTTTTGTAGATATTAAAAAGCCAATTCTAAAATTTATCTTTCCTCAAATACCCGGTGATCTTTGGACACTTTTTAAAACTCAAGACTTAGGTTCTAAAAAGCCCACTGAAAGCTTTGTGTGTTTTGATGAGGCTTGTTCATTAGTGGGCTTCACTTGGAATGATAGAGCAGTGCCTCTGCGTTTTTTTGGAAGGCCCAGTATTTACCTGGCTTTTCTCTGGGGTTGCTTACTTTCTCCTGTGAGGAACCATGATGTTTCTGATTTAGTGAGTGTTGAAACATGCCCTGTTGTCAATATTCTCTGTTTCTGACTTAGTGTGTGTTGAAATATGTCCAGCTGTCGATATTCTATTCAGGTGAGCTGGGGAAAAGAATTGGGGTGGGGGGTGGGGGCGGCGTGTGGTTTAGTATTTAATGGGTAAAATTTTACTTAACTTCTTATATTTATTGCAGTTTATCATCCGCAGTTTCTATTGACTGGTTTCTCTGAGTCCAGAAGTTCTATGATTCCATTTTTCTAGGAAAAAAGCTTCTAGTCTTCCCACAGAAAGGAATAAACATATAGCTGTCAAGAAAGCAGAAGAGGCCAGGCGTGGTGGCTCACGCCTATAATCCCAGCACTTTGGGAAGCCAAGGCAGGTGGATCACGAGGTCAAGAGATTGAGACCATCCTGGTGAACATGGTGAAATCCCGTCTCTACTAAAAATACAAATATTAGCTGGGCATGGTGGTGCACACCTGTAGTCCCAGCTGCTCGGAAGGCTGAGGCAGGAGAATCGCTTGAACCCGGGAGGCAGAGGTTGCAGTGAGCCGAGATCGTGCCACTGCACTCCAACCTGGTGAGAGAGCGAGACTCTGTCTCAAAAAAAAAGAACGAATGAATGAAAAGAAAGGAAGAAAGAATAGAAAACAAAAGGAAAGGAAAGGAAACAAAAGAAAAGAAAGAGAAACGAAATAAGAAGAAAGAAAGAAGGAAAGAAAGAGAAAGAAAGAAAAGAAAAGAAAAGAGAAAAGAAAGAAAGAGAAAGAGAAAGAAAGAGACCTGATTTTAACACTCTCTCTGATGCTCACTTTAAATTGACCACCACACTTTCTATTTCATCCTTCATCTCCTTTGGAAGTAAACGTTGCCTCTATCCTGAGCATCATATGGGTTTTGCTTAACACGTTAGTGTGCCTTGTGTTGGCACCATCATGCTGGTATTGATGCTTGAACTATCTTTTCTCTTTTATGTCAATAACCATGCCTTTGTTCTCTATCTTAAAAATATTTATGGACATCATTCATTGACTATTGACTTGTTTTCTATTGACATCCATTTACTGCCATTTTTGTAGAGTTGCATAAGATAGTAGAGATAAATGATTATTTTAACTCAAGCCATTTAATGTCTGAGGTTGATATGATTTTTACATGATTATTCGTCATTCTCTTTTTCTTTTGTGAAATCTCAGTTTATAGCCTTTGTCCATTCTGTTGCTTTGTGTGTGTGTGTGTGTGTGTGTGTGTGTTCATGCACACATCCACTTTACTGTTTGTAGGCAATCATTACTTCCTGGGAAATAAAAGTAATTGGAACAGAAAAGAAAGTTGGACTGTAAGTCACAGAAGCATGACTTCACTTTTGACTAAGAAAAACAAAGTGTATTTACTAAAATATTTTAATTATTAAAAAATATGTATGAAATTCCCACCCTATATTATACACAATGCTAAGATGTGAAAACTTGGAAAGCTGAGCTTTTATTTTTATCACAGTATCAAATATAATTCCTGTGCCTGCCCATCTACCCAACCTGGCCTCAGTTGTTTGTGTTGCTTCTGACCTGAGGATCCCTGTATACAATTTTGATTGGGGTTGTATTGAATCTATAAACCAGTTTTTAGAAAATGCATACATTTGCAAAGCTGTATTTTTCAAACTAAAAACATTTACCACTTCACCCACTTTTAAGTGTACGGTTTAGTGGCACTAAGTATATTCCCA
Organism: Theropithecus gelada; assembly: GCF_003255815.1. Lineage (NCBI taxonomy): Eukaryota > Metazoa > Chordata > Mammalia > Primates > Cercopithecidae > Theropithecus > Theropithecus gelada. The sequence goes on from NC_037680.1 coordinate 32,468,862, forward strand.
GTGTTGGGTGATCATTAACCACCATTCATCTTCAGAATATTCTTCATCTTCTCAAAATGAAACTGCATACCCATTAAAGAATAACTCTCCATTTCCCTCTTCCCCTTAATGATGGCAACCATGATTCTACTTTCTGTCTTTTTCTCTACTTTCTACTTTCTGTCTTTATGAATTTGATTAATCTAGGGACCTCCAATAAATGAAATAATATAGCATTTGTCCATTTGTCTTTCTGTGATTGGCTTATTTTACTTAACGTTATGTCTTCAAGTTTCATGGACGTTGCTGCATGTGCCAAAATTTCTTTTTAAAGATACAATAATATTTTATTGTATGTATATATCACATTTTGTTTATTCAAATATCCATCGATGTATACTTGGCTTGCTTCTTCCTTTTGGCAGTTGTGAATAACACTGTTTAAAACATTGGTGTGCAAATATTTGTTCAAGACTGTGCTTTCAACTCTTTTGGAAGTAGAATTGCTGACTCATCTGGTAATTGTATTTTTAATTTTTTGAAGAATTGCCATACCATTTTGCATTGCAGCTGTATCATTTTTAATTGCCACCAGTAGTACACAGTAATTCCTATTTCTTCACATTCTTGCCAACACTTGTTACCTGTTAGCCATCCAAACAAGTATGAAGTTATATCTCATTGTGGTTTGGTTTTAATTTTCATTTTCCTAATGATTAGTAATGTTGAGCATCTTTTCATGTACTTATTAGCCATTGATATATATTCTTTGGAGAAATACCTATTCAAGTCTTTTTTTATTTTTTAAACCAAGTTTTGTTGTTGAATTTTAGGAATTCTTTATGTATTTTGGATATTGAACTTGTTATCAGATTTGTGCCTTGAAAATATTCAATCTGATATTTTACACTGACTTATATTGTAGTTCACAATTCTCTTTGCTGTATTCAATCTAATGAATCTATCTATTAAACATTTAATTTTGATTACTATATTTTTCAGCTTTTATGCTATAAGAGAATGAACCCTAGACTGACTGATAGATACTGGTAAATTCTACCAATCAGAAATACTGACAGGAGATTAAAGGAGGGAAGGAGACTGAGGGCAGGCTATTTATTACCCTAATGTCCTCCCTCCATCCCTGGAGTGCATTCATATTTTTGCAGGACCAAGTTCTGCCAGGCACTCTCTAACACACATTTCTTTCTCTGTGTCCAGTAATTGCTTTTTCCCTCACCTCTTCAGCATTAACGGGGATAATGTGCTGCTGCTATTACCAGTTCTCAGATACTGCAATAATGCCAGTGTTTTCCTTATATACTACACTTAGCTTTGTAAATAATCCTTTCATTCAACACTCCTCAAATCACACATACGGTATTTTTCTACCTGGGACAGTGACTATAGTGGATTTGATATGTAGAAAATTTTAGTTTATCATTATTTACTAGCTTCTGGAGTTTGGCCTACTTTAAAAGACTATTGTGATGCAAATATTTTATAAATAAAATATCCCATGTTTCCTTTTACTACTTTTATGGCTTCAATCTTTACATTTAAATCTATGATCCATCTGGATTTTCTTGTGATATTAGAAGTGAAGTATTACTTACATTTTTCCTACACTTTTTTATGGCCATTTTTGTTTATTTAATTTGTGTTTGACTTTTGGAATCTGCTTATCAAATTTAAAAAATACTTTTTTTGACAAATATATAATTTATAAATTCACTTACAGATAAATGGCATCTTTAGAAGACTACTTCGTCATGAAGGCAATATTCTTTTTCATTCAGTTATTTATTTGTTTTTCTCACTAGCTTTGCTGATTACTCTTTGCAGAGATCTTTTACAGTTCCTGTTACCTCAGGTACTTTATCAAAGTTGTTATTGTAAATGTTGTTTTCTTTCATTATAACTTGTAAAAGGTTTTTATTTGCATATACAAAGCCTGGTGATTCTTGATATTGTTATTTTAATTTTGGACCCCGCCACTTTCCTGAATTATCTTTTTGTTTCTAGCAGTTTAAGCTTTTCTGATTTTCCTTTTAGCTAACCTCTGATAACAGAACATAGAAGAAGCATTCAGACTCGGTGGTCAGTAAAAGCTTCAAGTAGGAGTTGATCCCTTAGCTGAGCCCCCAGTCTGTCTTAGTCCATTTTTGTCCGTAGGTATTTCTAAAGGGTATACCTAAGGCTGAGTAATTTGTAAGGAGGTTTATTTGACTCATGGTTCTGCAAGCTGTACGAGAAGCGTGGTGCCAGTGTCTGCTTCTGGTGAGGGCTTCAGCTTGCTTCCACGCATGGTGGAAGATGAAGGAGAGCTGATACTGGGGCTGGCTTGGGGGAGGTTCCAGACTCTTTTTACAACCAGCTCTCAGGGGAACTAACGGAATTCACTCATCCCTGCCCACTCACAAGGAGAGCATTAATCTATTTGTGAAGGATCTGTCCCTATGACCCAAACACCCCCAACTAGGTCCCACCTCCAACCACTGGGGATTAAATTTCAACAAGAGCTTTGGAGGCTCAAATATCCAAACTATAACAAATTTGGATCTTGATAATTTTAGGTAAAACTGAGAGGAATATGAGAAGAATGCTCTAGCTTAAGGAAGGAAGATATGATATTGGTTAGAAGGAATAAAGCCTGTGGTTGATGTGAGAACATAAACATCGTTCAGTATCACATGGCAATGGGCTATGAAATGGGGAGCTGTGAGACATGAAGGATAAGAAAGGCTGAGTTCACTTAGTGCCTTTCAAAGAAAGAGATGAGGATTTACGCTAAAAACAATGGAAGAAACTGCAGGATTTTAGAAGAGCAACTTGCTGACACAGAGAATGTATCCTTGTGGTTAAGGTGTCTGATATAAGCGTGTTGTAATAATATGGGAGATAAACTTTGTTATATGAATAAAGAGGAATGCATGGGTTGAACACATACAAACAGGGTAAAATCTGCAAAATTTGGTGACTGGCTGCCAGAAAAAAGAAAGGAGAGTGAGAGGTTAAAAATTCTTGCTGAACAGTGGGTGAGGGAAGGGATTTGTGAGAGGAAGGAGATGAGTTCAATTACAGTGAGTTTGCATTTGAGAAGCCTATGAAATACATGCATATTAATTTACTTAATATATCTATGTATTAGGTCTATGCATTCATTTATTTATTCAACAAATACTGATTAAATATTTTCTCCATCTCAGATAAATTCTTGATGGACATACATTAGGATATGCTTCCTGCCCTGTTGTGGCAATTGACACAGGATGGTGAATGTATATAAGTACTTGATACATTTTGCATCTACAAAAAGCAAGGTGACCATTATAGGATGAATTGTATTCCCTTCAAATTCATATATTAAATTTCCAATCCATAGTACCTCAGTGTATTTGGATATAAAGTCTTTAAAGAGTGATTAAGCTAACTGAAGCCATCAGGATGGGGCCCTAATTCAGTGTAACTGATGTCCTTATAAGAAAAGGAAGAGACACTAGGGATGTGCATGCACAGAAGAAAGACTATGGGGAGAGGCAGCAAGAGGATGGTTATCTGTAAGACAAGGATAAAGGCCTTAGAGAAATCAATCTTCCTGGCACCTTGATCTTGGACTTCCCCTCTAGGACTGTGAGAAATAAATTTCTGTTATTGAAGCCAGTCTGTGGTATTTTATTATGGCAGGCTGCTGTGATTTGGGTATGGTTTGTTTGTCCCCACCAAATCTCATCTTGAAATTTAATTCCTAGGGTGGTGGTGCTGGGGGGTGGGGCCTAGTGAGAGGGATTTTGTCATGGGGTTGGATCTCTTAGGAATAGATTGAGACCCTTGTTAGGGGTTGAGTCTCACTCTGCTAGTTTCTCACTAGCAGAGAGCAAGGGAGTTGTTAGTTTCTGAGCAAGGGAATTGTTAAAGCCTGGTAGCTCTCCGCTGTGCTCTCTTGCCATGTGATCCCTGCACACCTCGGCTTGCCTTTGACGTCTGCCACTAGCAGAAGCAGCCTGAGACCCTCACCAGAAGATAACCAGATGCTGATATCATGCTTCTTGTACAGCTTGCAGAACCATGAGTCAAATAAAGCTATTTTCTTTATAAATTACTCAGCCTCAGGTATTCCTTCATCGCAACCAAAAATGGACTAAGACACAGCCCTAGCAAACGAAAACAGTGCCTAATAATTAAAATGTGCATTTACATCCATACAGAGCAAACAGATTAACAATAGAGATCAAGAACCAGCCAAGAAAGATGCATGCAAATTACTTTTCTTAAACATTTTTCAGAAAGTAATTAAATACGTAAGTTCAATAATAGATTGGACTGTATTCTTTCAGCAAAGGGTATAATTTATTACTGTAACTTTTGCAAGTTTGAATCACTTTATTATCTTTGCCATTTTCTTTGGTGACAGATGAAATTTGTATTATTCTTTAGAGTCTCAAAATAATTCAAATTCAGGGATAAAGTATGGAAAATAAAATATTTCTTATTCTGTGACATGGAGTAAATAAGTGATATGCTTAAGCAAGTTGACCTTTCATTTATAAGCCATTTTTTTGCAGCTTTACTCTTAATGTATTATACAGAGCCAATGTTCCTGGAAGGGCAAATAACAAGAGTTTAGAACATTTTATATATATATATATACACACACACACATATATATATATTTATATTTATATTTTTAGTAAATGCTAGTTCTTCAGCCTTTAATAAATTATTACTAGGAAATAAACTTGTACTTAAATGTGTTTGGAACACACAGTTTGTGATATCAATATGAAAACATAGCTCTGAAGAGAAAATAATTTTTTTGCAGCTATGATTTGACTAGATCTTTTGAACTGATAATACTGGATCAATCATGGTCAAGAAGTCAAGGGGCTGGCCTCTGTAAGTCACTTAAATTCAAGGTATTTTTTCCCAACCACTTCCTTTCTTCTAGAGTGTATGCAAATTGGACAACAGTGTCCATTTTAAAGTGTTTCCGGAGGCCAAGAGTTAAGAAATGTATTTTCCTACTGGTGAATTTACTTTTTAAGAATCATCAGTTAGACTATGTTTTAGTAGCATCTGGATTTCCCCTTTAAGCTCTTGAAAAATATAATAATGGCTCAGTTGCAGACATGGGACAGTCTTTTCTGACCCCAGGCCTTTGGTTTGTGTAATGCGTCAGTTTGGAAGCCAACTTGTACTGGCTTAAATAATAAAAAGAATTTGCTAGTGCACATGCTGAAATGTCCAGAGTGTTGGCAGACTACAGGCACTAATTAATTGGGTTTCTATTTCATCTTTCAGAGATCTTTTTGGTGTTTCTCTTAAGCTTGTTGACCATATTCCCCCAAGGGCTCAAAAGTGCTACAGCAGGTCCTCATCTCCCTGAGAGAATTGTGATCAGATAGGACCCAACCTTAGATCCTGGAATGGGGAATGTTCCTAGTAGTAGCCCAAGGGGAGGAGATACTGTAAGGCTCTTCTATCTTTAGATGTGATTACGCACTAAGACTTTCTTTTTTAATTTTAAATAAAATGAGCAAAGCTCATTTTGAAATATTTTGCTTGTTCATGAAGTTGATTCTAATATTAGCCAAATAATGTTGCTTTTAAAATAACAAAAACCTAGCAATGTGTATTCCATCTGGCTCATAATAACCAAGCAAGTCGACGACAGAGAAGGTTTTTTAATTCTTAACACCAGTACTACTGTGCTTATTTTAAAAAGAGTTGGAGACCATATAAGTGACCCTATGTTTTCTAAAAACCTGCCAGTTGATTTAATGTAGAAATTAGGCAATTAAAAATCAATACTTACAAGGCTCCTTTAGAGAAATTAATTTTATTAGGTTCTGATCTAACTGATTAGGCAGCAATCAGACTTCTTTGTCTTCAAAATAATGCAGTTAATGTGACAACAACGTTTCATTTACTCTGATTAGGATTCTCTATTAGGACATCAAGGATATTTAGGATAAATGATGACAGGTCTAGGAAGAAGTTGGGAATCTGATTTAGAGCCAACTTTGTATTATTTAACTGTGTTTAATACCACAAAAGAACTGAATGAGATATTGTTTATAGTCATACTTTAATATTTATTGCATGGATACAGTATTATTTCTGGGGCACAGAATCTTTTATATATACTCATTCAATAATCATTTCCTGAATAGCCATTATGCATATGAAACTTTTAAATGTAAAAAATTAAGAAAGATATAGTTTTTATTTTCAAATATCTTATGATCCAATGGGATAGAGATATCCATGAAGAATATAAATCTAAGTACTGAAAAAGAAATATAAATAATATTCTGGTAAAAAAAGAAAAAAAGAACAATTGTCCTGGAAGATTGGAAAGTCTTTCTAGAGGAAGCAATATTTCAATTGGTACTTGAGAGATGAGAACAGCGATAAGTGGAGGTAGAGCAGGACTCTCTCTCCCATGTAGAAACAGTGATGCCACAAAGGAGCATACAGTTGACCTTCCATATCCATGGCCTCCACGTATGTAGATTCAACAATCATTGATTGAAAATATTTAGGGGGGGAAATGGATGGTTGCACCTGTACTGAACATGTACAGACTATTTTTCCTGTCAAGATTCCATAAACAGTACACTCTAAGAACAATTTACATAGCATTTACATTGTGTTAGGCACTATAAGTAATCTAGAGATTATTTAAAATATATGAGAAGGTTGGGCATAGTAGTGCATGCCTGTAGTCCTACTGTTCAGGAGGTTGAGGCAGAAGATTGCTTAAGCACAAGAATTTGAGACTACAGTGAGCTATGAATGCACAACTGTACTCCATCCTGGGCAACACAGCAAGACCCTCTCTTTAAATAATAATAATAATAAAGTATATGGGAGGATGTGCTAGGTTATATGCAAATGCTACAGCATTTTATTATATAAGGGACTTGATACTGTGGGTTTTGGTATGGGGGTAGGGGGTCCTGGAAACAATAGTCTAGGGATAGCAAGGAACAACTGTATGTGAATGTACGGAGTATAGTGGAAAATGGTGTAAAAGTATATTATGACCAAATTTACAACCGAAGGTCTTGAATTTCATGTTAAGGAATTTAAACTCCATTTTATGGTTAATGGGGAATCACTGAAGAATGTGCAACAAGACAGTAAAATATTATAGAGAATAGTCATTATATAGACTGGCAACTCTTATGGCTACAGTAAGCATTGAACTTTGAGAAGTTCTACTTCTCAAGGAAAAGGATAAAGGAAAAGCACTTATCAAGTGATTGCGATAGTCCCAGTGAAGACTATTTGTGCTCTATTATTGGGACAAGGTGAAAGAATCAGAATTATGACACATTTTGAAAGTGTGGTTAATAAAATTGGATGATGTGGAGGATGAGATAAACATTCAAGTCAAATGTTTGTGGCTGACACTGCCAGTTACCTTTCAATATTTATTCTTCCCATTTTACTTAATAATATTGTCCAGAATTGGCTGGGCGTGGTGGCTCATGCCTGTAATTCCAGCAATTTGGGAGGCCGAGGTGGGTGGATCACTTGAAGTCAGGAGTTTGAGACCAGCCTGACCAACATGGTGAAACCGCGACTCTACTAAAAATATTAAAATTAGCCAGGCGAGGTGGCACGTGCCTGTAATCCCAGTTACTTGGGAGGCTGAGGCAGGATAATTGCTTAAACCTGGGAGATGGAGGTTGCGGTGAGCCAAGATGGCAAAACTGCACTCCAGCCTGGATGACAGAGCAAGACTGTCTCAAAAAAATAATAATAATATGAAAATAATATTGTCCAGAATTTTATTTGCTGGGCACATTGCCACCCAGCTAAAAGACTGTATTTTATAGCTGCCATGACTATATGTGGCCATATGAATATGAAATTATCATTCCAAAAAAAAGTGTTTCGTTCTTCCGTTTCTTCCTTCCAGTTGGTAAGATGCAGATGGGATGCACTAGAGCACTACTGACCACTGGGTATGAGGAAGTGGATGCCAAATGCTGCAGAGGAGGCTGTTGTGCATCAGAAGCAGGGAAGTAGGAGCGTGAGTCACTGATGATTTCGGGGCCATGCTGCCACCCAGGAATGCTTGCCTCTGGACACCTTTCACATGACATAGAAATCAAGATAAAAACGTATTTTTGTCATTTGTATTTTAAATTTTTATGTTATATATTGTATTTTAAGTTTTAAATTGTATATGTCAGGCTTAATCCTGACTAATTCAGTGACATCAGGTTTCATAGCTGAGAAATTATGTAGCATTTAGTCAATTTGGGATTTTTTTGTGTGTGTGTTTCCTGTTTTGTTTTGTTTTCTTGTTTTTGAGAGAGGGTCTCACTGTCACCCAGGCTGGAGTGCAGTGGTGCCATCTCAGCTCACTGCAGCCTCAACATCATGGGCTCAAGTGATTCTCCCATTATATATCACTGTTATACCTCCCCAGTAGCTGGGACTGCAGGTGCACCACCAGGCCCAGCTAATATTTGTATTTTTTGTAGAGACAAGGTGTCACCGTGTTTCCCAGGCTGGTGTCAAACTCCTGAGCTCAAGCCATCTGTCCTCCTTGTCCTCCCGAAGTGCTGAGATTACAGGCATTAGCCACTGCTCTCAGCCTCGGTTATGTTTTAATAACAGACAACCCCCAAATTTCAATAGTTGAAAGGAACAAAGCCTTTTTTTCTCATTATGTCACATGGCTGTGCCTAATTTTAAGGGTTGGTAGAAGTGGCATCCTCTTGTGTGCCCAAATGGAGAAGAGAACCAGAAATATTGGCGAACATCATGAATATTTACCACAGAATTCTTTTAAACGATGTCATTAACCAGATAGAGGGAACAAGAAAGAAGGAAGAAGTAAATTTGATAATGGATACATTGCCTGTAGATTTCAGGTACCTATATATATAATATAGCTAGAAATAAGGGTCTGAAACTGAGTGACATTAGAGGTAAGGCTGATTTTCGTCTATATTCACATGGAATCTGAATGAACAGGCAATGATGAGATCAGTGAGGTCAGATTGCAGACAAAATATGTGTCCAAATCTTGGACAGAAAAGAAAAAAAAGATGATCTGGTACACACAGAAGCCCAGTTAACCTTAAAAATGTCTAAGAAGATCTGAATTTTAGAAATTGACGTTTGATTAAAGAGTTATCTAAACTTTGTATGCACCCACTTGAAGCCAGTATTAAATATTGAACCAGACAATCACTTGCATTTATACAGTCATCGGTGAGGTTGTCTTCCTGGCAGAAACAAAGCACTGTTACACAAAGGGCTTTCTAATCATTTGCACTGGAATCATTTCATTCCAGTGAGATTGTAGTGTGCAGGAAAATAATGCCATATAGCTAATGGCAAAAAATTAAAAACTCAATGTGATACAGCAGGTAATCCAGAAACAAGCAATGCTGATAACCAAGACTGAACAGCTTCTGAACACCTTGAGAGGATTCTCAGCATGATTAATGAAGAATTAGATCTGCTAAGGATGGTCTGTTGTGATAATCAATTTCCTCCCTAATCCAGACCTTCTTTATGATATCTATCTGCTTCAGGACCTGTTTTTAAAATTCTTTAACTTTTATTTTAGATGCAGGGGGTACATGTGCAGGTTTGCTACATGGGTATATTGAACCCAAGTAGTGAGCATAGTACCCAATAGGTCATTTTTCAACCAGTGGTCCCCTCCTTCCCTCAGCCCTCTAGTTGTCCTCAGGGTTTATCGTTGCCATCTTTATGTTCATGAGTACCCAATGTTTAGCTCCCACTTATAAGTAACATGTGGCATTGGGTTTTCTGTTGCTGTATTAATTTGCCTAGGATTATGTCCTCCAGCTCCATCCATGTTGCTGCAAAAGACATGATTTCATCCGTTTTTATGGCTGTGTAGTATTCCATGGTGTATATGTACTACATTTTCTTTATTCAGTCCACTATTAATGGGCACCTAGATTGATTCCATGAGGAGCAAATCATTTTTGCTTAGCAATAGAGTAATTTTTTACTTGTTATTTGCTTCAAGTTTTTTATTTTTTGCTGGTTATGTAACTGAAGTATTATATTGAGGTCTGAATATGAAATACATAAATTAGGGGTAAATCTGAAATGATAGACATAAAGGTATTTAAACTGTTATATAAATCTAAATTTAACTTTTTCTCACTGTATGACAAAATTCTGCATAATATAGTTATGTGACAAATTGAAAAATCAATCAATGGTCAGTTAAAAATCTGAAGTATAATAGATTATTAATAAAGAGGAATTGTTACAATTCCAAGTGAATTTAGCTGAATTTTCTATTTAATCTTATAAAACGTATTTTCTTTTTGAAAGCACTAAACAATATCATTATATAAATATTGCAATTACAGGAATATTTAAATAATTCTTTTTTAAAAATTCATTTCTTTATCCATTCATACTTTCATATAATTAAGGAATGTGTTCAAATGTTCAGTTTCTTTTAGTAGTGAATTCGCAAACTGGACACTGTGCCTTGCTTTAAAGCAAATTTGAATTAAATAATTTTACCTTGTAAAAATAATCAGGCAGATTTCTGGGTGAAAAATACAGCACATATTACAAAAAGATAGAAGAAAATTTCAACATCTCCCAAGTGCTTAGTAACCATTGCTAAAGAAACCAGTTTCTCAGCATCCACATAGCATGGAGTTAACAATTCAGAGGGCCTATCTGTTGAACTTATGAACACATGTAATGGATCACACACAGCCTCATTCCCTAAATGAAAATTCATATTTCATTGGTTTTGAGAATGTTTTGAAAATTAGCCAAAGTTAATTATGTAAAGGTATAAGTGTGAATCAGACTGAAAGTTGCTTTATGCCATGAGAGTTAAGTTGGTACCTGAAAGCAACCTAAACAGTATTTTGGTAGGGAAGCAGCTTATATTGGGGTTGAAGAAAGAAAAACAGGTATATTTTCAGGTTTATCATTGGCTTTCTACTTTGCCTTCTTAAAGGTACTTAATTAGCTTGTTTTTAATTAATTCATCTAAATTGTCATGATAACACATATACCCTAAAACTAAATTTGTTCATTGATTGTTTGTTCAGTAGATTCTCCAGTTTACAAGAGACACCACAGTATCAGTGGGAAATGGGCATTATCAAGATACTTTATCCAAACCTATTATGAGCCCAGGATGAGTGGCAGAAAAATCAAACTGACTACCAACCTGCATAAGACAGAAGGATGTTAAGACTCATGGGGAAAGAGCTACAGGATGTATTTTGATGGTCTATTTGAAGCATGGTGGATTAAAAGAGTAGAAGTGAGCTAACATGAAAAATAAGATAAGATATTGACCTTGGGGCAGAAGTTTTGAATTCACGTCAGGAGAACTTTGAAAAGAAGTTGATTATGAAAGACTTTATATAGCAAACACTCATTTTCTATTCTTCCATTTTTAAATTACCAACCACATTTTTGTGAGAAGGGGAAAGTGTCAAATTCAATGAGTTCTCTCTCCACTCCTCCCTGCGAAACAGTGTTTATTCCCTGTGATAATTCTCTGTTTACAAGATCTTAGTTGGTTATTGTGGAACTGATTGTGTCATCAAACAGGTGGGTGATTAATTACCGTGACCTAGTTATCATGAGCAAATGAAATCTGAAGACTTACTATTTCTCTGTAAATCTTCATTCTTAAAGGCTCTATCTGACAAATATTGAAAACAAATATCATTTTTAAAACTCTATGTTTTTCAAGTGATGAAGAAAGGGACTACCCTTAGAAGCAGTGACTCTTCGATTAAATCATATCAATGAGTAAAGCTAGCTGGGTGCTTTAATGGGACAGCAGGAGGCTGTGGACTGCATAAAGTTGGAAAAGTTGTCCCTATTCAAAGGACATGCCTGCCACTCATTCCGACTGATTGTTGTCATTTGGAAATTAAGGTCCAGTCTTGCCAGATCTTCCAATTTTTAAAGGCAAGAAGGAAATCTGAAATTTATGTGAAAATCTTGATTTTCAGAAGCAAGTCTTTCAAAAATTTAAAAAACAATGTCCCACTCAACACAAAACTATGTGCATAATGACATTTTTGCTTTGGATTTTTACATATATTGAGGAGAAACAAAAATCTCTTTTTTTCAAATTAATTCAAAAGCTAGTTATTAAATATACAATTTAGGCACAGCAATGTCCTAGGTACTGTCAGGTACACGAAAAACTAAATAAAGATGACTACAGATTTTGAAGAACTGTAGGGGAGAAAGAAGCCCATACATATCAAACTAAAATCATGAAATGGATCGCCAGTGTTCATGTTGTTCATTTCACTACAGATTTTTTTTAGCTTCAGTGAAAAAATAACCTATTTAAAATTGACTTTGGTGAGGATGTAGAGAAAAGGGAACCCTCATACACTGTTGGTAGGAATGTAAATTAGTGCAACCACTATGGAGAATAGTTTGGAGGTTCCTCAAAAAAATTAAAAAGTGAGCTACCATATGATCCAGCAATCCCACTGCTGGGTATATACCCAAAAGAGAGGAAGTAAGTATATCAAACAGATATCTGCACTCCCATGCTTGTTGCAGCACTGTTAACAATAACTAAATGTGGAAACAACCTAAGTGTCCATCAACAGATGAATGGATAAAGAAAATGTGGTACATATATTCAATGGAGTACTATTCAGCCCTAAGAAGAATGAGATCCCATCATTTGCAACAACATGGATGGAAATGGAGATCATTACGTTAGCTGAAATAAACCAGGCACAGAAAGACAAACATCACATGTTCTCACTTATTTGTGGAATCTAAAAATCAAAATAATTGAACTCATGGAGATAGAGAGTAGAAGGATGGCTACCAGGGGCTGGGAAGGGTAGTGAAAGTTGGGGGGGGGGGGAGCTGGAGATGGTTAATGGGTACAAAATAAACTAGAAAGAATGAATAAGAATTAATAAGACCTACTTGATAGCAAAACAGAGTGATTATAGACAACAACAATTTAATTGTGCATTTAAAAATAACTAAAGGAACATTATTGGATTTTTTGTAATACAAAGGATAAATGCTTGAGGAGATGGACACCCCATTCTCCATGATGTGATTATTACAAATTGCATGCCTGTATCAAACCATCTCCTTTAACCCATAAGTATATATGCTACTATGTACCCACTAAAAATAAAAATTAAAATAAAATAACATTTCCTCTGGATGTGGGAAAATAAAGATAGAGTAGGTAAAGTATATCCTATCATATGGAAATAAAGTCCAGAAAATCCACTTGAAAATCCACTTTTCTGGACTTTTTGAGTTTCTGTACCATGATAAAATTTCTTGCCTCTGGGAATTTTATTTTCTTACGGATCAATGTCAAAATAACTGTCCTATTTTCCCTTAAGAGAGTTGGATTTTTTTTTTTTTTTTTTTTGGTAGAAAGCTCTAAATTCAGTATTTCATGTTCCACATATGCAAGATTTTTAGGAGATTTGAATAACTACTGCTGAATTGATGTGACAGGAAATCACTGAACTTTTATCTTAAATAAGCAGAAGAAAATCAATCTTAAACTAGTTGACTTGAATTAAGAGCCATTTTAATTGGATGGTTCATTTGTAAGGCTTTCTCTTTGCAGTTAAGTGGGGAACTACATTAAAAGGAATGAGCAATTTTGAGGGAATTAAATAATTGATACTATTATACAGGGTCTAGTAAAAGCATCATCTTGAGAGTCATTACATACAGATGGGTAAAATGAGCTTTCAAAAAACAAAAAGACAACGCAACAGAGAAAAAAACCAGACACAAACAAGTTGGCAAAGTGCTAACTTCTGCTGACTTTGTGAGCTTTGGAAATGACCTGGCAATTGTGGCTTTGTGGTGGATGAGGGATCTGAGCTGGGCCACAGAGCAACATTCCACGTGGTAAAAGTCACCCAGGGAGAAGGAAGAAGGGGTATGTTCTATCCCATTTGCTCCAACTTTACTCTCCGCTTGGAAACTGTTAAATCAATCACTGCTGACAAGGCATGGGGGCCAGGTCAGTAAGGTATGCATCTCCCTCCATGCCTACATAGTACAATTTCACTTCCAGTTGGATATAGTACTTTATCCCCAAAAGGATCACTGGCCAGGTCTCTAGGAGACATAAATTTAGAACCAGTCCTCTGAACAACTGCTGACTTTGCCTAGAACCACGAATATGTGAGGCAATGCCCTTCCTTTCTACCCAAGCCTTGAAAGCTTTAGTTAAAACATAATAATAATGTCAAGTAACTAGCTCAGCTTTGCAGTGCTACTAAACTTGTAAAAATAAACCGTCCTTCTCTCCCCAAACATTTCATTGTTGACAATCTAGTCACAGAAATTATGATTTAGAAAAGGAAAATGATTTTATGGAGCATTACCTCATAGCATTTAGCTCTGGTATTTTATTCTAGAAGCTAAAAAGTAAAAACACATATTGGAAAGAGAAGAAATGAAAGATAATTCCTGAAAGGCAGCCACATTTTTTTTCTAAGACAATGAGAAAGCAAAGTGATGTGAGACTCTATGAAGATCTAGTTATAATATTTGGTCTCTGAGCAGATTTAAATAATATACAACGTTATGCTTATTCCAGCATGATCAACTTAAACAATAAGACAGAGTAGGAGTTTGCAGCAGGTGTAATACCCACACACAAACACACACAACTAGATTATACATTTTTTAAAATATCCACCAATGGGTTCTTTTATTTAGAATGTTCCTCCACTCCCCGACTCAGGGTCCTGGCAGCTGGGCTTCTAGTGATTGCATTTGTGTCAGTTGCTTTGTTTTGATTTTGTTTTGACTAACATTGTTGTAAAGGAGTTTCATTTTCACTGCTTAAGGCCTCAAGGTATTTTTCTTTTCTTTAGAAGCGTAGGTATCAAATATTATTATTAAATTTATACATTATTAGCAACCACTGAATTTGCTGCCCTGGAGACATTCAGAGCTGTTTAAGATGCAGACAAATGTTTATTTTTACTTATAGGAATAAAAAGTCACTCAATACAACTCTTAAACTGTAGCCCAAACTGTAATTTGTATGTGTTAAAGGCTTTAAATTTCAAGTATTCCCTTTATCCATGTGTACCAAGAGACGATTTGTTGGAAGTGAGATGGTATAATTAAGAGCACCTCATAAAACGCTCCATCTTTTTAGTTTGCATAGCATGTGTTGATAGTAGTGTCTAAGGAACGAAGAAAGAAGGCATGCTAGAGCAGTGTTAAAAAGAATCGTCAGGTAGCCCATGGGAGGAAATGAATATTTATAGCATATAAAAATTCCTTCTAATAGTCACGTCATATCATATAGTAACTTTGGGATTTGTGGAATGAGTGGAAGGAAGGAGGGGGAGAAGGAAGAGAGGGGAGCGAAAGGGGAGGCGAGGGGAAGAGAAAGGGAAAATATAGACCCTAGTCTTTGCTTTGTCACTTCTTAGTCAACCTTCCCTGTTGTCATTTTCCACATCTGTAAAGTTGGAGCTTGAAATATGACCTCTAACTTTACCTTAGCTTCACATTCTCCAATTAACTCATTAATCCAAACAAATGGTAGCAGTGTTTTCTCATTTGGCTCCTCAAAGATCTAGTGGTTATAAAAACTGGTTAATTATGAGAGGCTATGTGGTGTAGAAGAAATACAGTGAACCTGCCTTAGAGTTAGACATTCCTCAGGCAGCATCTCATGAGATGACTTCCCTCAGCTCTAAGGGAGAGAGTCATGCTGGCCTCACATGATTAGTGATGAGGACTGGCTAAAGCATTTAGTTTGGTGCCAGGCATTTAGCTCATTGTCAGGATTTTACGCCTATGGAACATTCTTATGCCTGGAAAAGCTTTTATGAGAACTTCTAGCAACCTACTAAAAAGGATTAACCATGAATTCATTAGCCAGAGCACAGATTAATTGGATTTTAGAGTTTGAAGGGACTTTTGCAATCTTCCAGTCCATCCTCTCATTTTACAAAGGAAAGAACAGGAGGAACATCAATTTAGGTGACTTGCTAAGGCCATTGGGTGGGCTAATTGCAAAGCCAGGAGTACAATCCAGCCTCCTAACTTCTAGGCCAGGCTGTTTTCCATGATACAATTGAAGCCCAGAAACCCAGGAGGACTGACTGCAGATTTCTCTGTTTCGATATACTGACACTTTTCTCCACCCCTGTTATACACTGGGGTTGATTGATGAAAAGAAAATTGAGATGGAGCCTGGGGTCTACTTGGAGAGAATAGAAGTAGCTCCTCATACAGGGCTCACGGCCATTTCCTCATGGAAACAATGAGAAATCTTGGCTATAAGAAAGTGAGTTAGATCTGCCACAGAATTCTGTCCTAGGAAACATAGCTCCTGTCAATACAGTTCATCATATGCTCTAAGGGACACTGGCTCTAATCACTGCCTACATGCATAGAGTTTTTAATTTGCTAATACTTGCATAAGAGTCTCCATATAAAACTGACTCACACTGTGTCTTCCCTGTTACTAATTTGTACAGCATTTATTTTCAGCACAGCCAATTTGAGAGCTACAGTCCCCTGCTGATATTTGAATTATATACTGGGAGGTATACATTTTGAATTTGAATATGCTCATCAGTGTTGGTTTGTTCATGTTTCTCTTGCTCTGCCCAAGTGGAAATTTACATACAAGTAGCAGGGGTACCAGTAGGGAGGTGGAGCTGGGGAATGGAAAGCTTGTACAAGGTAAAGGCTTCATGGACAGGCCCTCTGCCTCACATCACTGACTCCACACTGGGGGTTAATTTCAAACAAGCTCAAGGTCTAGACTCAATCTCATGGTGCACCAATCACATGGTACCCCATTACACACACTTGATACTTTGAAGCCATCAGGATAAACTAAAAAAATTAACATTGGGAAATCTTAAAAAATGAAAGAATGCCCAGAGGTCCATTTGAAGTTTGTGAAATATGGATGTGCAACAAAAAGTCCCATGCACCTTGCCTTGGTGATGGTAGAAGGTTTACGAACTGGCTTGTATAAACAGAATGTTTTCTACAGTGGCACCTGGTGGAGGGTACATTGGAGAGAGCACTGGGCTAGAGGCAAATACCTGGGCTTGTCTGATCCTAGACGAGTTTCTTAAGTTCTCTGAGACTCAGTATCTGACTCCACAAAATTAAATGATAATTTTCATTATTCTTTTATTTATAAGGTTATTGCACAAGTTATTATAAAGTTATTGCACAAGTTAAGAATAATAGTGTTTATAACGCAGCAATCCCATTACTGGGTATATACCCAAAGGATTATAAATCACGCTGCTATAAAGACACATGCACACGTATGCTTATTGCGACACTATTCACAATAGCAAAGACTTGGAACCAACCCAAATATCCATCAATGATAGACTGGTTTAAGAAAATGTGGCACATATACACCATGAACTACTATGCAGCCATAAAAAATAATGAGTTCATGTCTTTTGCAGGGACATGGATGAAGCTGGAAACCATCATTCTCAGCAAACTATCGCAAGATCAGAAAACCAAACACCGCATGTTCTCACTCGTAAGTGGGAATTGAACAATGAGAACACATGGACACGGGGAGGGGAACATCACACACTGGGGCCTATCGGGGGTAGGGGGCTAGGGGAGGGATAACATTCGGAGAAATACCTAATGCAGGTGACGGGTTGATGGGTGCAGCGGACCACCAGGGCACGTGTATAACTATGTAACAAAACTGCACATTCTGCACATGTATCCCAGAATTTAAAGTTAAAAAAATAAAGAATAATAGTGTTTATAAAAACACATTGGAAATGATAAAGATCCATCCAAATATCATCTTTACATCATAATAAAAACAGTTATAGAAGACCTTTTACATTCTATAGCTAGTCAGTGGTTACAGTTACAATCAGAAAGCCACAATCAAAATTACATATCATTTACTAATATTAATTGTGTTATAGTTTTATTGAGATTTATTTCTCCCAATGACTCCCTGAATCTCTGCCCATTCGGTAGTTACTGTAGTCATTTTTCATCCAATCCACACATTTGAATGCTTGCTATGGACCACTTATGTATGGTTCCAGGCAGTTGTGATAACGTAAAAGGTGAACAGGCAGAGACTTTTGCCCTCATTGGTCCTACATCCTAGCAAGGGGTTGAAGATGGAGGGAAGATGATAAATACAGTAAATAAGAAAATTGTATAACATATTCAATGGCGAAAGCTGTTACAGAGAAAAGAAAAAGTAGAACAGGGTAAGGTGAATTGGGAGGGCCAGGATTGGGGGCAATTTTAAACAGGGTGGCGAGATTTGGTTTTATTGAGAGTGTGAGCAAACAACTTAAGACAGTGAGGGAATTTGCCATTCTTTTATTGGGGGAAAAGCACTCCAGGCAGAAGGACTAGAGAGGTTAAAGAACGTGGGGTCATATAAAGACTTGTAGGTGGTTTTAAGAACATGGGCTTTTACTCTGAGGGACATGGGTGGTTGTTGGAAGGTTTTGAGCACAGGAGTGACATGATCTCTCTTATGTTTAATAGTACCACTCTGACTGCTCTCCTGAGTATTGGCCTTGGGGAGACAAGGGAGCAGAAATAGGAGTTAAGGAGCAACTGCAGAAATCTAGGAGCAAGAGGATGGTGGTTCATTCCACACTGTAGATGGGGGTACAGTCAGAGTCGAGCGATGCGGCTACTCAGATGACATGCTAGTAATGATTGTGTCTTCTATTTAGGGCTTGAGTATAGCTGTGATTAAACACTTGTAAAGACATTTAAAGGTATGTACCAAGATTGTAAGATATTTCTACCGGCAATATTGTGAATAGGCCTTTTGTTAGAAAATGGAAGAATGTTTCTCTAATTTATCATTTCAGATTTGAAAGATGAAAATAAAAAAGCTCTGTGATAGGGATTTTAAAACCAAGTCCTTTTTCTAAACCCCGTGATCTCCTTTAAGAATAAAATGAATTTTCAAAATTTATGATAGAATATGAAGTTAATGCTATGTGACTCCCACCAGCAAGAAATTCGGGAGGTGTTTTTTTAGTGTTGAGTCTTGCTTCTGTGCCCTTTACTCACAGATTTGGTTTAGAAGAATGATTATGTTGCTTTCAGTACACTCATATTAGTATAAAAAATAATTATTTTAAAACTACTTTGCAAAGGAAAATCATAATTTTAAAGCCACATGTCCTCCAACTAAATGGAAAAAGCTATAATTGTGAAGCTTCCTTTACCTATTTGAAATATATTATTTATGTTTTATAATATA
The DNA here is from genome assembly GCF_003255815.1 of Theropithecus gelada. NCBI lineage: Eukaryota > Metazoa > Chordata > Mammalia > Primates > Cercopithecidae > Theropithecus > Theropithecus gelada. The sequence continues at coordinate 32,488,126 of NC_037680.1, forward strand.
TTTCATAAAACATTAAACATAATTACATTAAATTAATCACATTAATTATATGTTTATATAATATATGATTTATGTAATATATGTGATTTATATATTTATATAAAATGTGATTCATCACATTAAATACATAACTTATGTATGTTTATAATATATAAACTAAATATACACTACATTTTACATTTTACTATAAAATAACATGGACAAACACAATTACAGTACTTTCTGTAAATTTCACAAATAACCTAATTAAATTTGTGTTATATACATTTCTTCCTTAAATAAGTTTTTTAAAAGTCTTGAGATTTTTGAAGAGCTTAAATTCACCATCTTCAAACATTACACTAAGAAAAAAAATGAAATACTAAAAAAAAAAACCCACAAAAAGACAAGTCACAGATGCTTTAAGACCCAGGTCATTATTTTCCTTCTATAAAGTAAAAGTTCAAGAAGGTGTTTGTTTCCATCTCAAAACAGAGTAATCTCCTTAGCTGAGGATCTTTATAATTTCTTAGGGAAAGATGTTAGCATTTACTGAGCTTGTTGACAGGGTTTTGTCTGTTAGGATAGATCTGTGAAGGCAAGCTAGCAGGCTGGAGACCCGGAGAAGAGTCTGTGCTGCAGCTTGAGTCCAAGGGCAGTCTGCTGACACAATTCCCTCTTCCTCTGGGGAAATCAGTCTTTTTTCTCCTGAAATCTCTGAGTGAAAGTACTGTATACTCTTCTGAATCCTAGTTAGTTTGCCCATTTTCTCCCCAGTTCAGTCACCTGCTTGACATCTTCAGACAAATCTTGTGCTGAGTATTGATGTCCCCTCAAAGTTTACATGTTAAAACTTAATCTCCAATGCAATCGTATTAAGAGGTAGGGCTTCAGGAGGTAATTGGGTCATGAAGGTACAGCCCCCCTAAATGGGATTAGTGCCTTTATAAAAGAGGTCCAAGGGAGATTGTTAGCAACTTCCACCATATGAAGACACAAGAAGGCACCATCTGTAAAAAAGAGAGTAAGCCCTCAGAAGACCCTGAATCTGCTGGCACCTTGATCTTGGACTTCCTCACTTCCAGAAGTATAAGAAATAAATTTCTGTTTATAAACTACCCAGTCTAAGGGATATTGTTATAACAGCCCAAATGAACTAAGACATCTGGGTAATCATAAAGTTCACAGCTGCATCTGTCCTTGTGGCTGGATATATACATAGTATGCCAAAAACCTCCCCAGCTTCTCATTAGACTAATCAACTAATCTTAATTTATTTTGTAGTGCCAATAACAGACTCAGAAGTCTCCGTTGGTTTTTGTCTTGCTCAGGGAAATAGATGCCATGGCAAAACAGATCTCTCTAGTTTCTTTGTCTTGTTTCATTTTGCTTTTGTGCTATTCACCAAATATTTCTGGTTCTCCGCCTACCAAATCTGTGGTAACATCATTTTACTTGCTTACTAAGAACTTAGGTTATGCCCATTTCCAACCATAAGGAAAAGTTTAAAGAATTCTTTTTGTTCCAAGTAATAAGGTATATTAATGTTCTGTTGCTGTATACATACTACCACACATTTGGAAGCTTAGACGAAACAAATTTATTACATCAAAGGTTAATTTTATGTCATACTTGGCTAGGTCATGGTACCTGGACAGTTGGTCGAACATCATTTTAGGTGTTTCTGTGAATGTATTTTCCAGATGAATTAACATTTAAGTCACTAGATTTTGAGTAAGATAGGTAACCCTCCATAATGTGGGTGGGCCTTATCTAATCAGTTGATGGCCTTAGGAGGCAAAAGATTGATCTCCCCAGAGGAAGAGGGAATTCTGTTGGCAGACTGCCTTTGTACTCAAGCTGCAGCATAGGCTCTTCCCTGGGTCTCCAGCCTGCTAGCCAAGCTTGTAGATTTTGAATTTACCACCCTCTATAATCATGAGCCAGTTTCCTCAAATAATCAATTTCTTTCTCTCTCTCTCTCTGTCTACACACACACACACACACACACACACACCCCCTATTGGTTTTGTTTCTCTGGGGAACTTTGACTAATGTAGGCCACATGACTTGTGTTAGCCAATGAAATGTGAACAGAAGTGATGTGTGTTGGTTCCGGGTAGAAACTTCAAAAGCCAGTGTATGACTTGCCACATTCACTTTTCCTGCCTCAGAAAATGTAAAGGCAGAAAAATGTAGCCTGTAGAGCAGAACCCCAGCAAAACTATGATGGACATAGAGTTTGGTGAGAATTAAACCTTCATTTTTGTAAACCTCTATAATGTGAAGATTGTTGCTACAATATAACCTATATTTTCCTGATACAGCTACTTCTAAATGTACTTTTTAAGGTCAGAATTTTCTTTTCCTCCTACGTTTTACAATTGTACTTAATACCATTTTAAACCTTGGCATTCTAAGAATTTAAATTGGGCCCACGCAAACATCTAAACCACTTGCTTAATTGTCCAGTTGTCTCTGAAGAAAACTTGAACACAGGAATGTAGGCAGAATCAATAATCTAGGCTACACAAATGCTAATTCATTCTCACTTCCCAAACTCAAAAAACAGTTGATGGCTCTACACTTATGAAACTTAGCATGAACTCCCTTTCTTGGAATATTCTCATCGTAAAGGATCTGATACTTGACAGCCTGGGGACTGTTCAGAAGCTGTTTCAATCACAGTGATAAAGATAGGTACTGCCATGTCAAATACACAATGTCTTTCCAACCATAAGGAAAAGTTTAAAGAATTCCTTTGTTCCAAATAATAGAGTATATTAATGTTTTGTTGCTGTGTAAATACTACCACATATTTGGAAGCTTACACAAAACAAATCGATTACATCACAGGTTCTATGGATCAGGATTCTGGCACGTTTTCGTTGTGTAGTCTGCTCAGGATCTCACAAGGCTGAGAAGTGAATATGTTGGCCATCTGTGTCCTCCTGCAGAGGCTGAAGTAGGGAAAGATCCAATCCCAAGCTTTCTCACTTTGTTGGCACAATTAACTTCCTTGCAGTTGCATTACTGAGGTCCCTGTTGTTTGCTGGCTGTCAGCTAGAGACCACTCTTAGATCCTAGACACTCTCAGGTCCTTGCCGTGGAGACTCCTTTGGAGCTCTCATACTTCTCATTTCTTTCTAGTCCACTATGAAGGAATCTTACACAATTGAAGGTAATCACGAAGTGATTATCCCTTCGCCATTTTCCACACAACGTAAGTTAGTCAAGAGAGTGACTATTCCATCATATCCACAGGTTCCATCGGCAATCAAAGGCAAAGAATTGTACCAGGAGTGGATACCAGAGAATGAGTATTTTGAGGGTCAGCTTAGAATTCTGGCTACCACATGGAGTCATGGTTGTACAGAATAGATAGAGGAAGTTGAGGTAACAGATCACGTGATGTTTCTAATCTAGCTGTTGTGATCCTTTCAAATGAATGCTTAAGACCTTGATACCTGGACCTCCAGGGATATTCCATTTGGACACCCTTCCCACTCTGTTTCTTGCATCTCATTTCCAGAAACTCACTTTCCTTTTTATTCTTTTAATCCTTTTCTCTTCTTAGCAGTACCAGCTTAAGAGTTTCTATATAGAAAAAACGTGTAATTATAATGTGGTTGTAGATGAATGTTCCTGGGCATATGAGACAAGTAGGCTTGAATCTTCATTGTGAAATTTTTGTCTTATTTGAACATTTGGAAAACCTCATATATGCATTTCAGAAAAGGATCAGCTGATGAATATTTCAGGGAAGAAGTCAAGGAATTAACAAGATCATATTTGCATTGAGAATTTCTCTGGGCCCAGTGAAGAACGGACTAGGGTGGGAGTGTGTGTAAGAAGGCAGATAGTGTTACTGGGTTAAGGGAGATTACTCACAAACTATTGCAATTGACCAGGGGTCAGCAAACATTTTCTATAAAGAATCGATGGTAAATATTTTAGGCTTTGTGGTCCAGATGGTCTTTGTCACAACTATTCAATTCCAATATTATATTGTGAAAGTTGCCATAGATGGTATGTAAATAAATGGGTGTGGCTCTGTTTCAATATAACTTTGTTTACAAAATCAGGCAGCAGGCTAAATTTGGACCGCTGTTTGTAGTTAGGCAACCCCTATGATAGACCATTACTGTACTAAAGCAATGATAGTGGGGTTGGATAGGAGATAAAATTGGTTGGCTTAATTACACATGTTTTGACTTACATTGTACCAGGTGCTCTGCTAGACACAGGGGATATGTGGTGAGTAAAAGAGACAACAATTTTTGCCCAAACGGAGTTTTCATTCTAGGAAAATTTAAAACACAAAATTTACCTATTGAATGGGAAAAGAAGACAAATACTTTGGCATGGGAAGGTGAATAGAAAATATATATTTTCACAAAAATTCTTTGTGGGCAAGTGCTTGTCAAGGATTGTGAATAAAATATGAGATTAATTAGAGAGCACATCCTGAATTACACATTGACTCATTTTTTTTTTGGTCTATAAACATGTTACAATGTGTTTTCTGCGCAATGTAACGTGTATAAAATAATGAGCATATATAAGCACACATAATATTTCTATGTGAGTAGTCTGGAGCCCCAGCCAGAGACTTAATTTTGTACAGGATGAATAATGTGACCATACAGTGACTTGTACAAGAGTTACATATCAAAGGATAATAAAACGATGCTCCTATCATAGATATTAAACATGAAACTGTTCGTCTGGGTCAAGTTGCAATTTTCACAGAAAAGCTGGATGATTTTTTTGTCCTTTTATGGAAAATATGAGGAGAATTTCAGTTTATTAGGAACATTTGATTCCCTCTTTCTCGTTGACCTTTGCCAGCCGTTTGTGTTTGTCTGGCTGCACATTCAGCCAGCCAGGAGAGGCTTCTCCCAGCAAGTGATGCAAAGGAAGTTTGTTTCCAACAAGGGCATGTGTGGGGTCTGAGTATGACAAAAAATGATGATGTGAAATGATGGCAAGCTATGATGGAACAGTGAATTGGGAGTTGGTTTTGCCACCATTTTCATCTCCTAAACTACATTTAGAAAGCAATCACAGGCTTAATGATTGTTTCTTCTGTAAGTATATAGTTAGTTATATTTACAACATCTAACCAATGGCACTGTAACCAGCATCTGCTCTAATGACAAATGCCTTTAAAATTGTTAGTGTCAGAGAGTAAAAGGATGTTCATTTCTGGTTGTGGGAACTTTATTCTTCCTGTGTCTCCAGGGTGTATGCTCAAATCTATGCCTTTTACATACGATAGATGTTCAACCTAAGGAGAGTTCACATATTATTATTTTACTAATGATAATGTGCTATGTTCTATGCCTTAATGCAGACCATGGGAACAACCACTATAACTCAGTAAGAGTCTCCACGGCAGGATTGTATTCACTGATGCACTGACTTTTCGTGAAAACCAATGAGACCACAACGTATGAGCTGATATTTTCAGAGTGTGGGGAAAGTCTAGAGAAAGATTTCTCTCACTCACTGATTTTTAGGCTCCAATATTTTAACTAGATATTACCAGTCTTGCATCCATATTTGGAATTAGGTATGAGAGCTTCATGCTTTGTTGTTGGGAGGGAAGGAATGTCTATGAAGGCCAAACAGAAAAAGTATCACCAAGGGGGAGGGCTCAAAGTGGAGAACTAAGAAAAGCAGACAACATCTGCTGCTCTAGTTGTTAACTGCTGGTCGGTATCCAGTGTCTATTCGGTCTTCCATCCTAGCAGAACTCCAATTTACTGACGTTTCCACACTTCCTCTATATGACTCAGAGAATTTTAGTTTTGGATTCTGATTCATCTATAGGTTTTTGAAATTTCCACTGATTATAAGACTTACCTGAGAAGCTTGCTGAATACATAGGTGAACAGATTTTTATTCTGAAATTCTAATCCACAAACTAGGTCCAAGTTTGGGTCTCAGAAATCTGTGTTTCTACCAAATACTGCAAATCTCTCCTTTCATTAGGGAAGTTGTAACAAATATTGATGTAGGCTCATTGATGCGTGGCAAACCATAGCAGCTTGTATCAGTCCAGGAGTGGGCTAGTAACTTAAATTTGTCCAAGCTGACGGATGGCAAAGTCTTATAGTTCAGGGTTTTTGAGAGAGGATTTTCTTCCTACTGTTTTTCCTGAAAGAAGACACGTACAGCCCCAGTTATTGGTGTCAGCCATGTTATGAAAGTGAGGAGAATTAGGTTTAGGATGAAGAAAGTGTGTGTTTGTGAGAGCAGAAAAAGAAAATGAACCAGAAATCTTAATAACAGAATGAGCCATCAATCAACTAACTCCAAATCCTGCACTGCCCCTGGACTTTTATTATGTGACAAGTGGTTTTCTTATTTATTAAGCAAGTATTTCCTCTTGTTTGCTGTTAGAAGCTTTCTAATTTCACCTAAGTGTGATTTTTTTTTCCAAAGAATTTTTTTTTAATTTAGAAAAAAAACCTAGGAAAAGTATTTTCCAATTTTCTGCTATTATAAAGTAAAATTATGCTAAGCTATTAGTCTACCTCATTTCTCTCTGATAATACATTGGAATCCAGGAAAGAACAGTCAATTTTTTGCAATTATGTGATGGATACCACTTCAGGATCAGTATCTTCAACTCTTATGTCTTTGGTATTAATGACTATGAAAAAATAAATTATGGGTTAATAAATATATAGAAGTATGCATATTTGAAAGTAAATTCAGTAAACAAAACTGGCTAAACGCTAAGGGATTCAACATTTCTAGTCTATAGTTGTAAAGATGAGAATGAATTTTCCCATGGAAAAATGAAATGAAATATTGTATTAAAATATTCCCACATATGTATGATGCTCATTTTAGCTGTGGCATGGCTTCAGGGCAAAGCCTCTGTTGGCTCTGGGTGGGATGGGTGTCACATTTCCTGCAGATATCCAGTTGAATTTGGGTGCTTATATACTACTGCTAGGCAGAGCTTGTTGTGTCCTTCCTTTTAAATGCTGTTTTGTATCCAGTAGGTTACACATAAGACTGGTAAGTTTCTCCAGAAGTAAAAAGGGACTGGAAACTCAACCTCCCTCCCCATAAGTTTTATATATAAATATACATTTGCTGGATGAGAGTGGCAGCTGACTGTTTACATATTGCAAGAAAGACAATAGAGTTTCTAAATAAGGAGTCTGAACCTATGTGAAGATTTGGAGGCAAACCCTAAGGTTTGGAAAGGAACTGTGGTTCCCTATTCCATGTAAAACTGGCACCAGGACTAAATTTAGTCAGTCTGACTGTAAGAATACACCTTAGGGGCAATGTGTGCACAAGCATGCGCAAGTGTGTGTGCATGTGTGTCTTCATGCTTTTGCATCCATAGGTAACCTATAACGCTTTGGGGCCTGTGCAGCTTAGTGAAGAATACTCTTTGAGCTTAGCAGAGGAAAGGCTCTACAGGTATCCTCAGTTGTCAGCTAGAGCTGAACTATTCTCCATGCAATTATCATTGAGGCAATTGTTTTAGAGCCCAGCCTCAGGGAGTTTAACTAAATTTCTACTCTGCCAATGAGTACTAAGGGTGACCAGAAATGATTTATAGGTTTGGAGTCTCAGAAACAGTTACAAATTGAAACTGTAAGAACATATTAGAATTTCTGCTAGTCAAACAGGATGACAGAAACATAAGATTTCAAAGGACTAATGTAAATATCATATTGTTATTATAAGCTGATAAAACCCAGGACATGCTAATTATGCTTACAGGACAAGGTGGCATATATTAACTGCCCTGCCGAGAACTTTCCCCCAACTCAGTCCTTAAAACTTACCCCAGGAGCTAATAGAATGTTAGATACAGACTGGCAAGCAAAGATTCACTTACCAGAGTTAGAGAGTGCTTCGTAGGGTTTCAGGTGTGAGGAAAATAGGATTGGCAGGTGAGCTAAACAAGCAGAAGTAGTACTTCCCTCCCTGATCCCTGAACTAGAGAAAAGAGAAAGTTGTTAAAAACAAACTGGTACAAGAAGCATGTGAACCAGGCGTCCTTGCATGACATCTTCCCTAACACCACAAATAGTATTGGAATAGAGAGGAACACAAAATATTTCCCCTGTAATTTGGGGAATTTCAATGCAACTTTGACGTTTTTGAGGGTGGCTTTTGCGCACAGCAAATATAACTTGGAGGCTTCTTTATATTTTAAAATTATTACTTATTTCATTGATATTTCAAATTAAGTCCTAGTTCTTCCTTAAACTTTGAAGTTCAAATTAAAAATCTTATTTATTTATATGTTTATTAATATCTCAAATTCTAACATCACTCTTAAGAGAGATTTTACAACTTGTTTAAATTTTTTTGAGGCTGCGTCTCACTCTGTTGCCCAAGCTGGAGTTCAGTGGTGCGATCTCGGCTCACAACAACCTTGGCCTCCTGGGTTCAAGTGATTCTTGTAGCTCAGCCGCCTGAGTAGCTGGGATTATAGGTGTGCACCAGCACACCAGGCTAATTTTTGTGCTTTTGATAGAAAGGGGGTTTTGCCATGTTGGCCAGACTGGTCTTGAACTCCTGGCCTCAAGTGATCTGCCTGTGTTGGCCTCCCAAAGCCCTGCGATTACAGGAATGAGCCACCACACTGGGCCATAAATTCTCTTAAGCATTGTAAACAGCATTTACAAATTTAGCATATTTAATTTCCCCTTTAAGTAATTTGTCCAACAAGTAAATTTTCTCAAAGTACCAAAATACATCTGGTAAATCTAATGAATTGAACTTAGTAATTAATTATAATAATGTTTAAATCTCTTAAACATTCTAAACAGTTTTCACATGTGGTTGAACATTCTTATCCTTTTCAACTTAAAACTGTAAGTCTAAATCAATAATTCAGATATTTAAATTGAAACATAAGGCTGATCTATTCGATGTTCTAATATTCTAAATTATCTTAAATATTAAGAGCAATTAAAACAATAATGCTTAAAGATTATTCCAAAAGCTAACATAAAATATCTCTATTATCAGTGTTATTTTCATTTCTATTTCTAGTTTTTAATTTCTCAAAATGTGGTCTCATAACTTGCAGTATCAACATCACCTGGGAAATAGTTAGAAATGCAAATTCTCTGGCCTTACCTCAGGCCTCCAGAAACAGAAACTCAGGATGGGGCCCAGCAATTTGTGTTTTAATAAGACCTACAGATGATTCTGATGATGCTTAGGTCTAATAACTATTACATGTTTAATTCTAAAGCACTTCAAGGGTAAGGCATTAGTGACATAAAAATAAATGATCCTACACATTTGAGGTTGCCTTCTCAAATAGCTTTGGGGTTAAATGCTCAACTGACTGAAGTTGCATATTAATATGAGATTTTTGGCCAGGCAGGAAATTTGGGGCATTAGACATCTCAGGTGATCTTTCTTGTGATAATACTTAGGGACCTCATGTAAAATAGTCTATGATTCCCAAACATAGTTATTGCATAGCTTACATCTGCTAGACTCAAATCATATGTAATTTATTAACCAACTCTAAGTCTGCAGCTCTCACCTGAGCAGCATCACTACTTGATTAGATTTAGATAACTTGTTTCTTGCCTGATCCTAGTCTGATTCTTTTTATGTACTTTCTTCCCTGGCAGAGCTACAATTTTTAGAGGTTCATAAGTGCTGTCAACTTTAATTTTTATATAATATCCACTTTGATTCTGTCAATCTCTAAAGTTGTGTCTTTCTGGACTCAGCATAAAAATCATGCTAACAGCAGGAAGATTCAACATTATGGGGGGTAGTGTAGGCTTGTGTGCCACTTTTATCTAAAATTTAAAGTGGGGTCTTGCTGTGGTTACTCATACCACAAGAACGGAAGGGTCACTAGCAGTAGAGTTGGTGTCATAGCATTCAAACACATGATTTACAGTAAAAAAATAATAAGAACGGTAACCCCCAGAGTAGTGCAACAAAGCAGCTCTACATCTGAGCGGGAGTGGATAGGAGACTTCAAATTTCCCTTCGCTCTTAATGAGCCCCCAGTGGGTGTTGGAATTAGCTGAGAGAGCAACTATAGAATATAGGTTACCAGAAGAAGGTGACAATGTTACAGAAGCAGAGGGGTAGACCATGAGCTGTGGGATTAGAAAGAGACTATGGCTCATCTCAGGGTTCTAGGCCAGGGAGCTGATTTCTGGTTGCCAATAGAGGAAGAGTGGAGGGGTTGCTTTCATACTGAGTAACACCTGTGCAGAATTGCTGACAAGATGAGATACATCTGGAGAAAATGACCAGCGTATGCTCAAGCTACACCACCACCAAGTTGTGGGAAATAAAACAAGAAAAAATAAGCAAAACCCACGAAGAAGTATAAAAGGAAGAAAGAGAGTAAGGGAAGGAAGAAGGAATGAAAGAGAAAATAAACAGCAAAAATAGTCCTATAACCTTCAATAAAGACTTTCTTACTTTGGCAATCAAAAGGCACCCTGGCTCACTGGCTTGCTCCCACCACTAACACTGAGATCATTCTACACGATTGTGCCTTGCCCAGCTGATTTACTTATAGAGCCCAGAGCCCACAATTGGTGTTTTTTTGTCTGTTTGTTTTGTTTTTTAACTAAGGATGGGCCTTTTGCAAAAAAGGTGAAGACAAATGCTTGGGAAACTCATGCGGATTAGCTAAACTAATTAGCCTACTGTGATGGTTAATACTGAGTATTAACTTAATTGGGTTGAAGGATGCCAAGTACTGTTCCTGGGTGTGTCTGTGAGGGTGTTGCCAAAGGAGCTTAACATTTGAGTCAACGGACTCAATGAATCGGAGGCAGATGCACCCTTAATCTGGGTGGGCACCATCCCCTTGGCTGCCAGTGCAGCTAGAAACAGCAGGCAGAAGAAGGTGGAGTGAGCAGATTTGCTGAGTCTTCTGGCCTCCATCTTTCTCCCGTGCTGGGTGTTTCCTGCCTTCAAACATCAGACTCCAAGTTCTTCGGCTTTTGGGCTGTTGGGCTTACACTAGTGGTTTACCAGGGGCCCTTGGGCTTTCGGCCACAGACTGAAGGCTGCTTTGTCCACTGCCTGCTTGCCTACTTTTGAGGTGTTGGGGCTCGGACTGAACCACTGCTGGCTTCCTCGCTTCTCAGCTTTCAGACAGCCTATCATGGGACGTCACCTTGTGATCATGTGAGTCAATTTTCCTTAATAAACTCCCTTTCCTACATACATATATTCTAGTAGTTCTGTCCCTCTAGAGAACCCTGACTAATACAGATTTTGGTACCCCATATCATAAAATATCTGGAAAAAAACTAACAGCCTGAAAGAGAAAGACTGTAATAAAGCCACGAAAACTAAAAGATAATTTTTAAAAATTAGCAACTTCAGAGAAATTTGATAAGACACTGTGTTCATAGTCCCAAGAATCAATGCCATGAAAATTAGGTAATCAGAGGGCAAGAAGAATACAGAAAGCTACATACATAATTACTGAAATAAAATGTGAGAAAAGCTAAACTGTGAAATAAATAGAACTGAAGAGTATTAATGATCAGAAAAAAAAGGAAATTTCCCAGGATATTGATGTAAAAAGAACAAAAACACAAAAGTATAATTAAGAATAAAAATGGAAAAAACAAATAATATAAAAACATTTTCTTGAACTGAACACAAACACACACACACACACACACACACACACACACATTCAGATGTGAAGGTCATACAATGTGCCAAGAAAAATGTTCCAGACCTGGATATATCTTGGTAAAAGTTGTGAACTTGAAGGAGAAAGAAAAAATATCTTAAAAGTTTCTAGGAGAGAGTGATAGATTATTTACAACATTGAGAATCAGACCAGTGTCAGCCTTATATACAGATTAGAATACTAGGAAACAAAATAGGACAAAGTCTTCAAAGTCCTAAATGAAAATGCTTTGTTGTTGTTGAGACAGGGTGTCACTCTGTCACCTAGGCTGGAGTGCAATGGCACTATCAGGCTCACTGCAGTCTCTACCTCCTGGGCTCAAGTGATCCTCCCACCTCAGCCCCCACCTGGTGGCTGGGACTACAGGTACAACACCACGCTCAGCTATTTTTTCGGGGAGGTGTTGTAGGGGGAGAGGTAGGAGTCTCACTATGTTGCCCAGACTTATCTAGAACTCCTGGGCTTAAGCGATCCTCCTGCCTCTGCTTCCCAAAATGCTGGCATTACAGGCATGAGCCACCGCACCCAGCTGGAAATGCTTTTGAACCTAGAATTCTATACCATGTAATATTCAAAGTAAGAGTACAAGAGAGAGCTTTCAACAAGCAATGAGCTTTGTAAAATTTTGTTTTCCAAGCCCAAATCACTCAGTTAATCATTTATAAACAATCAACAGACACTCATCAGAGAAGGGAGGAAAGAGAAAAACATAGGAAACAAAATCTGTAAAGCCTGTAGTTCAGTAACTAGATTAACGCATTTTTGGTGTAAAGGTAATTCTCTTATTAAAAAAGTTTTTCTAAAGATGTAGAGATATAATGTAAAAAATGTAATAATAATCTCAATTAAAATTCTAGACAGCTTGAATAAGAAGAGTGGAGCAGGGAAATAGAGATAAAAATAAGCTATATATCATGTATTGATTATATAGTGTTAGCACTAGACATACTTTGAATTCTAGAGTTTGAAAAATATTTATACACACGTGTGTGTGTGTGTGTATATATATATATATATAGAGAGAGAGAGAGAGAGAGAGAGAGGAGAGAGAGAGGAGAGTTGTCCAGGCTGGAGTGTAATGGCATGATCACTGCAAACTCTGTCTACTGGTCTCAAACTGTCCTCTCACCTCCCTGAGTAGTTGGGACTGCAGGCACTCACCACCAGGCCTGACTAATTTTTGTAGAGATGAAGTTTCGCTATGTTGCCCAGGCTGGTCTCAGACTCCTGAGCTCAAGCCATTTGCCCACTTCAGCCTCCCGAAGTGCTGGAATTACAAGTGTGAGCCACTGCGCATCGCCTATATATATGTTTTTTTTTTTTTTTCTCTAAACTGAAGAGTAATACATTCAAACAGTAATATAGTAAATTCATTCATTAATTCATCAAGTACTTATTGAATACCTGTTCCATGCCAGGCACTGGATTCAGTATTGGGGATCCAATAGGGAGATGTGGCCCTACCCACAAGGAGTTTAGAATACATTTGAGTGAATTAGGAATCTGACATGGGAAGTTCAGGGTACTGTGGGACCACACAGGAATGGTGCCTGACCCAGGCTTGATGAGAGGTAGGAGAGGCAACTAATTTCTTTAGGAAATGGCTCAGATAAAATCGGGGGTAGGTGGTGGGGGAAGATGTATGCATGAGAATGTATGCATGACACTGAGAGAGACCACGTGCTTTGAAAGAACTAAAACACTTCAGGTGGGTTGGAGTATAACGTTCACTGGTGTAGTAGCACGAGATGAAGCTGGAGGGACAAACAGGCACTGGATCATGCTGGGCCGTCTGACTGATGTTGGAGCAATGGTAATAGCCCTTGAAAGCTGCTTATGAAGGAAGGAAGGGCGGTGTGATAGGTTTGCATATTAGAAAACTAACTCAGGTTCTGCATAAGCATGGTAGAAATACTTTTGCCTCTCCAAAACCAAGAATGTATCCAATTGTGATTGTTAATACTGAGTATCAACTTGATTGGATTGAAAGATGCAAAGTATTGATTCTTGGTGTGTCTGTGAGGGTGTTGCCAAAGGAGATTCACATTTGAGTCAGTGGGCTAGGGAAGGCAGACCCACCCTTAATCTGGTGCGCACAATCTAATCAGCTGCCAGCAAATATAAAATGTGGAAAGGTGAGGCTGGCCTAGCCTCCCAGCCTGCATCTTGTCTCCCGTGCTGGATGGTTTCTGTCCTGGAACATCCATTGGTCTCCAAGTTCTTCAATTTTGAGACTCGGACTGGCTCTTCTTGCTCCTCAAGCTTGCAGACAACCTATTATGAGACCTATATCTAGCTATATTTATCCTATTAGTTCTTTCCCTCTAGGGAACCCTGTTTAATACAATAATGTAGCTTGGGTTTCGCAAAAAAAAAAAGCTTGGATTTTGTAATTTGGGGTTCAAATCTCACCTCCATCACTTACTAGCTGTGTGGTTCGAATATGTCACTTATCCTCTTTGAGGCTCAGTTTCTGTCTTGTTAAAAGAAAAACATGAAAATACTTTTATCTTCTCTTCAGGGCCTTTGTGGCATTACAAGTGAGAGTTTAATATGCTGATTGTATGTGGACTGTTTTGTTTCAAGAAGCAGCAGCTCATCTCAAAACAGATGGAGTCAAAGAGAAGGAATTGTAAGAGTGCGCTGGCATGTCTCTCAGAAGCCAGTGGCAAGACTGAAGCTTGGGCTCAGGAACAACTGAATCAGGAATTTGAAAACTGTCAAGATCCTGTTTCACTCCTCTACACATTGGCTTTCTTCTCATTCCCTAAGGGCTGAGTGTTTGTTTTTTGGCCATCCAAAAGCCTGGGGCTGTCATTTCTTTTGTTCAAAGAACACCCAGACTGAGTTGTAATTTCTTGGTTTCGTTTCTGAATTTCTAGGGAGAGACTCTCCTTCGCCCTCTGGTATTTGTTCTGCACCCAATTAACTGTGGCAGTGGGTGAGTGTTTGCACTCAGATGGGTTGGAGATATTTCTCAGGAGAGCAATACTTTCTCAAAAGGAGACGTAACAGTCAGGGCCTAAGCAGAAATCACACGGCCCACACAAATTAGGATAATCTAAGAATGCTTCTATAAAAAATGACTAATTATTAAAATGTAGGTAAATTACAGGAAAACCATGAAGAACTACACCGACCTAGGGCTAGCAGCAACTATAGACTGTTAATGATGAGGCGAGGGAGAATTTACCAGAGCCCAAAAGGGGAGAGAGTTGGAAAGATCAGGCTATCTTGAGAGGAGTAGTGACCTTCTGTTTAAGGACACAGGCAGCCCAAGGGAGGGAACTGGGAAATAAACATCCTGACCCCATACTTTCCCTCCCATATCCTATCTGACCTCTCCATTGGCCAAAACTCACCAAAGGCACAGGATTGTATCGATACTGTCTATACAGGTCAGCTTCCTTGGGCATACTGCAGAGTGGAGATGGTGGAGAGTGCACTGGGGTACAAGCAAAGGTAAGTGGACACTTACTACTGGATCTGTCCCGCAGCTCCCTGAGCCAAACACCCTTGACTTGCACCCCAGTGCACCCATACAGCTCTCCACCATACAGCTCTCCACCATGGAGAAGCTGTATGTCTGTCCTTAAGCGGCATACAGCTACATCCATATCCGTATCCATATTTCCTATTTAACATTGACTAATTTCATCCATTGATTTCTAGACAATAAATTCCTTTTTTGTTGTTGTTTTTAGGAATGAGTGATGTAAGTTTCAGTTATATAACTGCCACGGTTTTATAGAGTCCATGTAAAATAGATCCTAATTCTTTCAGATCCCTACTGTTCAAAATATCAATAGACAGACGTGTTGAAAAATTGGGTAGGCAGAATTTGTCTTTAAAGACAAGTACATTAAGACAAACATTTGTAGAAACAGGTCATTTTCCTGGGCAATTTTATTATATTTGGCTAACATAACTTATGTAAGTGCTTAGTATTTTATTCAGGGTTTCAGTACAGACATTTTTTAGAATTCCAATCTCTTATAATTTAGCATCTAAGCATTACCTACAATTGATTCAGAATGTATAAAAGTATAAACTTTATTATATGTGGGGAAAATATCTGTACATTCTATGACTATTCTAAAAGTAATGAATTTGTAAGAGAGAATGGAAGACAAAATGCCAGAAAATTTTAAAGTGTTTTATCTTTTGGAATAAGCTTTACAAGAAATTTTAAACAACCCTATTTCTTTGTTTTATTTAAAAATGATAGCCGGGCACAGTGGCTCACACCTGTAATCCCAGTATTTTGGGAGACTGAGGCAGGCAGATCACGAGGTCAGGAGTTCAAGACCAGCCTGATCAACATGGTGAAACCCCATCTCTACTAAAAAATTAAAAAAACTAGCTGGAAGTGGTGGCGTGCTTTTGTAATCCCAGCTATTCAGGAGGCTGAGGCAGGAGAATTGATTGAAGCTGGGAGGTGGAGGTTGCGGTGAGCCAAGATCATGCCATTGCACTGCAGCCTGGGTGACAGAACGAGACTCTGTCACAAAAAGAAAAATAAAAAAGTTACAGTGTCCTTTTAAATTAGATTTGATGAAATGGTGAGCGTCTGTGTTAGAAACACAGGATAAAAAGATTTTTTTTTTTTTTTTTTTTTTGGCAATTGATTTATACAGCTGCCACAAAATTGAAAGGTGAAGTTATGACAAGAACCACTAAATGAAATGCATGCAAGTCATTCACAATGAAAACTATCATTAGCTAATGGTCCTAGGACCTGGTTTGTATACAAAGGAATGGAACCATATATGCAAAGGTACTACAATGAGACTTTAACAAGTAAGAGATTAAAATCTTACAATCTAATCACTAGATTTTACCGCTTAAAAAAAATACTCTTGTCAGTTTTTCCACTTCACCCTAGAAGTCCTTCTTAACTCTGAAAATATACTCCTATTCTCAAGCTTTGACTCTGTTTGTACCATTGAAAAGTTACAATGTGGTATTTTCCTCA
The DNA here is from genome assembly GCF_003255815.1 of Theropithecus gelada. Taxonomy (NCBI): domain Eukaryota; kingdom Metazoa; phylum Chordata; class Mammalia; order Primates; family Cercopithecidae; genus Theropithecus; species Theropithecus gelada. The sequence goes on from NC_037680.1 coordinate 32,504,766, forward strand.
GACCAACTGTTTATATTTACAAATAAAAGTATATTTTAAAAATGTTTCAGACCAATCAGGGAGCAGAACTCTGGTAAGAAGAGTGTTCTACTTGGGAACAAGGAGGAAGTTTTAAGGACATCAGCTACTATAATTGCTTTGCTCTCCCAGGTAGTAGGAATTACAGAATTTTATAAAAATCACTGACATGGTATTACTTATTACTTAGTCTTGATTTCTTAATATGTCAGTTTGGCCTTCCCATAAGTGTAGCTACATATTAAACAATAAAAAAGACTGTAAGATCCAGAAGACATCAGAAAGACTGCTGGCTTTTTAATATCTTCCAGGTGCTACAAAAGCCACACATAGTCTTGTATATTGACATGGGCCCTGCAAGGCCAGGGCAGAAGTGTATGACTCCACCATTTAAAGGATGCCAATTGGTGGAGCCATGGTAGCTGGATTTGGGAGGCTGACTAGTTCACAACCTCTGATAAACTGTCATCCAAGTCCGAACCAGGATCACCTAGGAGAGCCAGGGGTAAATGCATTTTAGGTGGCCCAACTCCTTGTGTTGCAGCAAAGAAAGCAATTATGAAAATGGTTTGCGTTCATTGGAATGAAACCTTTGATTCTGAGGGTTACTCACAAACTATTGTGTTAAACCTTACTTGATACCATTTAAGTCTCTATAAAAGTATGAGTACATGGTCAGTTTTATCACATAAATCAAATATAATGCATTTATAAAATTAAAACTGAAATTTCAAATATTTGAAAAACACGCAATGATATGAAACAATGTTCACCATATGAAATTGAATTACAAAAGCAAGAAGTGAAATAATATAGAGTGTAAGATCTGTTTTGCTCAAATGTACTTTAAAATTTACTGTAAACTAAATCCACAAAAATAGAAACCTTTCTGTGCTGCTGTTTCTGCGGTGAGAATAGGGAAAACTTTCTCTATTTTTCTTATATTTCTGTGTCTATTGTCATTGTAATCTATTTTTAAAATGAACAGAAATTATTTCTATAATCAGAAAAGAATTAAGTAAATGTTGTTTACAAGATGAAGTGAAAAGAAAAAAGTTCTGCCCCATAGCAGCAGACACAACCCATTTAAAAGTGTTTTATCATTCTAGGTAATTGTTTAAAGAACATTTCCTATAAATAAACAAGCCTACCGCTAAATCTACTGAAATTAGGCCCTGTATTAGAGTAAGTATATGAATGTTGTTAGTAATTACAGTGGCACAAAAGCAGCCTTCTGGTTTTGTGGTTTATGATTCATAATCATTTTTTTATTCAATATTAAGAAATACCCTGAAAATTACTATTGTCTTAAGAAAAAGAAAATGTACTTGTGTTATCTTTGAAAAAGGCAATGTCCAAAGCCATGTGACTGCTTCTGTTTTATGAGAGAAACCCATAGTGTCTCATAGGTCTCTTCCAGACACACTGGAATAACGCCAATGTAAGAATATTAACAAAGAGCAAGTGCTGAGCCAAATAATTTAGTTATCATTTGTTGACTTCTTCCATCTAAACTACATGAATCTTTATCCCAATGACACAAAGGCATCATTTCACTAAAGTTGATGAATAACTGTTTACATATTTTCCTACTGAATACTTAAATTTTGTCTTGTTCATTTGCGTCGTTTGTGTTGTTTTGGTTTGTTCTTGAAAGATGTTCAACTTTTGTCTATCAAAGTTGTGGAAAATATTTTCCTAGACTGCTGATTACCATTCTGTTTATGGTATTTTTGTAAAATACAGAAGCTAGTTTTTTAGAGGGTTATATCTATTGGTATTTTTCTTTGTGAATTCTACTGACTGTATTAGTTGATTCAACAAATATTTACTACATACTATGTGCCAGATACTCCTCTATGTGATATGATACAACAGTGATCCAAAACACCAAGTACTCTTGCCCTCATGGAGCTTGCACTCTTACAGAAGGAGACAGACAATTAACAATTAAAGTACATCCAACTTTTGTAGCACCTGAATCCTGAGTCAGTTAGGGGCTGTCTTTAAGAAAAAGAATACAGGACCTTGGAAAGGGACCATGGAAGTGAAGGGCTTCTGAGCATATCACATGGAAATGAGTGCTATGGAGACAAATAAAGTGGAGGAGAAAGATAGGAAGTGCTAGGTCAGAAGTAGGGATCACACATTTTTCAGAGAAGCCACACTAAGACTGTCAAATTTGAACAAAGACCCAGAGGAGGGACAGAAGGACACAAAGAGGATATCTGGGAAAGAACATGGTAGAAGAAGAAAAGAGACAGTGCTAAATCTCCACAGGGAGAGAATGCCTGTAATGTTCCAGGAAAGGAAAGGAGGTGGGTAGGGCTGAAACAAACAAAGCCAGAGAAAAATAATAGAAGATGAGTCATAGAGGTACCAAATGAAATTATGGGAGACAGGGAGCAGATGGTGTAGGGCCTTGCAGGCCCAGTCAATTTTCTTGCTTTTCTCTCTCCGAGAGTGAGAGGAAGTCACTAGAGGTGAAATGATTTAACTTATGCTTTCACTTGGATTGATAGCTTAAGAATAAATTGTAGGGAGAAAGAATGCAAATACGGAGATGGATAAGGAGGCTATTGCCGTAATCCAGGCAAGAGATCACGGTGGCTTGAATGAGTCTGCCTGGGGGATGTGAGAAAATATAATTTGTTTTTGAATATGTCTTGAAGATGGAACCATTAGGAGTTTCTGGTAAAATGGATATAGGTTGTAAAAAAGGAGAGTCTATGGGTTTTCTTCTAAGTAAATATGAAACTTTATTGAAATGAGAAATTCTTTTAGAGAATAAGCTTTTGGATACAAGACAAATGAGAAGTTCCACTTGGAGTATATTGAATTTGAGATGTCCATTGGATATATGAAGTAAGATTGTCACACATGCAGTTGGAGCTCAGTAGAAAAGTCCAGGATGAATATATACCAGGAGGGATCTTGTACAGATTTCTAACGTATCAACCTTATAATTGCTCTTTTCATTGTGGTAAAAATACATATAACATAAAATTACCATCTTAACCATTTTTAAGCATAAGGTCCAGTGATATTAAAAACATTCATAATGTCCTGTGTACCTGCTCTTTACAGTCCTTATATGTACTAAATGTTTATGTGGACTGGTGAATGGCTTCTTTTATTATTTTTCTGTAACCTTCTTTTTTCCTACTAATGCTTTGGCTTTAAAATTAAAAATAAAATTAATTAAAACTAAAATATATTTCTTAACATTATGAATGTTAGAATATACGTTAGAAATCTGTACTCAAGAATTAAAGAATTTTCATTTTTTAAACTAGTATGGAACTATTAAGAAATAACGTAGTTTGGCATAAAATGAGTCATACAGATCATGCTTCTGCTGGTAGTTTAAATTGAAAAAACATAGCAAATATTATCTCCATATATATGGAATTTTTATTTTTTTTTACTTCAAGCCTTTAATTTGAGACATGATGGAAAAATCTTGTAGGCACACAGGGAAAGGCATGATTACTGCTGAGTGAAAACAATCTAACTGGAAAGTTTTAATGCCTGTCAGCTAATGTCAAAGCTGAAATTCTGAAAGTATGACATGCTGCAAGACTGAAAGGAATGGAAAATTAGTGTTCCTCTTCTTTTTCTTCAACAGAATCCACACCAACCTCCTCACAATCCTTTTCAATGGCAGCGATGTCCTCACAGCCCTCAGAAAATGCTTCTTTTCCCATCCCCTCACCCACTTCCCAGTGAACAAAGGAACAGTTGGCATAACTCAAGTCAAACTTGTGGCCTAGGCAAACCCAGGCCTCAGCAATGGCTATGGTGTTGCTCAGGATACACGCAGCTCTCTTTATGTTGGCCAGGTTTCCAGCAGGTACCACAGTGGGAAGCTGGCAATTTAATGCCAACTTTGAGGACAGTGAAACACCAATCCTCAAACTGGGTGTTGCATTTGGTCTTGTTAGTGGAACAGCAGTAAGTATTGACATATGTGGGAACCACATTACCACAGTGTAATAGGCAATAAGCCATGTATTTACCGTAGTGATTCACAATCTGGTTGCCTGGCTCATTTCACAATCTGGTTTCCTGGCTCAAAATAAGCACTGGTGACCTCTGCTATGCATGGTAGTCTTACCCAGCAGAGATGACAGGACATATGTGACCAAAGAGAAGAGGATGCAGGAAGAGGGTACCAGGTCAGTCTGGAATTCTGTCAGACTCCATGAAATCTGAGAGAAGCAGTGATGGAGGACACAATCTGGCTAAGAAAGCAGTTAAGATTAGGGTAGTTTGGGTGCTCAATATTGGGGTTTCTACAACAGATGCCATAGATGGCCTCATTGTCTACCATGAAGGCACAATCAAAGTGCTGCAGGTTGGTGCTGGTGGTGGAATGGAGTTGTAGAGCTCAACCGCAGCTGTGGAAACCTGCAGGGCTGGGCAAATGGAGAACTTCAGTTTAGACTTTGTGGCATAATCAACAGAGAGAAGTGAACCCAGAACCGGTTTCTCCACCAAAGCTGTGGAAAACCAAGAAGCCCTGAAGACGTGTGCACTGGTGAACCAGCTTGCGACTTTGGTCCAAGACAAGACCAATGATCTTGCCAATGTCGTGATCTCCACAGGCACGGTTATTGGCAGCATCTCCCTTGTCTGTGATGAGCTGCTCAGGGTGGAAGAGCTGGTGGTAGGTGCCAGTGCAAACTTCATTGATGACTATGGGTTCCAGGTTTATAAACACTGCCCTGGACACAAACTTCCCTGCCCACTGAAGAGGTGTAGAATCAATCATCTCCTTACCCAGTGGTCTTGTCACTTGGCATTGGGCTATTGAGCTGGATGCTGTGTTCCAGGTAGTAGAGCTCCCAGCAGGCATTGCCAGTCTGGACACCAGCCTCACCAAGGTGGATGAAGATGCACTCACACTTAGTGGCTACAGGTTAGAAAAGCAAAAGTCAGAAGACACCGGGTCTCTGTTACCATCCCTGACATGTTAAGAGTCAAGTAGGCAACACATTGTATTTGGAAATTGTTTTAAAAAAGAGCATAAATAACTCATGAAACACTTTAAGAAGAAATGATAAAGGAAATTAGAAAATAGTTCTATCTGAATGATAATGCAAATACTATAAACCAAAATGTGTAGGATTTGGCTAAAACCACAATTATAGGGCAAAAGCCTTAATTGTGTCTATTAGGAAAGAAGAAAAACCAAAAATCAGCACAACTTCCCGTTTACACAGGTAG